>NW_020664464.1:28375544-28378360 GCF_002925995.2 Terrapene triunguis | reverse complement strand
CCATGATTTTCCAAAGATAATAGCTAGAGGCTCAGATACCTCCTCTATTAGCTCCTTGAGTATTCTAGGATGCATTTCATCAGGCCCTGGTGACTTGCAGGCATCTAACTTTTCTAAGTGATTTTTAACTTGTTCTTTTTTTATTTTATCTGCTAAACCTACCCCCTTCCCATTAGCATTCACTAGGTTAGGCATTCCTTCAGACTTCTCGGTGAAGACCGAAACAAAGAAGTCATTAAGCATCTCTGCCATTTCCAAGTTTCCTGTTACTGTTTCTCCCTCTTCACTAAGCAGTGGGCCTACCCTGTCTTTGGTCTTCCTCTTGCTTCTAATGTATTGATAAAAAGTCTTCTTGTTCCCCTTTATTCCCTTAGCTAGTTTGAGCTCATTTTGTGCCTTTGCCTTTCTAATCTTGCCCCTGCATTCCTGTGTTGTTTGCCTATATTCATCCTTTGTAATCTGTCCTAGTTTCCATTTTTTATATGACTCCTTTTTGTTTTTTAGATCATGCAAGATCTCGTGGTTAAGCCAAGGTGGTCTTTTGCCACATTTTCTATCTTTCCTAACCAGCGGAATAGCTTGCTTTTGGGCCCTTAATAGTGTCCCTTTGAAAAACTGCCAACTCTCCTCAGTTGTTTTTCCCCTCAGTCTTGATTCCCATGGGACCTTACCTATCAGCTCTCTGAGCTTACCAAAATCCGCTTTCCTGAAATCCATTGTCTCTATTTTGCTGTTCTCCCTTCTACCCTTCCTTAGAATTGCAAACTCTATGATTTCATGATCACTTTCACCCAAGCTGCCTTCTACTTTCAAATTCTCAACGAGTTCCTCCCTATTTGTTAAAATCAAGTCTAGAACAGCTTCACCCCTAGTAGCTTTTTCAACCTTCTGAAATAAAAAGTTGTCTGCAATGCAGTCCAAGAATTTGTTGGATAGTCTGTGCCCCGCTGTGTTATTTTCCCAACATATATCCGGATAGTTGAAGTCCCCCATCACCACCAAATCTTGGGCTTTGGATGATTTTGTTAGTTGTTTAAAAAAAGCCTCATCCACCTCTTCCACCTGGTTAGGTGGCCTGTAGTAGACTCCTAGCATGACATCACCCTTGTTTTTTACCCCTTTTAGCCTAACCCAGAGACTCTCAACACTTCTGTCTCCTATGTCCATCTCTACCTCAGTCCAAGTGTGTACATTTTTAATATATAAGGCAACACCTCCTCCCTTTTTCCCCTGTCTATCCTTCCTGAGCAAGCTGTATCCATCCACACCAACATTCCAATCATGTGTATTATCCCACCAAGTTTCAGTGATGCCAACAATGTCATAGTTGTATTTATTTATTAGCACTTCCAGTTCTTCCTGCTTATTACCCATACTTCTCGCATTTGTATATAGGCATCTAAGATACTGGTTTGATCTTTCCTCCCGGTTTTGTCCTGACCCTCCTTTCTCTCTGCCAATATAGCCCACACTCCCTCTCGTCTCCGACCCATCTCCCAGGTCTCCATGTTCCCCACTTACCTGCGGGCTTTGCTCACCTGTCCCCGTCGAACCTAGTTTAAAGCCCTCCTCACTAGGTTAGCCAGTCTGTGTCCAAATAGGGTCTTTCCCCTCCTCGAAAGGTGAACACCATCTCTGCCTAGCAGTCCTTCCTCAAATAGCATCCCGTGGTCTAGGAAGCCAAAGCCCTCCTGGCGACACCATCTTCGCAGCCAGGCATTCACCTCCATGATGCATCTGTCTCTGCCCGGGCCCCTACCTTTGACAGGAAGAATCGAAGAGAATACCACCTGCGCTCCAAACTCCTTCACCCGTACTCCCAGAGCCCTGTAGTCACTCTTGATCCGCTCAGTGTCACACCGCGCAGTATCATTTGTGCCCACATGGATGAGTAGCATGGGGTAGTAGTCAGAGGGCTGGATAATCCTCGACAATGCCTCCGTAACGTCTCGGATACGGGCTCCCGGCAGGCAGCATACCTCCCTAGATGAAATGTCAGGGCGACAGATGGGCGCCTCCGTCCCCCTCAGCAGAGAGTCTCCGACCACCACTACCCTACGTTTCCTATTCGCAGTGGTGGCAGCAGACCTCCCAGCCTTAGGGGTACGAGGCTTCTCCTCCTTTACTGTAGGGGGTGATGCCTTCTTTCCTATATCAAGAAGAGCATAACGGTTACCTATTACCACAGCGGGAGGGTTCGGAGCAGGGGTGGAGCACTGCCTGCTGCCAGAAGTAACCAGCTGCCAGTGTCCACCCTGAGCCATCTCCTCCTCCACCAGTGGTGTATCAGCAGTCCTGTGTCCTGGGACAGCTACCTCAGCTGTCTCCACATGGACACTGTCCAGGAATTGCTCGTGGATTCGGATGCTTCTCAACCTAGCCACCTCCTCCTGTAGCTCTCCCACCTGCTGCCTGAGAGATTCCACCAGCAGGCACCTTTCACATTGGATGGTCCCCCCAGCCTGTATATCAGTAAGTGGAAATTGCAAGTTACAGTCTCTGCAAAACCACACCAGGATCTGGGTAGAAGCATCCATGCTCAGGCGCTCTGTCTGGCTACAGGCGCAGGTGGAGGAGACAGAAGCAGTGCTGGCACAGGTGTTGCGGGTCTTCCTAACCATCGTAAGCCTCCCTCTGTCAAACTCCCGTCTGCAGCCCCCTGTCCGCTGAAAGGGTTGTTTAAGCAAGAAGTTTAAAGTTTTAAGGGGAATAAAGGGAAAACAGATAGAACCGGCAAGGGACCTGCGCCCCCTTCCCACTCCCCTTCCAAACTCCCTTGCGAAACTCCCTGTTAGCAGCCCCTGTTCGCAAAAGCT
>NW_020664464.1:28357180-28375534 GCF_002925995.2 Terrapene triunguis | reverse complement strand
CTCCCTTGCGAAACTCCCTGTTAGCAGCCCCTGTTCGCAAAAGCTCCATCTACTAATCCATCTACTAATTCACAAAATGGTTTGAAAAATGCTGTAATCCTGATCACGCCATACTGATTTCACAGATTCTAGTTCCTTAGGCTAATAAACATGGCGGATAGCAATCTGCAGAATCTCTATTTCTGAATGCTTTTCTTTACTATGAGCCCTAAATTCCTCTGACGGTCACAGATTTGATATTTCAGCGTGAGAGTATGGGTACCTTTTGGGAGGTAGTCTAACTTTCTTTTCAAATCTCTGAAATCTTCTAGAGCAGGGGTAGGCAAACTATGGCATGCGTGCCAAAGGCTGCATACGAGTTCATTTTCAGTGTCACTCACACTGCCCAGGTCCTGGCCACCGGTCCGGAGGACTCTGCATTTTAATTTAATTTTAAATGAAACTTCTTAAACATTTTAAAAACCTTATTTACTTTACATACAACAATAGTTTAGTTATATATTATAGACTTATAGAAAGAGACCTTCTAAAAGCGTTAAAATGTATTACTAGGACGCGAAACCTTTAGAGTGAATAAATAAAGACTCGGCACACCACTTCTGAAAGGTTGCCAACCCGTGTCCTAGAGCAAGCAAGAGCATTTGGGAAAAATCATTTACGTATATGTAGACTTTGGCCTAAATCTCCTCAGAATCTGTTGGAGAAATCTAACTTCTTGTGGCTGGCCTCCCTGAGGGATTAAACTCTGTTTACTTAAAGATTCAATTCTCCATTATTGGGGTTGTTAATCAGACTTGTGGCAGCAGACACCTTCTTCCACTCCCCCCCCCCCCCCCCCCCCCCCCGTCTGTTTGTCAGTCTTGCACAGGGGAGACTAATAGAAACATGGAACTGTAAACCTTTTTCTGCAGACCCTTTTTACATTCCCCTAGTGGATGCCTGGCCATATTTCAGTATAGCAGTTCAGTTGTAAGGGTAAGTGACTTGGGAGCTCTGTCTTATAAAATCCCATCTTCAGTTGCTCTGTGGAAGAAGAGGTTATTTGAGGGCATGACCTGGCTGTGTGCATGGACAGACAAATGAGTTGAAACGAAAGCCATCTTTTCCTTACATACTCAGGTCCAAATATCATGGATAAACTTTGAGCATTGGATGTGAAGTGGACTCTTAAGTTTGAGACCCCTTTTCTTGGGGATAAGATAAAATGACTATATGCTTTTCATGGTTGGTTTGTAAGACCCCTCTGAGATACACTAAAGTGTATTCTACAAAGAGTTTATTAAAGTTTTGGGCTGAAAAGCAAGACTTTGACCAGTGAGACTTGCAGTCTGGCCACTTGAAATTTTCCAATTTCATCATCAAGCACTACAGGATGGGTATTTCTTTTTTAGTTCTTCGAGCTGTCCTAGATCTGAACAAAGCAAGCAAATAAAATTAAATCTGTGTTTTTTAAAAAAAAAAAAAAAGGGGGGGGGGGGGGCATTTTTCATTCTTCGTAGAGGGATTTGTTGCTTTGTATTTGATTCTTCCTTCTATAGGATTTGGCTTTTTACTGCTCGCTGCTTCCCATGGGTGATGGCAAGACCGGTGGATACCAATGTACGAAAAGGAAAACTAGCTTCTATACCTGTAACTTTTATTTCTCATCATTGAACATATTGTTTGCTGTGGAGCAGGCCTTCTTTCTAGATCAGATTGTTTGTAGGACTGATCTCAACAAACTTGATTTTTTTATGTAGTGGTCGTAATTTTTTCAACTTAGTTTCTATAGTTTCAGTTTAGGATGTAACCTTCTGAAGTCCTCGTATTTTGCTGCAACAATCCAGCAGAGGGGAGCCTAACACTGTGGTGGAATGAGTGGATCTTATCACATGACTGATTTCCAGCTCAGATAGTGTATTCTGTTATGAAAATTCAAAGGGCACAGCAAACTGTTTTTCCCCTTTGCAATTCAACTGTAAAATTCCAAAACAGCGTATTGCTGAAAACTTTCTCTTTTTGTCTGTGGAATATTTAATTATTCAAACAGTAGGAGTCATGATGCTGTCAAGCAGTTTGTGCCTTAAAATTGACTTCTTAAAAATCAAGTTTGTTTGCAAAACTTTGTTAGAAAAAAGAATAAAAACTGTTTGAATTCAAATCTTCCTCTGTACTTTTTGCAACCCAGTTATATTGCATGAGAATCAGAAAATCAACTAGTCTGAATTGATTAAAACAACAGAAGTAAAACCAGTATGATTAACTTTGTTTTTTCAGTAATATCAAGTGTTGAAATCTCAAATAAAAAAAGTAATGATTGTTAATTTTTGTAATCACTTAATCACTATTTATATACATTGGCAGTTTGTAGGAGAATATGCGGAGAAATCAATTTTTATTGCTTACACGTGGTTGTAGACATTAATAAAGATCATTACATCTTCCCAGAATATTAGGACTTATCTTTTTTTTATTCAAGGCCAGCTTAATTCTTAACTTTGTTATAATTCTCCTTTTTAGAAATGTGTGAGTTTCTGCTCACTCTCCCATTCTCCTCTTCCCTGTGGTTTTTTTTGTCCTGTTGTTTTCCACATGACTTATCTAAATCTAATAAGTGAAAATGGACTCACAAAGATTTAAAGTAACTTATTAGGACCACATCTTTTAGTTCACAGACTATACGGTAGATACTTGACTTTAATTGTAATTTTTAAAATTTCAGGCACAGATTGTTCTGCTGGTGATCCTGCTATTCGCTATTGGTGACTTTATCATAGGAACATTTATTCCACTGGATAGCAAGAAGGTTAAAGGTTTCTTTGGTTATAAAGGTATGCTATAACATTTGAATATCTTGAATACAAACAACTTCATAGAAAAAATGAGTTAAAATTCATGTTTTGCTGTAATCTAGTTCTATGTTGCTGTACTTTTTGTATTTCAATATTGCAAAGTGAGAGAGTTCTAACCCCCAAAAAGTTTCATTGTGGGTAGCCCAGTTTTTTTCCTAATTCCTCGATACACTTTATGTATTCACGTTCCTAAAGCTTCTTTAAACCTGGTAATTTTTATCATTAGCTTCATTTAAATTGTATTCACTGTCAGAACTAGGTATTTTACTTTACGAGATTTTTCTGTTCCACTTTATTGACTTTATTATTTTGAAGCTGGAAAGACATTCTAAGGGTTTCCAAGTGTAAAATATTGCCATTTTAGACATTTATGTAATTTATATGCAAATGCTATGCTATCAGGCCATGGTTAGTTTGACTGTTTGTATTTGCTTTCACATAACTGCTTTAGGTTGAATTGGTAAATATTGAGATTGTATGCAAACACAGTAAAGGATAATACATTTTAAAAAATTCTTTTCTCTAACAGCTGAAATATTTACTGAGAATTTTGGACCAGATTTCCGAGCAGATGAAACTTTCTTTTCTGTATTTGCTATTTTCTTCCCTGCTGCAACTGGCATTCTGGCTGGTGCAAATATCTCAGGTGATCTTGCAGTAAGTAGTATGCTATCGTATTACTGCTTAATGTACAGTTTGCATATTTACTTGTACTGCAAGTATTCATTTAAATGTTTCTTTCAGGATCCCCAATCAGCCATACCTAAAGGAACACTGTTGGCCATCTTAATTACCACATTGGTTTACATAGGAATTGCAGTATCTGTAGGTAAATGGTTGATTTTTACTTATTCATTCCTGAGGTATGCTTTGATATAGTTACAACATGTTTTGCTGTAGCTATGTTTTTAGCTTTATAGGCAGAATGTATAGTGATAGCTATAACTAATGTTTTTGGGGGGAAATTCACCCAGATTTGACTGAGGTTTGGGATAACCCCCAGAAAATCATTATTTCCACTTGCAGAGGAACTTGTACTTAACGCTTTGAACAGTCCATCTGCACTAGGCATGCTCCAAAGCCTTACTGAGATGCCACTCTTTATCCCCCCTTTTTTGCCCCCTCCCCCCCCACACCAATCTTTTAATCTAGGGAATGGTCCACTGGGCTGGGAGTCTGAGTTCAATAGGAAACCGTGAGTTCAAATGCCTGTTCTGTTGATTGGCCTTAATATTTGAGTATTTCACAACACTAAATATTAAGCATATGGTCAATTCTGGCAGAAAAAAACCCCAGGTTGCTCACATGGCAGACCCCAAGTCTCATCTCCTTTGCTATGCTGTCTTTCAGAATAATGTATCAAATCTCTGGCTGTTACTACTCTAACCCCAAGACAACACTCCCTGCCCAGAGCTAGAAATCTTGGTGTCTACCCATGTTACAGCCCTTTAAACTTAGACAGCATTCTCATGACTAGCACATATCTATGTAACTCAATGCCAAATTATTGTTGCTTTCTAGTGACTGTTCCACATAAAGAATAATGGCCATCTACTGCTATTTGTTCCTCCTTTTTAGATCAAGTAGAGGTCTGTGCTGTGAATCTAAAGGTCTTGCGTTCAAACCCTTTTGATTTGGAGACGGTGAAAAGCAATAAGGGTCTGGCTACACTGCATTTTAAAACTGGTGGCATCGAGTCTCAGTGCCCAGGTCTGCAGACTCAGGCTCGCACTATGATGCTAAAAACACCAGTGTAGATGTTGTGGCTTGGGCTGGAGCTCTGGCTCTGAAACCCTAGGCTTCATATCCCAAGGTCCAGCCTGAGTCCAAATGTCTGCATTGCTGTTTTTAGCACTATGGCACAAGCCTCAGTCTGTAGACCAGGGCTCTGAGACTTGCTGCCGCAGGTTTTAAAATGTAATGTAGGCAAAGATTAAGGTTGACAGTATCCACTAATTTTGGGCACCCAATTTCAGACACCTAGGACCTGAGTTATCAGAGTACATAGCATTATGTAGTACTTCACATATTCAAGAACGTCTCCCATTGACTTTAGCTGCAACTGTGAGCACTCAGCACTTCTGCAAGTCAAACCCAGACTATCAAGTTGGGCACCCAGAAAATGAGGAATAGATAGTGGCTACCTCTGAAAAGTTTGGTTTAAGTGGCTTTCCCAACATCACATCAAAATTCTGTGGCAGAGGCAGGAATAGAATAGAGTTCTGCAAAGCAGCATTCAGCTGCCTTAACAATGAGACCCTCCTTTCTCTTCCTGCAGTCACCTGCCTCATTCATTACCTGCCTTCTAACTTCTACAATGAATGAAGCAGTGGTCCTACAAACAGCATGTCTTCTTCATTACATAACCCTAATTGATTCCCAGAGTACAGTCCCTCTTGTGCTGTGAATGAAGGAGGGGTACTGTGGAAAAAATAGTCTTTAATTACATGATCAC
The DNA here is from genome assembly GCF_002925995.2 of Terrapene triunguis. Classification (NCBI taxonomy): domain Eukaryota; kingdom Metazoa; phylum Chordata; order Testudines; family Emydidae; genus Terrapene; species Terrapene triunguis. Next base: position 28,370,248 of record NW_020664464.1, on the reverse strand, counting down.
ATACTGTCATAATGCATACACATGAGGGGTCAAATTAAAGTTGCACCAGCAACTTTAAATCTGGCATTTCCTAACTTTTGAGTGCTTGACTTTGCAACCGTAATGTTCTTTTAATGTAGTTTTTGTGTGTGTATTTTCCTAGGTTTTTATAAAAGCAAACTGGAAAAACAAATTCTATCATGTGGCAACCATATGGACATGGTTCATCATGGTTGGAGCTCTTAGATCCACCGCACGGACTTGTGGCACTTAAGCAAACTGAGTAGCTGATAGAAAAAGTAGGTCCTCTATGTGGACTAGCACTAGAGGAGGGTCTGTCTGTCTGTCTCTCTCCTCCCGCTTCCCCCCCCCCTCCCCCCCGCCTGCCTGCCAGTGGGCATCAGGGGTATTTGCTGACAGCAGGGAAACAGTCAGGAATCATGGGTTCCATTCCATCCTCTGGAGGTGGAGCTGTCGTAGTCGTAGACCATTCTTCCCTGTCCCTTTCAATGTGTCCTTGACTCTTCTCCATTTCTAGCTCCTCATTCCAGTCCCATTCTCTGTACCTAACTAGTTCCAGTCTCCACTCTTTAGGCTTCTTGTCCCATTTTAGTCTGGCTCTTGCCACCTCTTCATTTCAATCAGGCAGCTTTCTCCTACATGCTGCCCGGGTGTCAGCAGACTGACTATTGAGAATGCAGCAGTCGCCCAGGTTTCAGTTCTGGTACCCAGGCCAGAGCTGCAAGTGTGGGGAAGGTCCTGTTCAGCCCTGGGCTTGGAGCATGCCCAGTGCAAATGAAATCTTTGGGGAATTCAGCTGCAAACATCTAATAAGTCTTTACTTAAATTGTGCAAACTGTTTTTTTTATCTTTTTTTTTTCTTTTTTTAAAGTTTTATAACTTGGTGAACTTTGGGTCCATTTTCCTTGGGATAGCAAAAGAGGCACATCTCTGATACAAAAACCACCCCCTGCCAAACTTTGAGACCCTTATCCAAAGCATGGGCGCTCTAGAGCTTTTCAAAGTAAAGATCAGTGAAACTTTTAATATGGGTAAAACAGTGTATTTTTCACTAATCTCATTCTCAAATTACTTAAGTGTTTTGGCTGACATCTTCCAAAAAAGTTAGCCTGAGGCAGAGAATTGGCATGGAAAATTTCAGCCCAAATGGTTAAGATATGGCAATTTTTTTTATAAGCAGCTGAAAACAGAGTTTTTAATAAGAAATGTTAGTTAACCTTAATATGCAGTGCTAACAGCCCCGTCCATGATAGTTTTATGTGTTGAAGTTTACTGACTTCATAGCTGCTTATAGCTGAATACAATGTGTGTGAATATTTAATATACATACACAAATATTTCAACAGAAAAATTAAATTGAAATCACTGAGCATCATTTTAGAAATTAAATCTCATTCTGGTAACTTTCAGAGGTAATATACTGGTGAAATATTTCCTTTTCAGAGGTGAAGCTATCTAAGCCATCAGATATCACATGCTATGTTTTCTTTCATTCCTAAAACGTTCTTGTCATTCTTTCTTTGAAGAAACTTGATCTGCAGATCAGCAAAGACTAAGAGAATTCCCTTAATTCAGTCTTTAAAACTCCTAATTAAATAAATCTGTTTCCCCCTTAAATAGTAGATATTACTGGCCATTAGCCAAGCTCCATTTAACTTAATTTCAAGAATTAGAAGGTTAAACAATAACCATTTTACTAAAGATAAAAGAGTTATAAATGTCAAAGTAGTGATCTGCATGTTTTATACAGCAGGGTTTTTGAAACTGAGTTTATTGAATAGCTTAGTTTATTCTTGTTAAACAGGTGTAATTCCATTTATTACCTGGATGCTGATCTATTGTTACTGCCCACTAAGTGGTTTTGTTTTGGGTAGTGTTTTCTTTTTGGTTTTTTGTTTGTTTGTTTTTTGGTCAGCTGTGTTACTCTTAGTCCTATAAATTAGCTGGCCTATATTAAGCTACTTAATATTTACAGAATGTTATGGCTGATTTGAGTTATTGAGAAATGGAGAACTTGAATAATGCATTTGTATTCAAAACAAGAAAATTTTGAAGTGAGCATATAAGAATGGCATTACATTTGGTGAAAGGAAATATTCTTTCTGAGCACCTGCCAGTATAGAATATCTGAGCGAGAGAAAGAATATATAGACATGGTTTATTTCATATCATGAGATTAGTCTCAGACTGATACAAGAGCCATAGTATCACAAAGTAAGTTATAACGGCCTGATTAGCCAAAACTATTAGTGTATGGGGGGGATGACAACACATTTTCAATAACATGACTAGACTGCCTTTTTTTAAAAAAAAAGGTAAATGATGGTTTAAAAGTGAGTGTAAAACTTTTTTTGTAATTTAGAACAAAGGTACTCGTATAGGTGTCTCTTCTTTCTATTAAAATGCTATGAAAAACAAAAAAACAGCAGTAAAACTCTAGCCCTAAAGCAACCCAACAGGTGGCACTTCCCACTCAACCTACATCCCCTTTGCCTCCATCAGGCCAGTCTCAGTCACGAGTTTAAAACAAAAACAAAAAAAACACCAAACCCTATGTAGATGATAAAACAGCGTTTTAAAACATTTTATTTTCCAGAAAAGAGAATAAAATTACAAATGTATTCAGAAAGATTTGAATGCCTGTGCAAAACGTGACTGAGCACTCATAATATGAAAACTAACAAATGTAGAACAGCAAGAGTGAAAACAGAACCAAATATGAGGGTGTACAATACAAGTTGTAAATAAAAATTGCCCAAGAAATTGACATGCACAGCACAGGAAAACAATATGGAAATTTTAAAACTGGTGATTTTTATAATCTAACTTTTCTCCATGTTTGTCGTTGCTTTACTTTTATTAATTATGGATTAAGTAAATCTTTTTATAGAATTTCTCTGCTTATTTGAGATGCAGCCAACAAAAGCAGATTGCTTATGTTAATGTATTAAAAAGCAGTTTAAACGTGTCAAATAATGTACAAGGTGCTTTGTATTGATGATATTGCTAAAATATTATGCAATAACTAATGCATGATGTTTTCTTGTTTACCTTTCCATCCAAGAAAATGAAGCATATGTCTGTTTGTTAAACGTCAGGAGTAATTTAAAAGAAATGCTCTTGTTTTGTAATGCTGAACTGTTAGACTATACTTCCAAAAAAAAAAAAAAAAAAATTGAACTTGGCATAGATTTTTTTTTTTTTTTAAACAGACTGTTTAGTGGCCACTGGACAACCTGTATTTTGTTTGGGTCCACACTAGGTGCTTGTGTTGTTCGGGATGCTACGGGTAACCTCAATAGCACCATCATTACCGAACTGACAAATTGTACTACTGCCGCTTGCAAGTTAAAATTTGATTTCTCATCTTGTCAGAAGACAGAGTGTCACTATGGTCTGCTGAATAGCTTCCAGGTGAGAGACGCTTTAAGGCTTGAGAGGGCATCAATTGAATGTTTTTTTTGTTTTTGGTTTTTGGTTTTTTTGGGGGGGGAGGTGTATTTAATGAGTATAGCAAATTTGTGAAATAAGCCTAGATTAAAATATAGACCATCTACTGTAAATTTAAGTAAAGTCTGGAATTTGTTTCCTAAAGAACAAAACATGTCTTTTTTTTTTTTTTTTTTTTTTTGTAAATGTTGTTTCATGTGTGTTTCTTAAAGGCTTTCTTGAGTGAGGCATTTTCACTATACTGTATACAAGATAGCAAGGTACATTTGTAGTAAAGAATTTTACTTTTATCTCCAGATATTGTAATTGAAGTACAACTCTGTTCTTGACATGAGCAAATTGTGTGGGTGGTAGGTTGCAGAACGTTCATGGTTTAAAGCTCTGAGCCATTAAAACTTTCTAGCGGATTGGTGTATGCAACCTAACAAGGCTTTTACAGTCATCAACTTTAACTATACCTTGCTTTTTATCTTCTAACAAGTTAAAAGCTTTTTGGTAATACTGCTGTTCATTCCCTCACTGTTCTAAGTAAATTTTCTTCTATCTTCATCCTTGTTCTTGGTTTAATTTAAGTTTATAACTTTTGTTACTATGCTGATATTCCCAGGATATGTTTGAGTTCAAGGAAAAATTTAAAATATTTATCCAGGATACCAAACTCTTTTGTAAAAATTAAATCATATTATCATACTTAAAGGGGAACCCATTACATTGAGATTTAGCATATGCATTTAAGAGGCTAGTTCTGTGCTTCCTCATCCCCATACACACACCAGTTTTTGTGACTTTATAATAATTTTTCGTATTTTTTGCTATATTTATTTTTCTCCCTTGTTCCTTTGTGAAAAACCCACAAACAGGTGAAACTGACTGTATGGAGGGGACAGTGGCCAGTCTGTAAGGGAAAACTGACTGGCATAACTATTCCAGAGTAACTTCTCTGTGTGGACATTGTATTCTGGAATACATGACTTTAATTCCTTGTGTGAGTAGAGTAGTTATTCTGGAATAAAGTCACTTTTCTTTATTCCAGAACATTGTCTGCATAGGGAGCTACTTTGGAGTAATATATTTGTATGCAAAACAATTAAACTTTGAAGTGAGCATATTAAAATAATTATGCAGGTCAACTTCCCCATGTAGATAAATCCTAAAGGAAAAACACAGTGCTATTTAAATACACACAATAGAAGATACAGGCAACTTTCATTCTGCCAATCTGTTTCAAACTAATTTTATTGCAGGTTACTTTTCAGACAGAAATGTCACTTAAAATTTTAAGTAATGGTGTCCTTTTAAAAATGGTCAGTAATCACAATAATATGCCTGATAGAACTCTAATTTCCTATGATTCAGTCATCAAATTTACTTTTATTCTACAGCCTAATTTTCTTTTTCCTCACCCCCGCCTGTTGCCGAATGTCAAAGGATAACCCTGGGGAAAGTGAATTCCAGGGTCAAGGGCCTTGACAGAGAATGACAGATTTTCAATCTGTCTGCTGCACATTGGCACTTAACACATCTAAAAAGACCTGATATCTAAAATAGTTTTTAAAAACTTACCTGTAGCATCAGATCTACTCAAGATAGATCTCTGCCAATTTTTCTGTTCATTGAAATCTTGCTAAAATATTTTCTGTTAATAAAAAGAGTTGTACTGTCATAAATTGGACAACTTCTGTTGGTCAGAGAGGCAAGCTTTTAAGCTTACACAGAGCCCTTCAGGATTAGGAAATGTACACAGAGTCCCTTGCTCTCCCTTTTCCCCCTATGACTGGAGGGCTATTAATGGGCCACTTCACCTTGAATGCTTCCTTGAAAGATGAGTTTACTGCTTATGCTAAACAATCTGTTCCACCTTGTATTTAGCTGTGACTCCCTGTGTACATTTCCCAGTCCTGAAGAAGAGCTCTGTGTAAGCTCAAAAGCGTGTCTCTCTCACCAATAGAAGTTGGTCCAATAAAAGATATTACCTCACCCACTTTCTCTCTCTAGTATCCTGGGATTGACATGGCTACAGCAACACAGATTAAATACAACTAGGTCACTTTGTATTAAAAATGTAGGAAAAGAAATTGAACTAAATGCATTCAAGGGGCATACAACCTGTGTGAAATGTCACACTAAAAATCTACCTAAGTGTAGAAAACATATATCCTGTGTAAAGCCCACATGATAACCAGACCTCATCTTTGTAGTCAGAACTGGTACCTTCATTTTATTTTTAATATAAATACATGTTGCATCCAAAAAACTGTTAGAATAACATTACAGTTACAAAGTCAAGCACTCAAAAGTTAAACTGCCCGTGCAACTTTAATTTGGCCCCTTGTGCCGTCTGGATTATAATTGTCTTTAATTACGTGATTACATACTATTTTTTCCAGAGGATCCCTGCCTCATTCAATGAACAGGTAATTTACTGAATATTTCTCCACATTTAATGTGTGACCCCAGGCCTTATTACATACACTATCCAAAAATTTCACTGAATACAAAATTAATTTCCTCATGAGCATTTCAATGGTGCTTTCACCAGAGTATTTGATTGAGTGATTCACAAACATTGATATGTACTTTCAATCTTAACAACCGCTTAAAATAGTGACTACAGAATGTGATTGTTTCAGTATTACATCTGTAGTTAGTTTTGTGATGGTAAATAAACCTAATCCCAATCACAGGCGGTGTACCGCTTCATTCCTTACATACAAGAATTTGAATATTTCAAGACAGAGCAATTCCAAGTGCTTAGTAATACAGTAGGAAAATTAATAAATTGCTAATATATCAGCAATCATTTTTCAATATGTTTAAGACTTCTGTGTCATCCTTACCAGTAAATATATTGGAGTTTCATAAGTGAGATACTTGATTTTTAATAAAATGATTATTTTAATCTTCTTTTTTCTTGTAATGTAGAAACTCACATCTGTAAATCCTTTATTGTTTCTCTAACCCATTTGCTGCAATATTTATTCCATCAACTTTATTTTCCATGCAATCCAATGCCTAAACTCCATTTTCTGAGCTCAAGTGATAATTTATGTTCTGGAACCAGGTTTTTCTAATTTCATAACCGCTAAAGTGTCTTCCAAAGCAAGTAATTACACTTATAGTAATCTTATGACTTGTGGGAGCATGGCATTTAATTACTTGTTAATCAAATTGCATTTGAACTTCAAGAACATATAGCTATAATTAACATGTGCTTATATATAAAACATACCTGATAAGTGTACTTTAAAATATGCACAATGCATGAAGATGTTTTTCTTGGTTTCATTTCTTCCTTTAAAAAAATGAACTATTATGGGAGGTGTTTCTAGTCTTCACCGTAAATTATCAATGTAAAAACAATCAGTACACTTGGACACACAGAGTATTAATATTGAAAGAGATTCCTTATTTTCTTCCCCACCCCACTGCTCCCCTCGTTACTAAACTAGGGTAAGGTTTCTAGGATGAAAGAAGTATTCATTCAGTGCAAGTGATGCATGATCTCATTCTGATATTGATATTGTGTTTGAAAAGTACAAATGTTGGGTTTCACCCAGTGACTGAAAATGCCAATCAGATTTTCAAGATGTTATCAAAGGTACAATAGTTTGTCAGTCTTCAACTGGTCTCAGTCTGTCTTATGCACAGAACAGTAGCTCCAGTGTTAAGTTGTAATAATTCTTAAATATGTAGTTTCACATCTTAGTTTCCTTAGGCATTATTGTATGACAGTGTGAGAGAACATACAGAAAAAAAGTTCCTGACTTGTTTACATTATTGCCACTTGTAATTTGTTTTGAGGTGTCATGACTGAATAGGCCTTTAAAATAGCATCTTTGTCATAATTAACAAGAATTTCAAAAGAGCTTATTAAAATCTTTATATTATAAAGAGCCATTGGAATGAAATTAGCTGCTTGCTATATCTCTTGTTTAGAAGTATTGTATGACCCACTATAATGAAGGAAATATATAAATGAGCTCTAGTAGAAAAGCAATCTCTTGGCGGAAGGAAAAAGCTGTTGTGTTTACCAAACTGTGGCCATATACTGGAGACTAACTTGAGATCCAGCCAAAATGCCAGACCTCTGGTACAATATGAAGATTTCAAGGGCAGCACATGAAAGGTGTCTGATTTAACAGCACTGCATGTTGGAAATCCTCCATTAAGCAGTCATGTCACAGGAGGATGTATATTATATTCATCTACAAATATAATCTTTCCATGTTAACACTGAAGTATTTCTAACTATGGGCAGATTTCTTTTCCATGACCTACTCATTGAAAATATTCTTTATTTTTCTGAGATTGCAAACAATATACTAACTGTGATGGTGACATCTTTATTTAACGTAGATGCTTGATCTATTAGAACTAAGCTGAAACTGCAAACTTAAAATGCTAGACGCCATACAGCTATTGGGCAGAGACTAACTGTTGGTCACTAACGATCTATTTAAGCAATCATAATGCATAGTTAGTGCAATTAACAAACAACTTAAACTTACTCAAAAAGAATCCTTTGCATTAAGGGTATATGGAGCTAGAAATAGTTTATTTTTCTCACATGGTACCAAAGTGTGTGTCTTTTAGATTTACTACTTTCTTTTCAGCTGTAAATACTATTGAGTTTTACCTTGTTTGCTATCTTTTGTGCTTTTATCTTTGATGCACTGTAATAACAATCACATCTTTATTTTAATCTGAGTAGCATTTGCCTAACTAAAAACAAGTTCTGGTAATCTTCTAGCCTTCTGTTAGGTAACATCCTAGTAGCATCTTCTTACTCGTTTTCCTCATTAGTGAAGTTTTTTGTTATACATTTCCTCATTTACCATCCTAGGATACAAGTTTTCTCCCAGTAAGCATTCTAGCTGAAGTGAAAAGAGGTGCACATGCTCCTCGCTCTCTTGATAAAATTCCAGGCTTTATTCTTGGGGATTTTTTTTGGCCACCTTTCCTGAAAGTATAATCTTTGCTTGGTCCTCTACTACTTTTATTTCTAGCCCTATTGCTGTGAAGAAAGATGGAAGCATTGAAAGACAAAAAGAAGGAAGATTAATTAGAGGCACTTACCAAAGGGCACAATTCAAGAAGGATGTTTATAAATTGGAGAGGGTTCTGAGAAGAGACATGAGACAAATTAAAAGAGTTGGAAAATGTGCCATATGATAGACTGAAGAAACTCGATCTATTTAGCTTAATAAAAAGAAGGTTAAGGGGTGATTCAGTCTGTAAGTACCTATATGGGGAACAAATGTTTGAAGATGCAATCTAGTAGATGAAGGTATATCAAGATCTAATGGCTGGAAACTGAAGCTAGACAAATTCAAACTGTAAATAAGGTGCAAATTTTTAACAGTGAGGGTAATTAATCATTGGACAAATACACCAAAGGTTGTGGTGGATTCTCCATCACTGGCAATTTTTAAATCAAGATTGGATGTTTTTTTAAAACATAAATGCTCTAGTTCAAACAAGAATTGTTTCAAGGAAGTTCTATGCCCTGTGTTATGCAGGAGAGCAGATTAGATGATCACAATGGTCCCTTCTGGTCTTTAGAATCTATGAAATAAATGTTTGCAAGAAAATGTTGGACCATCCACAGAGATTGCATGCTCCTGGTCCTGGGAGGCGAATACTTTTTGTCTCCTCTGTCAGACTGGACCTCATCATATCTCTCCCTTTTGTGGCATATAGTTAAAACACTGGGTTGCTGAAGCTCTAATGCACACCAGCAACTGGGAGTGGATCTCATGGCCACTATAGCACTGTTCTTTCTTCCAGCAAACTAAGTATTAAATCCAGTGACATTCAGGGATTGTCTCATTTTCTCTTCCTTCCCCTTTCCATCAAATAACAGACCCCGAGCCCTAAGAAATCAGACCTTTGGGGAGTTTTTTTGTTTTTTCCTTCCCTATTCCTATTTCTCAGGAGAGAGGGGAAGCCTGAATTTATACTTTCTCCTCCATCCAAGTCTAAGTACCACAGGACTAAGGCTTTTTCTTAGAGTTCTGCTTGGTTTTCTCTCTCAGGCCACATAAGTGAGACTCTAATTCTTTTGCTCCTCAGTAAGACTTCCCTGTAATTTTTGGCTTTTTTTTCTATTGGTCTTCCATATATGGGGTGGGGAGGTGGTGGATGGGGATTGGTGTGCCTGACTGCTTGCTATTGCTGGTCATAACACTCCTCTGTTAGCTACTATGACAACTTGATTTCTTTCCCATACAGCATCTGGGGGGCCCTCCTTGCGTTTTTTTTTAGTGTCTCCTCTGTTTCTGCTAATTGCTTGTTCCTCTAGCCTTAGGTAGAAAAGGCTGTTTGTTCAGTCTTACGGACAGGTATCCTCCACAAACAGACCACCTTCCTTTTAAAGAGTTCTTCCCCCTAGCTTCTAGCAGCTGCATAAGCAGGGATGATCTTCCTGGGAAGGGTGGGGATAATTTCCCTGAGGAAGAGTCTAACTGAAACAATTTCCCTATTTATAAATTTTAAGAGATTCAGTCTCCAGGATGCTGGCCACCTTCCAGGTGGAGCTTCCACAGTCTAAAATCTGAGACTGATATTGGGGAGAGCTCTTCAACAATGTGACTTCCTCTTCCTCAGCATTTTAGGTATCAGAAATTTCTGTCAAACAGACACCATCTCTATGCCTGAAGCCACACCTTATAAAATATTGTATTTTGTCAGACAGCTAAAATACTTCTCTTAAAACTGCATTCTCTTTTGACTTATGATTGCTCTTATTGATGTAACTGACAGGAAAGTGAATTCTTTCCTTAGACCATTAATGAGACATTTTTTGATGCACTTAAGATTGGTAGTTGCATTATGTTTGTTTGCAAGTTTATGCAGTTAAATTTGGCCCACCAGATTCTCTAGCTGCAGAGCTCAGACTTGGTTGAACAGAGCAGCTAACAGTCTGTTTTAAGAAATCATATATATATGGCTTAAAAAAAAAATTGAGTTGGAATAAAAAAAGCTAGAGTTTACTGTCCTGAAATATTCTCCATACGTTGAACGGTAAATGGTATTTGAAAAAAAATCTAGGAGTTGTAGAAATAAAAGAAACAAGATTCTGCAGACAGTGTTGAGTGAATGCTATTGTAACAGTTCTGAAGGAGTTCAACTGAAACATTTGTCTACAGAATTCCTTTATTTTTATTAAAGTAATTGTTTTATTTAAAGGTAGATGTTTTTCAGTCCATTCTGTTTGGTACATGTAAAAGAAATTAAAATGTTTATATCCCGCTTTCAGGTAATGAGCATGGTATCAGGATTTGCACCACTGATTTCTGCTGGCATCTTTTCAGCCACCCTTTCTTCCGCATTGGCATCTTTAGTGAGTGCACCTAAGATTTTTCAGGTAAGCATAAATAATGTCTTTGTTTCATAACAAAATAACTTGAATCAGCTTTAAACTGGAATATTGGGAACAGGGAGCTTTTGTATATTGGTGTCTTGATTCATATCACTTGAGAGTCACACACTGATTCTCAGCTGTTCTACTTGGAAATAAAACACTAGCACCATTGCCTTCTAAAATGGAGCTAGTAGATGTAAATTTCAAATCTGCTCTTCTGACATACTGACCTTATGTCTGGTATTGCCATCTGTAGAGTTGAGATTCTGTAGTGTTTTGTTCTGGCATGGAGTTGGTTTGGTGCAAAGAGACTCAGCCAAATTTTCCTGAATTATTGGATTCAGCAATTCCATTCCATCTAAATCTGGAGTCCTGGGCAAAAAGGGGCATGTTCCAGTACTAAGTACCACTGCAGCCTTTGCCTTCAGCCTTCATGGCAGGCCTGTTGAGCCACGAGAAACGCTGCCTCCAGTATTGGTTTCCTATCTGAGTGCTGAAGAAGGAGGAGGAAGTATCAGAGCCATGAGCACAATTCTTCAGTGCTGTCCCGAGAGGTCTTTTTCTGTTGGTTATTGCTACTACCTCAGTATCAGTGTCCAAGTAGTGACCATATGGCAGTGGCCTCTGTGCAACTGGAACTGACTTTTGTGTTTAAACAAAACATTTTGGTGCTGAGATGTCTCCTCTTAACTTGGCCCTCTTGCCTTCTTTCTTGATGCTAAGTAGGGAGGCATCTAATATTTCCCCTTCTCTCCCCCACCAAAGCTTTGCCAAGAAGCAACAGACTCAATTTGACTTCATTCCTAAGTTTCACTGTTCACTGGACTCTGAATACCAGCAGTTAAAACTGACAAGTGTGGTCATTTTCTACTCTGTTGTAGTGTGACAAAGTTATAAGTAAGGCTAAGTTGTCACGGATATTTTTAGTAAAAGTCAGGGACAGGTCATGGGAAATAAGAGCCTGTGACCTGTCCCTGACTTTCTTACTAAAAATATCCCTGACAAAAGGGGTAGGTGGGTTCAGCACCCACTGCTGCTGGGGCTCCCGCATTCCCTACTAATGCAGTGCATGTGAGCTCCAGGGTCCACCTACCCCTAGGGCTGGGCTGCTGTGGGGTGCCCTTGCTCCAGGCAACTGGTAGCTGCAGGGTCCCCCAGCCACTGGCTGTGACTGCAGCAGCGGCTGGGCAGCTGCGTGGGCAGGCCTGGCTGGGAGCTTCAGCCCCAGGGCAGAAAATGTCATGGAGGTCAGTGGAAGTCACGGATTTCGTGACATAATCATAGCCTTAAGTTATGAGCAGCAGCAGAGGCAATGGGCCTGTCTGCACAGACTCTCTGGAAGAAAGCACTACACAAAGCCTCCAAAATGTGAACTGAAATTTTCTTAGCAACCAGATGGGCTAAAAAATAAAAAATGAAGGTTTAAATTCTGAAGAAGCTGTTGGCACTTGCTTGGGAAAGAATCCTGCTTACCACAGCTTAGTGGTATATTCGAGATCTGCTTAAAAAGTCCTTTGGTTGAAGAGCAAGGTAAACTGTTGGGAAGCAGCCAAAGATTAATGTGTTTGATCTGGAATTTAAAGAAGGAAAAAATATTGCCACAACGAGACCTTATGCAAATTGTGGTGCTGCTGCTGATCATATGCAGCCTCTTCCATCTGAGTATAGGGCCCTTAAAGTTTTAGATTTCAAGATAAATTGGATAGCTTTTATCTGCCAAGACTTAAGCCCAGAGTTGTTTATTATGCAGTGAGTGATGACATAATTACAAAACTCTGCACTGTTAAATATTCAGTTTACTGCTTTAGGTGGTGATAGTTTTGGCTGTCCTTGCATTGAGGCCATGGATTGAATTGGTTAAGAGAATGTCACTTGTTGGGGTGGTTCCTCTAGGTCAGAGCTAAGGGAATGTTGCTTGGCAATATGGAGTGGTTTACTCCACTCTTTGCTGTACCTTTTCTGTGGATAGAGAAGCTGATAGTTTGACTCCTTCTAGTGAGCACTAAATTAATTTTTAAAGTGTTAGTAGTTGCATATCCTCCATATCTACTGGTGGTTCCTTTTTGGAGCTAATGCACTGCAGTTAGTTGCAATTCAGAATGCTTAAAGATATTGTAACAATAACTGAGTAAAATTGTAGAGTTTGTAAAACTTATTTCCCAAGGAACTTTTATACCAAACACTAGGGTTACCATCCGTCCGGGTTTCCCCGGACATGTCCGGCTTTTTCAGTGTTAAATGGCCGTCCGGGGGGG
>NW_020664464.1:28222797-28356780 GCF_002925995.2 Terrapene triunguis | reverse complement strand
TGTGTGTGTGTGTGTGTGTGTGTGTGTGTGTGTTGAATAACTGCAGTTTAGTTACTGTGGGAATGCTTCATGTTTGAGGATCATGAGAGGATACCATACACTTAAAAACAAAAACAAACCAAAATAACCAACCCCAAACCCAACAACCCTGCAGCAGGAAGCCAGATAGTGAAGGGGGATAAAGGTTTGACAGAAAAGCACTAGAGTAAAGCAGACAGAGAGAGAGTAGCTTTGAGAATATTTTCCATATCTTGATGAAATTCCTGGTTCAATATTAAAAAAGTGATTAATGTTGTGACTTTTTTTTACTACTGTCACATGACAAATGTCAGTGATTCACAAAGAAGAGAGAGAAAATATTATCCTCATTGTATTGATAGAGGAGAAAACTCAGAAATGGGAAGGTGTCACTTGCTCTAAGATCACACAGTGATGCAAAGCCAGAGTAAGGAATAGTCAGCATGTCCTGACTCTCAATCCCATGCTCTAACTAGACAACACTAGCCCTCATTGAATGCATTAGTATGTATCTCATGCAAAATTTATCTTAATTAAACCTTACTAACTTTTTGTATTTTCTTTCTTAGGCTTTATGCAAGGACAATATCTATCCAGGTCTTCTAATGTTTGCTAAAGGCTATGGGAAGAACAATGAACCATTACGAGGATATATTCTAACTTTCTTGATTGCTCTTGGATTCATATTAATTGGTTAGTTAATTTAAATTGGAGTAAAAATTTAGAATGTATTCTTTTTGTGCTATAAAATGCTGTACTGTCTTATGCTTGGATGACCGGGTCCATGGAGTCTTGGGGATAGATTTTTTTATTTTAAAAATTGTAGGTGTTGGCTTGTGTTTGGAAACATGTTCAGTGGATGAGGTTTGAGGATTGTTCTCCCACATATTCGGAAGTTACTTCAGATTCATCTCAGGGCTTGTCTTCACTACCAGGGAGATCAACGCTGCTGCAGTCGATGCAGCTGGTGTTGATTTAGCGGGTCTTCCGCTAAATCGACAATATAGTGCTCTCCGGTCGACTCCAGTACTCCAGCTCCCCGAGAAGAGTAAGGGAAGTCGATGGGAGAGCATCTCCAGTCGACGCAGCGCAGTGAAGACACCACGGTAAGTTGATCTAAGCTACATCGATTCCAGTTACATTATTCATGTAGCTGGAGTAGCGTAACTTAGGTCAACTTACCCTGGTAGTAGTCAAGGCCTCAATCTCAATTAGTGGGGGAAGGTAACAGTTAATATCCACAGACTTTAGCTAATCAGCTTTTTTTTAATCCTTTCCCAACCCTATTGTATTATCTTCTTATCCATTAGCCTACTATAGAGAGCTGTTGTATGATGTGAAAGCCTTTTATATTTATTTACAGATTTTTTAATACATACATATTAGACAATAAAACATCACTAATCTATGCTTCCGTAAGTGGCAAGCTTGCACAAATAGAGGTCTTTAAAGTTTGCTATCCACTGAACCACTGAAGTGCAAGATTTTCCTGGTGCTGCCAGAGGTGGGGGCCAGCCCAGGTGGTAATACATTCCTTGCAGGCAGATAAAAGATCTTCCACATCATCCTCTAGCCCCTTCCAGGACTGCTTATGTTAAAAACTGATGCTGTTACTCTTATCTCTTCCCCCATCTTGCTTATTCTGCATTTTTGAAGGCTGTTGGAGGAAGGAAAGACCAAGTTATCACTGTTGCCACATGTGGTCTGGAGGTTTCATTAGACTGAAGAGGGTCCTAGTGGACTAAAGTGTCATGTTCTTGAACTGCTGTATCTTTGATTTCAGTCCTTTGTGGTGGTGGGAAATGACTAGTGATGGCTACTACTACTGCTCTCTATCCAGGTAAAAAGGAGAGCCCTATGCTTTCCCACCACCTAATCCTTTTAGGAAGGAAAAGAGGGGGGGGAAAGTAAGTTTTCTTCTCTCTACAGAGGAGGGCAGAGGCTGCACCCCTCTCTGTCTGACTGCAGTTACAGAGAGCCTAGATGCTGCGTCTCAAATTCCAAACCTCTACTTGAATCTGCCAAGACCCTCTTTACTCTTGGGACAGCCTCAACTGCTGCAGAAGGAAGGATACCCTTCTCCCCCCCGCCCACGCACACACACACACGCACCATTAAAGGGTCACATCAGCCTTGCTTCAGTCTTTTGTTAAGGTGGGAGTCAGGCAAATATGCTTCTCCATTTGCCCACAGGTATATGATTTCACCTGTTATAGCTCCCACAGACCTCTATTAAACCACAATGTCTCCCTCTCACATTCCAACACTATTGCAGACTAATGAAAACTTAATATTCATGGGCTAACTGTGTAATTCTGGAAAAAAATGTAAATAACCTGAATTAGCAAACAGTGTAGTCAGATAGCAAACATATCTTATTTCAAACAACTTTGGTATTCCTTGAGTGCCTGCAAGTTAAATAGGGAATATTTTGAACAAATGTCTGCTGCACATTAATTGATCACAAAGAATTGTAACTCACATTGAAAGCTTTGAAACATTTAAATTCAAAGTTTATGATGATTCTGTGAGAAAATAAAATGGAGACTAAACTTATTTCTTTGAGTGGGGAGGCACTCTTTGACTGTGTCTGAGGAAGAGAAAGGTAAAGATTACTGATTAAACTAGACTAGACTTTATCAAGATATAATTGAACATATTAATATTTGGACTCTTGAACTGAGAAAACATATTTTCTACAAATCTCCTTAAAAAGTATCTTAAAGTGAGTTTGGCTGGAGACACAAGGGTGATGGGATTTTGGTGGCAGAATAGGCTGTTTCTGAAGCAGATTTTAGTTTTATGTGTTTTTCCCATAGTAGCTGAAATGATTAGAGAAATTGTTTAGAGCAGTTTATGGTATTAGACCATTATATAGAGCTGAATAAAATAAAATGTGTTACAAATTTATTGTTTCCACTAGAGAGAAGGAGGCCCTTGTAGCAAACTTTTGGCCCTTGGATTTTTAAAGCAGTTTGACAATAAGCTTAATAACTATTTGTTTTTCTTTGTGTTTTTACAGCTGAATTGAATGTCATTGCTCCAATAATCTCCAACTTCTTCTTGGCTTCATATGCCTTAATTAATTTCTCTGTATTCCATGCCTCACTTGCAAAATCTCCAGGTAGGAATTTCATATTTGGGGGTTTAACACATTTTAAAGCTACCCTAGAAACAAAGTATTTCTGCACAGAAGTTATTAATTTACTAATTGAAGAATTTATTAAAACAATCTTAGAAAAATTACTAGACTAGCCAAATCAAACCCCTACCTAAGGCTGACACTAAAACAGCCTCTTTGGTAATTATAGGAGACTTGTGGTTGTATCTGTCACAACTTGGGAACCTGAGTAAGATGTCTTTTCCTCCTAATTTGCCTTCCAGCAACTAATTCTAAACCACGTGTGTGGGTGCAGTATGTAAAATGTGACTAGAGCTTTGATTTTTGTTTCTCAATTTGTTTTGAAAGCTCTGCAGTATTTAAGGACTAAGGCCAGGATTTTCAAAAAATGAGTGCTTTAAGTTAGGAGCATAAGGGCTTCTTTACATGGAGGATTTAGTCCACACTAACATTAGTGAGTACACACTCGAATGACCTATGTCCACATGATGCAAAGGTTTACGGCATACTAATTGGCCACTTAATATGTATTCTATGATCCACTTTGAAAATGTGTTAAGTTCACTGCATATTGAGTTAGTGTGACTAATGTTCACGTGCACACATCACTCATTCTCATTAGCTTGGCAGACTACCTGCTGCTATCCCATGCTGCTTTGCATGATGCCAGGACTGACCATCTGTCTGTGTGTTCTCTATTGCTCATGTAGAACAGACATCACCTTCCTGTTCAAATACTGGCACAAGGCCAAGACTTGTCCATTTGCTTCTGGCGTTGTATACCTCAGAATTCCAGCAATACTGGTGTTGCTGTCATCGCACAAAGTCCCAGCCACGTAGACACTGATACATATTGAATCAAAACAACTGACGACTCTGTGTACACAGTCAGTTCTGAATACCTCTCATTAATCTGAGAGTGCCCAGCTAATGAGGTGTGTATGCCTCATCCTAGCCTGAACTACAAAGGAGTAAAACTTCACTAGGTAAAGAGACTGGGACTCAGTCTCTAAGGGAACTGCCTTAAGGATCACACCTGGTTGTTATGGAGGAGAGAGAGAGAGAGTCTGAAATGCTGGCTCATTAAGCAGGTGATGAATGGAGCCAAGAGCTATGCCTTGTGAACAAGGAAGCCATAAGAAAACTAAAGCCCTCAATGAGAGAGGAAGGTGCTCCTAGGAGGGAGTGATACTTTCTCCTAACAGAACATTGGACCAGGACTCGCTGTCCTTTTTATTTCCCTCCCATTGACACTGGGTGTCAGTGGGATTGTGTGACGACGCTGGTGGGAAGGGAGTTTTATTGTTCAGTTTTTACTTTAGCAATCCTGATGAAAAGAGGAGCTGTTTGTAGAGACTACTACTTGCCCCTCAGGAAAAGAATTCCTTATGGTGTTCTTATTTGTTTCCTTTGCCCCAGGGCTTAAAAGTTGATGACCCGAATTGCAAGAAATGAGGCAGCAAAGTTATTACGCTTCAGTTTTTATTTTATCTGTAACAAAAGTATTGTTATGCCTATAAAAGAATTGCATTCAACATAAATAGGAATTTCTATTTCAGTTTTTAGCCTACTGAGTTTAGGTTAAAAGAACAGGAGTACTTGTGGCACCTTAGAGACTAACAAATTTATTAGAGCATAAGCTTTCGTGGGCTACAGCCCACTTCTTTGCATGCATAGAATGGAATATATATTGAGGAGATATATATACACACATACAGCGAGCATGAACAGGTGGGAGTTGTCTTACCAACTTCGAGAGGCCAATTAAGTAAGAGAAAAAAACTTTTGAAGTGATAATCAAGATAGCCCAGTACAGACAGTTTGATAAGAAGTGTGAGAATACTTACAAGGGGAGATAGATTCAATGTTTGTAATGGCTCAGCCACTCCCAGTCCTTATTCAAGCCTAAGTTGATTGTATCTAGTTTGCATATCAATTCCAGCTCAGCAGTCTCTTGTTGGAGTCTGTTTTTGAAGCTTTTTTGAAGTTTAGGTTGGAGCCCTTTTTAAAAAAAAGTCATCTTCACTCTGGGGCCAAACTTATAAAGGTGCATTAAGTTGCCTTCGATTTGTGTTTACGCAACCTTGCACACATATTTATTTTATTCTATTGCTTATACACGCAAGCAATAAAATTAATATGTTGAAAGCCTACATAGATATGTAAATCCTATTTCTATTTACAATTGAGCCTGCTCAATTGTATATGTAAATAAGCAGGCATATTTTGAATTTTCTGTATGTCGAGCTGTATGGGTATATTCACTTCTGGAAGCATATGTGTAGATCACAAATCATGATGCAGTATTTGCCGCTTAGCCATATTAAGACTAATATTCTTGTCAGAATTTGATGTTTGTTTTCATAATTCATATGGATAAAATCAGTGTTTTAAGCAATTTTTCATATTTAATTTTTAAATTGTGCAAAATCGTGAGCATTTTTCGATTTTTATCAATTCAGATTTCAGTTGCAGGATACTGGGGGTAGGGTCAGACAATCAATTAATGACAGTAGACACAGATTCAAAAAGGTAAAGCTTTGTAACCATTAAAACAAAAATGGTCAACATCATGTCGAAATACACAAGAAGTGAATATCCTTAAATCAAACTCTAAATTCTCAAGCAGTGCTTTTTAATCTATACATTTTGATAATCAGTGGAAATATTTTTGTCGGTTTGTGTGTGTACAGTGATATAGATGTTTACTGACAGTTACCGATTTAAAAATCTAATGCTTCCAAGCCTAAATACTCTCTATTAGTCACCGCTGTCTTTATCAGAATAGATGATCCTTATACCTCTTTCTGAACAGCCCTTCAGCAACTCATGGCGTCAAACTCTGGCAACCTCAGTACTTGTCTTTGACAGTTACACTTTCTTCCTGAATGTGTCCGGCTATACTCTACACCTGATATTTGTCCTTTTTCTTTGAATGCTCAGGAGTTGCTCTTATCCAAATAAACAAAAACATTAAAAGTAGTTAGCTAGTAGTACTAGTTAGCTTAACTGGAGTGATAATGCGGAACTAAAAGGATAGCACCCACTAACATAGCATGCAGTCATTTGCATTGTGATTCATGCTGTACCATCTTCTAAAGGTATACTGCAAAGAAAAAATCAAATCTGAGTAATGTATGGACCTCTATGCCAAATATTCCCACTCACCAGGCTGCTGAGAATATTTAGCACAGAAATAATGTCAAACTCCGCTTTTTAAAAAGTGACCTATACTTCTTGCCATATAAACATTTCTGCTCCTGTCCTTAATAACATAGATGCAGTTTTCTTTGAAATATTGTAAGAAGTTGTTGGATGAGCTTTAAGGATAAATATGTGCCAGGATTTTTAATATATTTTCTCTCTCTCTCACTCTCTCAAATTCTTGAACTTTTCCTATTTGTTCTTTGATTAGGCTGGCGTCCTGCTTTTAAGTACTATAATATGTGGGTTTCTCTTATTGGAGCGATTCTCTGCTGCATAGTGATGTTCGTCATTAATTGGTGGGCAGCATTGCTAACATATGTCATAGTCCTTGGACTCTATATTTATGTCACTTACAAGAAACCAGGTATGTATGTGTTTTTCAATTTAAAAAAAAAAAATCTGGGCAAATTTGAGAAAATCTGATTACTTAATTTTGTTAAATGTTGTGTTTTTGTATTTTAAATTTACAGTTTTATTTGCATGGTTAGTTACAGAAAACTCTATTCTCAAAATAAGAGAAAAGCATCTCACATACATTAACTATATACATTCAAAAGGTAATGTACTCGATCTGTAAAAGAGAAATTGAGAGGAAGTAGTGTATGCATTGCAGGTGCATTTGGTAGGAGTTATGAGTAAGGCTACATTTTAGCCACGGGTATTTTTAGTAAAAGTCATGGACAGGCGTGACCTTTACTATATAACCCTAACTAAAACTTGGGCCGGGAGGCCGGGAGTACTCTGGGGGGATGGGCCAGGACCCCCGCTGGCTCGGGGTGGGGGCAGGGTGGGGCTCGCAGGGTAACTGCTCGGCTTTGCGCGCTGCTCCCACCACAAGCACTGGCTCCGCAGCTCCCATTGGCCGGGAACCGCAGCCAATGGGAGCTTTGGGGGTGGCGCCTGTGGGCATAGGCAGTGCGTGGAGCCCTCTGGCCCCTCCGGCTAGGAGATATAGGGACATGCTGGTGGGAGTCCTGCATCCCAACCCCAACCCTGAGCCTCCTCCCACACACACATCCCCATTCACACTCAGGGGCTGGGCAGGCCCTGAGCCAGCACCGGCTGCTGCAGAAGTCACAAAAAGTCATGGAATCCATGACTTCTGTGACCTCCGTGACACACGCAGCCTTAGTTATGAGCAATATTTGGCCCAAGGGACCATGTAGGCTTGTTTCTGGAGAGAGGTAATGGAAATGTAATGTGCCTTTTTGAGAGAGGATCCTCTACTGTTTTTCCAACCTGGAATGGTACAGGATTAGGGATGATGTCTTGGTAAACCATACCTATAGCGATGAATGACTAGACACATCACAGTAAGATAGCAAAAACATTTTAAGACAAGTAGGGTTGAAGCTGTTTTTGCAACAAGAATGAGATGGAACAGAGCTGGGCTAAAGGGTTTTGTTAAAATTAGAAATAAGGAAATCCTGAAGTATTGGGCTTGAAGGTAAGTGAAGTTATTGAATGTTAAAAGTTCAGTTTCCCCATTCAAAACAGCTTTTATGAACACTAAGTATGGGAACAAGTATGAGAAATAATTTTGTCTCACTTCGAAAATCAAAAGTGTATTGGAAGTGTTGAGCTATGTAAAATGAAGAGCTCGGAATAAGATACAGAAAGTACAAAGAATTTAATGAAAGCTTAAAAGAAAAATCTGCCAATTAGCATATTGATCTAAACAATTAGCACATAAGTAAAAAGCATTTGCTTGATTTGGCAGAACCAGGCTCCAGACTGAGCTATCACATTACCTCTTAAAGGGATCACGTAGAGAAAATAGAAACTATGAATGGTAATACCAAAAAGTGTAAAGTATTGTGTTTAAGTTGAAAATCTAAGCAGTAAAAGCATATGCACCCAATACAGTTGTGCTATTGTGTTTATGTCCTATTATTTGTGAGACCTGGAAAGAGTTGTGGAAGTCTACTCAAAAAACTTGCATCACTTTTAAAAAGTTTTGTTGGTTTGGCTTTGCTGGTCAGAAGACCGTTTTAGCTACAAGCCAGTAACTTGGCTTAAAGTTAGCTGCTGATCTTCACTGACTGTCATTTGAAGAAAAATAATATATTGCTCTGTCGCTAAATGTGAAATAGACCAGCATGCAAGCTGAAGTACGCACTAATCAAACCCTTTTCTGGAAACCGAATTATTTATTTCCTTATGGGCTTTACTGTTGTGCTCATCGCTAGAGTATCCGAGTGCTTCAGACACTAATTTGGAGGCTTGAGTATCTTCAGTGAGAATGTGATCTTTGAGATTTTAGCTGCTAAAAAAAAGTCTCTACTGAGCATGTACAAACTGTAAATTTTTCCCCAAAGGCTTATAACGTGGTCAAATTTTGAGCAGATTTTCATGAGGACAGCAAAAAGCACGTTCCTGACAAAAAAGCCACCTCCTGCCAAATTCCAAGCCCCTGCTCCAAAGCATGTGGACACTAGAGCTTTTCATAGAAAAGATAGGCAGAATTTTTTAACATGTGGAAAACATATTTTTCCGTAGTCTCATTCTGAAGCTAAACTATTTTGACTATAATTTTCCAAAAAAATTGGCCTGAGACATACTTCTGGCATGTAAAATTTCAGCCCAAATGGTTAAAATTTGGCAAAGTTATAAGCAACTGAAAAGAGGATCTTATAATTAGGGCCCTAGCAAATTCACGGTCCATTTGGTCAATTTCACAGTCATAAGTTATTAAAAATCGTAAATTTCATGATTTCAGATATTTAAACCTGAAATTTCAGGGACTTGTAACTGTAGGGGTCCTGACCCAAAAAGAGGTTGTGTGGAGGTTGCAAGGTTATTGTAGGGGGGTTGCGGTATTGCCACCCTTACTTCTGCGCTGTTGCTGGTGGCAGACCTGCCTTCAGAGTTGGGCGGCCAGAAAATGGCGGCTGCTGGCTAGTAGCCCAGCTCTGAAGGCAGAGCCGCCGCCAGCAGCAACGCAGAAGTAAGGGGGGCATGGTATAGCATTGCCACCCGTGCTTCTGAGCTGCTGCTGGCAGGACGCTGCCTTCAGAGCTGGGCGCCTGGTCAGCAGCTGCCACTCTCCAGCCACCCAACTCAGAAGGCAGCGCAGAAGTTAGGGTGTCAATACCGTGACCCCCCTACAATAACTTTCTGACCTCCCCCAAGAGCCCCTTTTGGGTCAGAACCCCCAGTTTGAGAAACACTGGTCTCCCCAATGAAATCTGTATAGCATAGGGTAAAAGTACATAAAAGACCAGATTTCACAGTCCATGACGTGTTTTTCATGGCCATGAATTTGGTAGGACCCTACTTATAATGAGGCGTGTCAGGCAACATAGGAGCCGACTCCGTAGGTGCTCTGGGGCTGGAGCACCCACGGGGAAAAATTGGTGGGGATTTGGGGAAGGGGTCCAATAGGGGCAGGGAGGGGGCAGAACTGGGGCATGGACTTTTGGGAAGGGGTCAGAATGGGGGCGGGGCAGGGGGGCGCGAGCACCCACCGGGGCCGGGGAAAGTTGGCGCCTGTGTCAGGCAACCTTAAGAGGTGGGATGACTTACCCTGCCTATAATTTAAACTTGAGAAAATTTCCTGTAATTGAAATTCTCTAAATGTAGTAGCCTTTACTTGCTTGTGAGAATTGAAATTCTACTTGGTTATTATTTTAGTTATAAAAATTGGACTGCTTGCATGAGAACATGGGAGACCAGACTCCTATAGCTATTTAATTTTAGTAAATGCATTATACTGTAGGCATTCAATTTCTCTTATACAGTGATAGTCTAAAAGGATAGTTTCTTGACCCAGTTTTTTCCATCATGATTTAGTTTGCCTGTTGATTTAAAACTAATGCTTACCTTGCTAAATTTTCCTTTGCTGTAGAGTAGCATAGCTACAAAACCTATTTGTACAAAGATTTCATAGCTTTTGTCAAACACCGTAGAATTCTTTGAAATAGATCAGTTTAAGTAACTTCTAAATTTGACTGTATAATATGAAACATCTAGTTATCTAGGAAACTTGATTTGATTACAGAATTATCCTCTTTACAGTAGAGTTTAACTGGTTTTTCCCCTAACTTAAACACAAGTTGGGTTTACTTTACTTTAGCCTACTTTCAGTGGGAATATACTCTGATTTTAATTTGAACTTACCTAATTTTCAGTTGATGTTGCAGCTAAACAATTAGACACTGAATTTTTAGTTTGAGAAAATGATCATATTAGTCAAAATAACTTGTGGCATAATATTAAATTTTTTTAAACAAATCTTCCCACAGATGTGAACTGGGGATCCTCTACACAAGCCTTGACTTACCTAAGTGCATTGCAGCATACTGTTCGTCTTGCAGGCGTGGAAGATCATGTAAAAAACTTCAGGTAACAGATATGCTCATGCTGGAGGCATAGCGTGGGGGTTAGAAAAATCTCTTTTAACTAAACTGTGCACTCAGCAAAGCAGGGTTTTGATGCTTCCAATATCCACCATTCTTTATATGAAACTGTCTGGCTTTAAATCTCTTACGTCTATTGATATTCTCACATATGCTTGGATCTTGGAACAGGAACATCCATCACAAGGCTGTATTTCAGTTTCCCTTTACCCCTGCCTCTGGCAGCATGTCCATTCTTGACAGAGACTGCAACAGCAACACAATCTTGGAGGATTTGCAGCCATGCAATGCAGAATTCTTGCTAATGCCTTGGAAATCTGCCCATATGTGAAGGGAGCATATCATGAGAAAATACTCTGTGATTTCAGGGTGGTTAGATTAGGAGATATTTATCTTCACAATTCTAAGTCAGTTGCAAATTACTTAAAAGTTGTTTTTATCAATACAAAGGAAATAAGTGAATTCTAATTTTTCTTCTCTTAAATGTAAAACTCTAGGCCTCAATGCCTTGTTATGACAGGTGCTCCAAACTCACGTCCTGCTTTGGTTCATCTTGTCCATGCTTTCACAAAAAATGTGGGTTTGATGATCTGTGGTCATATACACATGGTAAGTATTTTTTCAGCATTTAAAAAAAATAAGCTAACTTGGCTTCTTTCCATAACTGCTTTATTATTATCAAATGTAAAGTGTCAAATTTCCCACTTCTCTGGAAGCTGAGATTTATTGATAACCTCTCATGGGATGTATCTTTCATAATAGCACAAAGTATATTGTAATTTTATGCTAGCCTTAGACATGCTAGCATAGCAGATAACTTCAAAATGTTAATAATGTACATCACTGTTAGATTTTTTTTTTTTTTCCTCCCCTGGAATAATTTTGTAACTTTATAAAATGAACAGTCTTGGACGCAAGATGCTCTAACAATATGTGTTTTGGATTTTTTTAAATGAGCACTATGTACATCAATCCAATCAAAATTTAACATCTGCAGGAAGGGAGGCCCCTGCTCTGAAACATTTAGTAGTCCATCAAAGTGAGCCTCTTCTCTTGCAGGCTGTAGCAAGTCTGGAGGTAGAAGGAGAGGTTTTTTTATACTTTGGGATATGATAGAAGCCTGTGATGGAGGATTTTATCCGTGCTGTACACATTAAGAACTTAGTTTTATATCTGGGAAGTTGTAAAGGTAGAAAATGTCAAAATGTTTAATGGTGAATGTGGATTACAATCTCTGAGTTTCTCTGCCCTGTCCATGTCTCCTCCAATTTCCTGCACCTCCTCCATGCCTTCCTAGTCATTTTGACTACAAGTTCTCTGTTCCAAGTGCGTCTAGCAAAGCTCTTAGTCCAGTGCCTTTCTCAACTACTAGCCTGAGAGTTTTTAATTCTTCTTTGCTTTGACCCTGTGGCATGAGTAGCCTGGGCAAGCACTTACTCTGCTGCCCTTCACAGCCCCTCTTGCAGCATTCCATTGGCTGCCTTCATGAGGCTTTTCCCTCCCTACCTTACTGTGTGGGAATGCAAGAAGTTTTTTTTTTTGTTATAGAAAATTATAATTTCTCCCGTAATCTACTACCTCATTAAAAAACAGTAGTAAAAGGCACTTTTCAGAAAGGACAACAAAATAAATGTGAGGGTTTTTTAGGCCAAGCCATTTTGAAGATACAAAATTTTTCACAAGTGAATTTCAGGTAGATTTTTTGAAAACACCACAATGATAAAATTGCTTTCTGATTTTTTTAAATTTTTTTAATCTAAACTTCCCAGAAAACTCTATTCAGTTGAGATGCAACGTGAAAGGTTCAGATAGGTTTCTTTTGGCAAAATTAAGAGGGTGTTTGAAAATCAGGCTCCTAATGGCAAGCAAACTACACCATTAAGCATAGGGTGGTGTCTACTGCTACATGATCCGTTCCACAGTGATTGATATACCAATGGAGATGGTGTTGTATTTTTGATAAATCAAGTATATCTGGACCAACTTCACTTCAGATCTTACCTTAAGGACAAAGAAGGTGCTAGATCTTGATCTCTTAAAGATAAACAGTGTTCCAATTGATGTATAAAACACATAATTTGATGTATAAAACTTATTAATCCTGGGGGATACAGCATGGTTGGCTAAATAAGTTTGATATTTGCATTCAATGTTGTCCAGTTTGCTTTTACTTGTTTAGTATAACATGAAAACTTAAGGCAGAAGCGCGGTTGGGGAGAGCTGTGTGGGCAGCTGTGGGGAACCTGCGTGGAGTCGCGGACCCTCCACCTGCCCTCAGGTGGGTAGGGAGCCTGGAGGACAGTGTCACGGCCGGGGGCTGCTCTCAGCCCCCTTCCCCTCCCCTACTGCACCATGGGCAGGTGGAGGGTCTGCCGCAGGTCCCTGGCTGGGCTCCACGCTGGCCTGGCCGCAGGGAGGGGGGAAACCTGCCCGGGGGCTGCTCGGGCCCCCCACCCAGGGCATGTGGAGAGGCCGCCACAGCTGCCTGCCCGGCTCTTACCATGGCCGGGCTGCGGCTCCGAGAGACCCCTTTCCCCCGGCCGGAGATGGGTCGGGGAGAGCCATGCTAGGAGCTGCGTAGGGCCCAAGTAGCCCCCTGCCCAGTGTCCCAGTACCCTGCCCAGGGCAGGTAAAGGGACCCAGACTCCCCACAGCTCGGAGCTGCAGCCCGTCCACGATAAGAGCTGTGGCGGCCCCTCCATCTGCCCTGGGTGTGGGGCCCAAGCAGCCCCCTGCTGTGTCCGTGTCTTCCACGGACACTTCCGCTCAGGGCAGGTGGAGGATCCGTGCTGTGGTTCCTCACAGCTGCCCACCTGGCTCTTAGCGTCAGAGCCCTGTGCAGATACAAAATTTGGGCCTTTTTGAAGAGTAAGTTTTTGCTGCATTTCATAAAGATGATCAAAGTGAATGTGCTTAATCTTCTCTGGAAGTTTTTTTCCTCCTCTCCCCCCCTCCCCCCCCCCCCATAGCTGGATCCTCTTGACTGAGAACACTTGGTCCCTTGCTCTCACACATTCTCCTAAACTTTGTGATCTCCATTGTCTCAGAGACATGCAGCTGTTGATGTGGTACAGAGATCAAAGTTTGGTCTTTAATGTAGCTTTAACATTTTTCTTTCAGTCATGCATAGAGGAACTAGTTGGGATTGGTTTTGTGAGGCGCTGTACACAAACCAGTCACATTCCTAATCCCATAGAAGTTATCCCCTAATAAATCAGTTTTGATAGTAATTAAAATCACTTATGATTTTGTTTGGACTGTATATTCAGATCTAGTTCTTTAATACTGAGATTTTCAAAGAAGCCAAAGGGACTTAAGCACCCAAATCCTATTGAAATTTAATAGGTGCTGGGCACCCAACTCTCTTGAGTTTCCGTAAAAATACCAGTGTAAATTACCAAGTTTAGACTATTTTCTTCAGATCTTTATTTTTAAATTTTGTTTTGTATTTGAAGCTTTTCTACAAAGCTAAAAATACCCACAATTTGGGTTGGTGCTCCTTTCAGATCACTGGAGTCAAAATCTTCAAGCTCAAAGTTCTGCTACAGTGCTGTTTTTTAAACAGAACACTTTATTATTCTGATAAGGGCAGTGATTTTAAAAACTGGAGAATTAAGAGGGTCTGTTAGCAGGATGGAAGTTCAGTGGGTTTTGAAGGGGTTATGATAATTGAGTCAAATTAACTCAACTACAAAAGACTGGCAAAGGGTCCAGCTAGTTGTAGATGTTAAGGGAGGATTCATAGGTTGGAAGAAGTATGTGTTAAATTGTAGGTACACCTCTACCCCGATATAACGCGACCCGATATAACACGAATTCAGATATAACGCGGTAAAGCAGTGCTCCGGGGGGGCGGGACTGCGCACTCCGGTGGATCAAAGCAAGTTCGATATAACGCGGTTTCACCTATAACGCGGTAAGATTTTTTGGCTCCCGAGGACAGCGTTATATCGAGGTAGAGGTGTAATAGTAAGAGTGGTTGATCCTCTCACCTTGCCGTTGCAATCTGAGGTGCTCCAGGATTGACTAACCAGATTCTGTTGTGAACTATTTCATGTATTATTGAATCTGGCAGGAAACAGCTGCATGCCACAGGACCCCATCAGAAGTGGCTGAGATCTGGGTTTATTTAAGGTAGTGGTTGCCATAGGGGAGAAGATTAGCAGCTTTATATGGAAATTAAAGCAGATCACCAATTTCAGTTAAACTTGCTGGGACACAAGCAGCCACACAAAACCTGATGTGTACTTAGCCTATAGCTATGCCCATATCTATATTTTTTTGCTACAAAAAACAAAACAAAAATACCCATGTCGTTTTTATGGAAGAGTTCAAGCCTGCTGGTGAAGCAGTTGGAGCTTGAGAATTCTTGTTCCAGTAAAGAACAGGAAGCACGTACACCTCTACCCCGATATAACGCTGTCCTCGGGAGCCAAAAAATCTTACCGCGTTATAGGTGAAACCGCGTTATATCGAACTTGCTTTGATCCGCCGGAGTGCACAGCCCCACCCCCCCGGAGCACTGCTTTACCGCGTTTTTCCGAATTTGTGTTACATCGGGTTGCATTATATCGGGGTAGAGGCGCATCTAAGAAAGGGAGACCTATTGTTGCCCTTTGAGTCAATTTTACTTTGTGTTGATAGGTCTCTTGTTTTGAAGTGACAAAAATATCTTTTGAACTTAAAGTGTATTAGATTTTATTTTGGGTTAATTATCAACGCACTCATGCAACAGTACAAAGGAAATCTATTTTTCAGGAAATAACCTGTAAGTGATTATTCTAAAATGCACTTTGGACTAATAGTAGTACATTTTTTAAAGGGCCCTCGCAGACAAGCCATGAAAGAATTGTCAACCGACTTGGCCAGATATCAGCGGTGGCTTATTAAAAACAAAATGAAGGCCTTTTATGCACCAGTACATGCAGAGGATTTGAGAGATGGGGGACAGTACTTGATGCAGGTACACTTCTCTTGCAATTTGGTTTGAGCTAATGGGTGATTGGCGTCAGAAAAGTACAGACATTTTTGCATTTTATATTTTACACTTTCAAGCATGCATATTGAAATGAATTGTAATTATGCAATATTTTCACTCTGCTGCTAAAAAGCTTTTATTAAAAAATGTGTTTAGTGCAAGTAAGAACATTTTCTTATTTTACCTGCAGTTAATATAATACTTTTTAGTATTTTAAAAATGCTTGATTGGCTTTGTTCTTAGGCTGCTGGTCTGGGTCGAATGAGACCAAACACTCTTGTTGTTGGATTTAAGAAAGATTGGAAACAAGCTGACATGAGGGATGTGGAAACCTATATCAATTTATTTCAGTGAGTACAAAATGCAGAACTTAGAACTGTTGTTTTTACCAAATACAGTAAACAAGAATATATAACCTGAAGAACTACTTGTACCTGTAGAAGAGTGTAATCAGTTTTTAGATGAATACTTTGAAATAGAGATGAACTGTTTCCAAGTATTCCCAAACATATATAATTTTCAAATAATGAATATTGAAATCTCCTCAGTAAACGTACAAAAATGTGTATATTTAGTGCTGTTTTTCAGTATGGATAGGTATTATTGATGGTCAACTATTACTTTTGTCAACCCCAGGAGCTTTTCCCGATCTGAGGCCTCTGGTGGCTTTAATTTCAGCAGGTGTTGTTGATCCCTCTACTATTTCTAACTTAGTGTTAGCATTCCTCTTGAACCTGTGTGTGATCATTGGTTGTGAACAGTTTAATATAGAATGGAAATCTTCTTTCCAGCCTCTACCTTTTTTGTCATGCATTTTCAGCATCTGTCCCTGGAGAGACCTCTGACCGTCTGTTTTTTTCCTGGGAAGTCTTTCACTATTGTGTAGAGCTGCTTGTACTCTCCCTTCTGTGCTGCTGCCTCTGCAGTCTGCTCCTGAACCCAGGCATTGTTATTTTGCCTGCATCTCTTTTTATTTCTTTGTAGTTTTTTCTGTATCTTACATCAGCCTCAAAGACTTCTACCTGTCTTGCACTGTTATGTTTTTGCCTTCAAAGCTTTCTTTTCGTCAGTCACTGCCCATGTTCCAGATATAATCCATGCATTTTTTTTCTGCCTTCTTTTGGTGGCCCATTATTTCCCCTGCCATCTTCTAATTTGACCATGTGTCTTCCAGACTTTCATCAGTCTGGTCCTGTAAAACACTGGAACAGTTGCTAGGTGGAATCTGATCTACATTTCTTTGCCTTTGAACTGCTCTGTGTCTGTGATGCTCTTTTTTCCATCTTCATGATCTTTTTTGAGTTTAGGTTGCAACATGTCCACTTAATAATAATGATCTCAGCTAACATCTGTTCCTCTGCTAACTCTGACATCCCTCAAAGAAGATGCCCATCTCTTAAATATACATATGGTCTGTCTTGTTGACACTCGCATTGTCTGGTGATTTCCATGTGAGCTTATGAATCCACTTGTGCTGGAAGAATTTGCCTTCTATTTAGGGTGTTTGTGCAACAGAGATTCAAGAAGTGTTTGCCATTATTGATTGGATGTCTTCCGATGCTGTGACACTTCATATACTAAGTATTAATGTCAAATAAAAACAAAATGTCCAATATGGGTAGGTTCCTTTGTTACTGGAACTTTGATTTGGACTCTCCTGACTTGTATTCAGACTTGCAGCCTAATTTTTCATTAACAAAGTTTTGTCCTTTTAATTTCCTTGCTTTTTTAAGGAGAGAATTTTTCCTGTAAGTTACACATAATGGAAACCAGAGTTAGCTAGAACTTGTCTTGAAACCTGACTTCTTTATTATAAATGCTATAATTTGTAAAAATAGTTACCATTAAATTCCATACAGACTGCATTCATTAATTGTTACTTTGTATATTTTTGAAACTTCTTTCAGTGCCTATAGTTTTCAGAGGCCTCTCTGGAATTTTTAGTTGTCAAGTTAGGGGATCTCTTATAAAATATTTTGGGACTTCTGGTGAAAAGAATTTTCCTGTACTACTCAAAAGGATTAAATTTCCCACACACTCTTTCACCTTTCCCATGGAGCTTAGAATGGCTTGTTTGTATTTCATTTGATCACTGTTTGCAATACAGAAAGGAAGTGAAATTGAGACAGTTGCTGTCTATTACACTTCAGCATATGGTATTCAGTCTTTTGAAGTGGCTTAATAGTTTGGGACTTGAAATCTCTAAAGTACAATTTATGTACATGAAGCTTAAATCCAAGAGAAAAATCTCAATTGGGATTGTTGAGAAATAAAAATAGAACAAGACAAAAATGCAACTTTTTTACCCTTTTACAGTGATGCCTTTGACATTCAGTATGGTGTAGTTGTCATCCGCCTAAAGGAAGGTTTGGATATTTCTCACCTTCAGGGACAAGGTATGCTTTATTTTGCCTCCTAGAAAAAAGAGAAAAATAGAACAGCCAAATTTTACACAGTTTTCTGGACATCAGTTCAATGAATAGTTAAGTATTCTATAAACTATTTGTTACGTCTACAAGCGAAGTATAGAGATTTAGTGTTTATAATTATTTCTAATATTTTGTCAACTTAAAAATACTTCTGTGAACCTTGTACAAAAGAAAACTAGGTGGAGTAGGTATGACTTCTGTTACTGATGGGTTGCTTTTAATGATAAATGTTCTATATTTTGTATTGTAACTTCTTTTAGAAACCACATTGCATACATTATTTTCTTCTCCGTTTGTAACCACCTACATACTTAAATTTCCCCAAGGATTTAATTTTTTACTAATACATGCTCAAACTCAAATGAGGCCAGAAAATCAATATTGCATATTAGAAAAGTATCTGCAGTCTAGAAAATTAAACTTGATTTAACAAAAGTTGCATGACCAAAGACATTTTGGATTCTTTCATGGCAATTTTTTTCCATTCTAGTGATATAAAAAGCCTGGAGATTGTACATCTGCATTGGACAAATAGGGAACAATAAAGATAATACATTTGTAATACAAAAAATTAGTGGTGATTCAAAGAAAGTAGTTTATAGACTTAGTTTTTGTTTTTATTAAACATTATATTAAAAGAACATTATTAAGGTGGCAAAATCAAGCACTTAACTTAGTTTTTAATTACATCATCTAATATTATCCCGGGGTTTCAATTTTAATTCAGGCATATATTGACTTTGTAACCTTAATTGTGTTATTTTAAGGTAGTTTCACTGTGTGTAATTTCCTAGGTTTAAACATTAAAAAAAGAAAATTGGAAAAAAAAAAGATATTTTATCATGTGATGTCATACTGATACCAAATGGGTCATCAGCAGAATTGGAACCTTTTAAATCCACCACAAAGACCTCTTCCACTTGAGCTAACTGAGTGACTAATAGCAGAAGTAGGTTCATATTCAGTATTAGAAGGGGGGATAAAATATTTTGCCAGAGAGTTTCCTAGATATTTGCTGATAGAAGACTGGTGAGACTCAGGATTCTTGGGTTCCATTCTGAGCTCTGTAGTGGAGTGTGCTCTAATGACCACAGAGCTTCTGCCCATTCCCCCTGAGTGTGATCCCTTCTGGCCCATCCCCTCCAACCTGCCCTTGTCCTGTCTGTTCCCCACCTCAGGTTTAACAGTCCAGTCCTTTACTCCTAAAATAGCCAGTCCCAGTCTCCACTCCTCAGGTTTTCATCCCAGTCTCTTTGATTAGCCAGTCCAAGTTTTCACCCTCGGGGCTCCCAGTCTACTCAGCAAACACCCAGCTTATTGTCCCCAGTCTCCTTGCCTAGCCAGTCCTACTCCTAGATGAGGACAGATTAAAAGATTGGGACTTTCCAGCTTGGAAAAGAGATGACTGGGTGAGGGGAATATGATAGAGGTCTATAAAATCATGAATGGTATGGAGAAAGTTAATAAGGAAGTATTATTTACCCCTTCACACAACACATGAACCAGGGATCACCTTAATGAAATTAATAGGCAGCAGGTTTAAAACAAACTAAAGGAAGTACTTTACACAATGCACAGTCAACCTTTGGAACTCATTGCCAGGGGATGTCATGAAGGCCAAAACTATAACTGGGTTCAAAAAAGAATTTGATAAGTTCATGGAGGCTAATTCCGTCAATGGGTATTAGCCAAGATGTTCAGGGATGCAACACCAGGGTCTGGGTGTCCTTAGGCCTCTGACTGCCAGATGCTGGGACTGGACAATGGGATGGATCACTTGATTGCCATATTCTGTTCATTTTCTTTGAAGCATCTGTCATTGGCTGCTGTCGGATACTGGGCTAGATGGACTCTTGGTCTGAGCCAGTATGATCATTCTTATGTTCTTAATCTTCACTCTCACCACCTGGATTCATCCAATCTCAGTCTTGCCCACGACCTAGTGGGTTCCAGTCTAAAGCAGCCCAGAGCTGCAATTGTAGGGAAAATCCTTCTCATCCCTAGGCTGGAGCATGACCAATGCAGATTAAATCTTCGTGGAATTTAGTTGCCATAATCTAAGAAGTATGCGTTGTGCAAACAGATTTTTCAAAACTTGACCAAATTTGGGTGGATTTTCATAGAGGACAGCAAAAACAGATCCCTGACAAAAAGGCTACCCACTGCCAAACTTCAAGGCCACTCTAAAGCAGAGGGGCACTACAGGTTTTCAAATAAAAGCTTGACAGAATTAACATGGGCAAAACAACCCATTTTTCCCCTAGCCACGTTCTTTTGAAGTGGCTGACCCATTTTGGCTAAAACTTTCCCAAAAAATTCAGTCTGAGCAGGGCCGGCTCTAGGTTTTTTGCTGCCCCAAGCAAAAAAAAAATTTTGCGCTAGTCACACTGGCCGCTGCTGGGGCAGTCTCGGGCCACCGCGCCCCCCACACAGCAGCAGCAAAGTTTGGGTGTGTGAGGGGGTTGGAGTATGGGACTGGGCGAGGCGGGCTCTGGGTGGCGCTTACCTGGGGGCTCCCTGGAAGCGGTATCATCCCCTCGCTCAGCTGCTAAGCGGAGGCGTTGCCAGGCAGTTCTGCGCGCTGCCTCCACCCAGAGCGCTGGCTTTGCAGCTCCCATTGGCCAGGAACCGCGGCCAATGGGAGCTGCGGGGACAGTGCCCTGGGCGGAAGCGGCGTGCAGAGCTGCCTGGCCACACCTCTGCCTGCCAGTCCCGCCAATCCACCCAGCACTTGCGGGGGTCCTAGGCAGCGTGCTGCCACCCGCGGCCCTCCCAAGCAGCCAGTTTGCCCTCCCTCAGCACTCGCGGGTCCCCGGGCAGCCCCCCCCCCCCATTTTTATTCACTGATATTTTTAGTATAGGTCATGAACAGGTCACAGGCAGTGAATTTTTGTTTACTGCCCATGACCTGTCTGTGACTTTTATTAAAAATACCTGTTATTAAAACGTAGCTTTAGTTACAAGCAACTGAAGACTATGCCCTATAATGGGAAGTGTGAGGCAATCTTAATAATAGGCAGTTCTGCCACCCCTCACTAATATAATACCTCATGGCAGGGATCATATGTTCCTGACAGCTTTACTACTGGTCTCAAACTTAAGGCAGTCTTAACAGGTTGGAGCCATTGCTGACTTAACTGATAACTTCTGGCTAAGTAATCAGTTTTTGACCAGGTTTTTTAAAATTACTGTGCCTTTTTCTATTACAATCAATCAATAGTTAACTACCTCTGTTAGTGTCATATTCTGTTAAAAAAGGCCTTTGCCTGAGCTTGTCTGCTGAAAGGAGGTGTGTTTTTACTCACTAGATTTTGGACAAGCCACCTTCAGCAAACAACTTTATGGAAATGTAGTATTGTCTCTCTTAATATTTTTGGAAAAATGCTCAGCTTAAGATAGAAATTGATCATAGATTTTTAGGATCTATTTTATACCAAAGGCCTCAGGTTTCAGTTCCCTTCTCATACTAACAATTTGACATAACGTAAATATGAGGATTCAAACCCCTTATTTTCTCCAGCTCCATAGAGGTGAATTAGCTCTGTCTCCACAGAGTGACGTAGTTCAACGCCTATAGAATTTGAAAAGGTATAATCAAGGACTAAACTAAAATAATTCCTTACTTTCAGAGGTAGAATTTCTATGTATGTAGCATGTTGCTGCTGTTCATTAAGTTGTACAAAACAGTTGATTTTCTCCAGAGTGCTATATCTTATAATCTATTACATCATTAATTATCCATAAAACATAATTTTTACAAGCTAAAAGTATGTTTAATGGTGCAATCAGAAATTATATCAATATTAATCATTTATCGCTTCACAGAAGAATTACTGTCCTCTCAAGAGAAATCTCCAAGTTCAAAGGATGCTATAGTAAATGTGGACTATAGCAAAAAGACTGAGACAGACACATCCAAGGCTTTTTCACCACCATCCAGTGAAAAAACTCCTGGTCTGCATAAAGGTAACTTTCTAGTGAGCTGTGAGATTGGACCATTCTTTTTAGAGTTAAATTACAATAGTATTTTTTTTTTCTTTTGGAGTTCCCGGGCATTTATGCTGTCTGCATATTACTTGAGTAGTCACTTTGAAAGTGTAAGCAAAATTTTTAAAACCTTGATGCATAAAGTAAGGCTCCAAGATCTTAGGCACCTAAATAAAAAGCTTGGGTTATTTTTTGTAGAGGTAATGATAACTGTAGGCACTCAGCACTTGTTGAAAATTTGGCCAAATCTTTATACGCAAGCTTAACTTTAAGGCCACCAAGGTTAAGAAACGTTGGCCTTAAACTAGAACATTTAATTAAATGCACATTAAGAGAACATTAAAAAAATTATTCAAGACACCTTGCATTCATATATGGAGGAAATGTTTTTCTTGTCTCTTTTTGAAGACAAACGCTATGGCTATGTGAAGTATTAACACATTTTTAAAGAGCTAATCCTTACTGCAGGATATGTTGGACCTCATCCATGTTGTGGTTATTTTCTCATGGTGTGCTGCTTCATTTTATGTCTCATTTTCTGAATGTGTACACTACTTTTATCTTCATTAACACCACAAAGGATATTAACCTTTTATTTTGTATTTTTTTTAAACATCTTCCAGAGGAGGAAGAAGATGGCAAGACTCCAACACAACCACTGTTGAAAAAAGGCAGGCATTTCCATCTTTTTGTTACAATCCATTTTTTCCATACTGCTACCTTCAATTTTCTTTTTTTCTCCCTCCTTTATGTATAGAGTATCAACCATGAGGTGGTATCCTGAATGTCTGTTTAACTTGGATTAGGAAATTCAGGGGTCAAATTGTGGTTGTAGAAAAAGGTGGTGGTACTCTAAATCCTCCAACAAAATAAGCTTTCTTCACATGAGTTGGCAGAAACAGTGCGCATACTAGATGTGTATATGTTCAAAATATGATTGATTGTGCATGCTTATGAGGTTTCCTGAACTTGGTTCTGCCTCAATGGGGTTTGAATGTGTCCATGAAGTCTGCTGGGTTCCTTGGTGGGGCTCACATGCATCTCTGGGCTCCATTATTTGGGGTGGAGGGGAGGAATAAGTAGTTGTACTCTCTGAAATGCTGCTCAGTCCTGGTGCCAAACTTCTAATTCATTCCTTTCTGTATAGATTTTAATAAGATCATCATTATAATATCTGAGACATCACTCAGTAAACTATGCAGCTCACTTGATGCTTCCACAGGCAATGAAATGGTTAACAATGTTATACTTAGTTTATCACATCTGAGCATCTTAGTGAATACTTCAGTGAAATGAATGGGGCTATTCACACTTTTCAGAGTTATTGTTCCAGGCTCTCCACAGATTCGGGCAAACATTGCTTAATCAGTTAACCTCAAATATGAAGGGAGAATTTCTTCAGAATTATAATTGCTAGAGAACTTACCTCTTTTAAATGAAAGCAGAGATTGTGGAGCACAAGATGGTGGCTTGGGAGAAGTGCCAGTGTGCTGTACCATTGTGTACTGACCTAATTCAAGCTCTGTATAAATGCAGTCAATTGAAACAGGAGCAGCAGGTCTTCTCTTCAGTATGAGAGATGTATGGAGCAACAACCGTACACCCACTGTTGCTCAGAAGTATGTTTTTTGATGTTTGGACCAGATTGATGTAGCTATAAGTATAGAGAGAGAGAAGGTCTTGCAAACTGTGCTTATCCACCAAAGGTCTGCTTGTTGTTCCTGCTCAGTTTTGAATCTTTCAGAACAGCCAGTTTCATCAGCTGGTGAAGTCCGATAACTCTTTAAACTTATCTCAGTGTGCATTTTTACAAGTCCATTTAAGCAAACTATAAAGTCTGGAAATAAATATTTTTAAAGTTAGAATTTTTTTTAACAGTGCAAATATTGGAAAATTTAGCAATTCTACAATGCTGAGTTTGAGATTGGGGAGATTAAGCAACAGTTTTTCTTAAAACTTTTACAAATTCTCTTTTTCTCAATTTGCTAGACTCGAAAGGCCCACGTACTCCTTTAAACTTGGCTGACCAAAGACTTCTTGATTCTAGTTCTCAGTTTCAGAAGAAACAAGGCAAAAATACTATTGATGTCTGGTGGCTTTTTGATGATGGGGGTAAGATAATTTGTGGTGATGATAAAAGCACTTGGTAATGGGCTATGTTTTAGTCATGAGTATTTTTAGTACAAGTCATGGACTGTGCTCGGGAGGAGGGTTGGTGGGGCTTGGGCTGGCTCCCTACACAGCGGCAACCCCAGCTCCTAGCTTTGTGTGCTCCCTCCTCTCTGCCCCAAGCCCCAGAACTGCAGCTCCCATTGGCTGAGAACTGCGGCCAATGGGAGCTACGGGGGCGGTGCCTGCAGGCAGTGGCAGCACCTGGAGCTAGGAGCTGAGGGAGAGGAGCTGCTGTCGCCCTTCCCGGGAGCCCCCCCAAGGTAAGCACCACCGCACACCCCAGCCCTAAGCCCCCCCCCCCGAACTCCTGCTGCTGGGAGGTGGGGGGGGACAAGACTGCCTCAGCAGCAGCCAGTGCGTCTGGCCCAGGGGCTGTTCAGGCGGCCCCCAGGCCACGTGCACCGGCCTCTGCAGAAGTCACGGAGGTCATGGAATCTGTGATCTCTGTGACAAACATGGAGCCTTCCTCATACCATATATAAATTGTGGATTTACGCTATTAAATAGAAAGATAACATTGCATATTAACTACTCAATGTATTTCTAAATATTATGGTCTAATGCAGGTTTGACATTGTTGATTCCTTATCTTCTGACAACCAAGAAAAAGTGGAAAGACTGTAAGATCAGAGTGTTTATTGGTGGAAAAATAAACAGGATTGATCATGATAGGAGAGCGTAAGTTAACCTTTAAATTTTAAATGAAACATTTATGGTATTATGGAACTTTGTAATCATGCACAATAGATAAATGTTTTTCTTATTTAATAATGACCTTTTCCTATTACACTTGAATTGGGAGGTACCTGAATGCTAATTAACGTAGCACATGATCATGTTGTTTAAAATAACAAACAGCATTTGAAACATTTTAAGCTACTTTATGATTACATCTCTAAAGCTTAAAGAAAATTTTGCCTTTACTACTGTTGTTTTTTTTCCAATTTGGCAAATACTTTGTTTCTTGCTGTGTTTTTAAAGGGAGCAGAAACTAATATGACCAACCACAACAGATTATAAATGTTCACTTGCATCCACAAAGCTAAGTCTAAGAACCATTATGATGATATGTTAACTACCCCACTTCTGCAAGGTTAGAATAGTCTGTTAGGTTAGGGAAACACCTAGATACAAAACTGATAGGTGCCAGATAGCTCATCTAATAATGGTAAAGAAACAGGGACCCAAATTGGCAGCCCTAGCTCACCTTAGTAAGAAAAGCCACAGAATTGGGCCTTAAGTTAAGACAGGTCTACTGAGCCCTGGGATATTTAAAATTTTTTCTCATCCTTTCCCTAAAAAGTAATACAGGACAGTCGAGGGTGATTACAGAAGAGTTTGACTATTTAGTTTAGGATGGGACATGCTTATTTAAAAAAAAAAAAGTGGTAAATTTTGCACCTGTACCATACATATCCTTAAACAGAATGAGAGGGCATTCAAGAAACTGAAAGGTACGTTAGGGTTTTAAAGATCGCTCTTGTCAGAATTACAGTGGCACTGATGACATATCTCAGTGTTTTCATCATAGATATCTGCAAGGCTGCTACCTGAAATTCTGTACACACTTTAACATATCACTAATCTCTTGATATGGCATTTAGAACTTCTGATTACTTTTGGAGGGCAGTTCACCAGTCTTTGCTTAAACTTTGACAAGTGGGAATAGAAAGAGACCACTTGGAAGAAGAAGAAAATTATTCTAGTAACTACAGCTCCTCAAGAGCCTCTGCATAATCACAATTCTCTCCCATCTTCTTCTTTTCCTTAGAGTTCTACTCTCATAGGACTCTTGGGTTTAGCAGAAGGACTGAAGAGGTTGAGACTAGTCTTTTTATAACCTCTGCTCCAAATATTTGGTGCCATGCAAAGGTTTTTTTATGGCCCCAATGCGTACTATGTTCCAGACAGTTCCGATGCTCAGGTACATCCTGGTATGATTATATAAAGGCAACTAGTTCTTAGAGAGCATTACTATAGAGTCTGTGTCTGTGTTTAGAGCAATTTATTTGTATTTTTTAAAAGTTCCCCTAGTGTGTTTTTTTTTCTGAAAACCCTAACACTTAAAGAAAATTAATGCTGCATTTCTAGTGATTGGAATTAAGTTTGGAAAGTCTGTTGGTTCTGTTCTGTGAAAGAGCTGTCTGGTTTACAAATAAGTTATGATATATGAACCTTTGGCATAACTAGAATGATTCCGTTGTCCAAAAGTTGTTGGCTTAAGTACATAAAACTGTGCTAAATCTCGTCCTGCATCCTCTGATGAAGCAGTATTTTTGTTTGAATTACTCTTAAACATCCAGAGACTGCATTTAATTTCTGTTGCAGGAAATACCAACTTCTGGTGATAAACAGATCACAAACTAAACATTTCTTTTGTGTTCAGGTGTCTTAATTTTTTATTGGCGGTTTTCAGTGAAGTGTTCCTTAAAAACTTTAAATACCTTGTATTAAGCATACTTTTAAATGAGCCATCCAGACATGCCAATGTCTAAACAGAGTATTTGTATGATTTTTGTTGAAACCCTTGCCCTGTCTCACTCTCTACTGTTTTTATACTTACCTGTGTAGTTCCAAATTAGATTGCTTTTTGAGTGAATGTCCATGTCTCTTTGTGCTGTAAAAACAGCCCTATAGAAATGTTAACTGACAAAATATATTATATAACATATATCTATATTTTTTTTAATTTAGAATGGCTACTCTGCTCAGTAAATTTCGGATAGACTTCTCAGACATCATGGTACTTGGAGATATTAATACAAAGCCAAAGAAGGAAAAGTGAGTTGAAAATATTCCAGAAAGACACATCATTTACTAGTTGCATTCTTAATTTTCTCTTGTAACATGAAAAGCAGTATTTAATTCTCTACATATGTATTTTGATAACTAAACTAGATGGTTACAAAGACATAAGCTTTCAGAGAACAGTGCAGGTGGTGAGCTCCTCATGCCAAGAATTCAGTATTGTTTAGAATCTCATAATTAGAGAGAGACTACAAAAGTGCTAGATTCTAATTTCAACAAAATGAGCAGTTAACTACAGTAATTCTACCCTAATTGAAAGATGATGGAAACTAAGATAAAACTTGTGTATACTTATCTTATCATACTCATATACATC
Organism: Terrapene triunguis; assembly: GCF_002925995.2. Lineage (NCBI taxonomy): Eukaryota > Metazoa > Chordata > Testudines > Emydidae > Terrapene > Terrapene triunguis. The sequence continues at coordinate 28,329,386 of NW_020664464.1, read as the reverse complement.
TCTAAACCCAAAATAATGATTATATAGCCTGATCTTTAAATCAGTTGTGTGTCAGTGTTAATCAGCTCCGTGAATGCATGAGAAAATCCAAGCCCTGCTGAAATTTTCTTATCCAAAGAATCATTAAATATTTCTACTTCTCAAGCTTGAACAATTTGGCTGACTGCAGTTGATTCCTAATACTACTAGTGCCATTTTATGATGGAATGTCCTATAAGACCTAAGAGGTCGAAAGATTGAGCATCATCTTCCACCTGAAATCTTGTCCAGTATATAAAAGATATAAAATACGTGTCTTTGAAAATTCCTGTAGCAGAGTAATCTGAGCCAGTTGCTTTTCAACAAAGCCTGGCAGGTGCTGGAAATATTTGTCTAGAATTCCTAAAATGAGTTGTACATATTCATTATTTTGATGGATAAGTATTAATCATCAGAAACTTTTTGATTAAAATATTTATACTGAAACTATATATTGTAGATGAGCAAACTAAATAGCTTCCTAGATTATCAGTAGTGTTTGTCTTTTAAATATCTTAATTGATATGACAGCTGTTGGGGGCAGGTAAAGCGTTTTGAGACACATGTATGTTATCTTCAGGGACTTACAGCAGAAATTGGCACAAAGTGATGCAGAATTTAACTCCAAAGGTGCCTAAAGTGCAGAGTCTTAAAATTCAGACAGTGGAGGAACTGCTTAACCATTTTGAAAATCAGGCTATTGAGCTTTCTATCTTTTTAGCTGTACAGTTAGGGACATTTTTGATCTCAGATAAATTTGATATGCACAGTAGGTATGAGCCTTGCTCTCATCTTGAGCAAATTCCCTAAATCTTCCCTGATGTGGCAGAGTTCAGGCATCTCTGCAGTATGACCCATCCATGATAAATGTACTGGGCCAGGTCTTCTGCCCTATGAAATCCCATTTGTGCCTGTCCAGTAGCACAAAGTGGATTTAAAGTTACTGTAAATGAGCTGCTGGGAATTCCCACAGAAATCTCTGGATGGTGTACATCTGTCTATCACCTTTTCATAGCCCCATTAGGTAAGAATGGGCTCGGGGCAAGAGTGAGTGTCCAGAGTGTGCTGAGTTCAAGTAGCTTAGGTGTATTTATGAAGCATGCTGCAGTGAAGTTTACTAAATTGTGAAGTATCTACAGATAGCTGACTGCATGATAACAGAAGTGTATTTTTTATTGTTTACTTGAGTTAAATTGATGGTTGTTTTTTACCTTTCTTCATTTCGTTGTATCATTAAATTTCTAGAAGGATGATACTCTCCCTCTTCAAGCTTGTAACTCTCTTAATTTTTTCTTTTTTTTTTTTTCTTTCTTACATTTCTAAATGGCACTTTCTTCTCTGTTAATGATCGTCCGTCTAGATCGTTGTTAGAAAAAACAAATCAATTTTTATGTAACTTTTGAAATCTAAAAGACAGTTCCCACAGTATTAAGTTTAAGATAGTTAACATCTGATTAAAATATTAATATTCATAGGTGCTGTTTATTTATTTATCTTCCACAAACTAGCAGGTTTCTAGTATCAAAACAAAGGAATGAGAATTCCAGTTGACATTACTTCTGGTAATTAACCACAAAATATACAAGAGTTGACTTATACTTAGGAATATTTTTCTGTTGCATGGAAAATCACAGTTGACACATACACTGAAAAGAGTAACAGTATCTATTTTTAATGTGAACATTGGTTAAAAAATCCTTCTAGTATTGCAGCTTTTGAAGAAATGGTTGAGCCATTCAGACTTCATGAAGACGATAAAGAACAAGACATTGCAGATAAAATGAAAGAAGATGAGCCTTGGAGAATAACAGATAATGAACTTGAGCTTTACAAAACTAAGGTATCCCTTTATACCTTTTAATTATTGTGTTGACTGATGTTGACAGAGTGGTGATCCTACTGTCCCATGTACCCCATTTTAATGAGCTGATTTTTTTTAAGCTTCTTTGCTCCATTACAAAGTGGTTGTGGTGTGAGTAAGTCAGGTAGGAAAAGGCTTGAAAAGTTCACTTGCTCACTCACCGTTGGACAGCAGGAAATGCTCCCTGAGGGACCTAAGTCATCAGTAACTGCAGAAATTAATTTAAAAGGGGTTTCTGGCCCCTATAATTAAAAAGATAACCTGTATGGGTATGTACCAATGCAGTGTTCTTTTCCTGAGTCTGCAGCCAGCTTGATTGCTTCTGCAAATATAAACACAGGGAGACTAACAGCTGTTACGGTCTAATGCTGCTGTTCAGAAGCAGAGCAAATACAAGAATTAGGTAAACTTTTGCAGAAGCAGGTGCTGGAGCTGGGAGGAGAAGAAGAGGATGAGGACCCAAAATGGTGCCTTGAGAAAGGGGTAGATTAGCACAGGAGACTTGGATAGCGGGCACAGGCCTGCACAGCACTATTTAGAATGCTGAGGGAGGGTAGAGTAGCGTAACCTCACAGCAGGAGGTTCTAGGATATAGATGTGTGTGGGGAATGGGGAAATAGGAAGGAATCTTCTTCTCCCTTCCAGCAGCCAGAAGTCTGCCAGGATGAGGACTTCACTTTTATAAGTTGCTAGCTAGAAACTGACATGAGTGTTCAAGATCAGAACCTTGGAAGGAATCCAGCAACCTCTCTTGTTCTAAGCAGCTGAGGAGGTAGAAGTTTGGATAGAAGGGACAGATGTTTACTTTACAAACCTGAGTGATTTATTAAAAGTTGGAGGAAAGGAGGCACTATTTTAAACAACACAGCAATCCATTTTGACATCCTTTTGCACATTTCTTGAATAAAAGAGAATTGTACTTGATTCTGGATTGTTGAAATAATGAATAGATCTCCCTAACAAGTTTGGGTTGATTTTTTGTTTTTGTTTTTTCCATTTTAATTACAGAGCTACCGCCAGATTAGGCTAAATGAGTTGCTGAAAGAACATTCAAGCACAGCTAATGTAATTGTAATGTAAGTAAAGGTTGACTGTTTTTATAGTTTTTTTTTTTTTACTATTTTCACAGTGATACAGTAATAGAGTTACTGTATCTGTTACATAGGTAATACAACTTATTTTGTGTATTCTCCTAGGTACAGTCTTTTAGAGTACAAGGTAGAATTACAGAGAGAATGCTTTGTAATTTGGCTTGACTCATACAGGCATTCTGCTGCTTGTATATTAACTGCTCTCCATCTCCTTCAAATTGCTCTTTAAAAACAAAAATCTTCCATGAAGCCTTCCATCTACGGTTACCACATATCCCATTTGCCTATATTGTACCTGTCTCTACATATTCTTTTGTACTGTTGTCCCCACTTACAGTACATTTGGATTACAAACTCTTCAGTGTAGAAATTCTTTTTAATTTCACACATCCTGCTCTCTGTACAAAGCCATGTAAGGTTTCAGTGCTCTCTGAAGCAGTAAAAAGATGAAACTTGAGCAATACAAGTAAAGATTTAACTGGTTCCAGTGAGGCAAGAATTGAAGGATTCTGCCAATACTCTGGAGGGGCTGGTGGGCAGAGTAATGTGACTATAGACTGTTGCAGTCTGAAGCAAAAGCATTATCTTGTAGAAAAACAGTCACTCTCCAAATCTTGGCCAAGTGAAGAGGACCATTTTGAATGAAGCCACGAGTGAAATGCTGATTCCGTCACTTCCCCAACCCCACCCCCAGAAAATTTTTGATGTGGAGGCTAAGATTTCAGGAGTGGGTAGAATTAAGGTGAACCTTGAGATGCCAAAAAAATAGGTTACAATTGAGTCCATGTAACAGAGTATGTTTTGTTTTGTTTTAAAGACAATTTTGGCTCAGAACTAATTAATTTCTTTGTACTCAGGATTGTGAACTGACTACATGTAGCCTAAAAAAATGAAAAGGTTATAAAAATGGGTTAGAATTAAACATTTAGTAATTTCTACCTTATTTCAAATTGTATTTTTTGTATTTATGCAGTACTACTAGTACTCTGACTTGCTTTTTAAACCGTTCTTCATTTCCATTTCCTTTTTTCTTTGTTCTTCAAATTGTAGGAGTTTGCCAGTTGCACGAAAAGGTGCAGTATCTAGTGCACTATACATGGCCTGGTTAGAAGCTCTATCAAAAGACCTGCCACCGATCCTTCTTGTTCGTGGGAATCATCAGAGTGTTCTTACCTTCTATTCCTAAACATACTGCGCAACACGCAACTGTGATGAAATGGTACTTCAGTGCCTGGAAGAGAGTGACTAAGATTAGCATCACAAAGGCAAAAAGTGACTCTTCTTTCACTGTTCCACTGACTTGAAAGCACACAAGGAAAGTCACTGTATTTATAAAGTTGTGAAATCTTCAGTTTTATTCAAATTCTTCTATAACTTAATCTTGCTTAATGAGGGAGGATTCCTTGTTAGACTGAAGAACAACAAGCTTTTTCTTTGCTACTTGAATAGCAGCAATAAAAGTGTTTTTATTTTTGATCAATGAAAGGATTATAGATTTATAAAAGCCTTTTAGCCTTGAGGTGCCTTCTGAAGTTAACCAAACTGCATCCATACACCCTATTTTGTAAATTTATATAGAATGTCAAAATCTGCCTTCAACTAAGACTTTAGATCAAACTTCCTTTAGTTTCTAGTCTCTTCCATCTTACAATAAAATTAATGCTGCTTTTCAGTCTTCCATCAAGCTATTATTTTTAGTACTGTATGTTTTTTCTATTCAGAATTTTGTAATATCTGTTAGATTTGAAACAAAGGTAGGGCAAGTCAGTTGGAATAAAAAAATCATAATGTTTTTGTCCAAGACTTAGTATTACTGAACATGTATCGTTAAAAGTAATTGTGCTAGATAAATGATGGGAGGACCCTTTTCTCAGATTTGACATTGTGCCCTTCTTTCCGTTCAAAATTTGAGATGCATATAACTTGGCTACCTTGGTGAAGGTTAGTGTGTCAGTCTTTACTCTAGCTCTAATATGAAACTATTCCTGTTGTAGGCTGAAGATAGCTTTTTGGATTATTTTAGTTTTTTAAAAAAGAGGACCTGTCTTAATTCTTGGCCTTCAGATCTTGGTGTCATTTAGTTTATTTGAAGAAAGTGTTAACCTAAGGCTTGAAGGAGCAAATATGAGCAATGTGATGCCATCTAAGAGAATACTATAAACACTATGTGGAATCTCGCTATGCCATCTAATATAAAATGTAAAAACTAAAATTCTGAATCTTTCATCAAATGGTTAAATGGACCACTAGTTATTAGGGGAGATGTTTTTAGGTCAGTTCATTCAGTTGTCAGACATTACATTTAGTCTTACTAAATAAATACTCAGGCTTGATCTAGAAATTTAGACTATCATACATGATACTTTACACATTTTTCATGTTTAATAAAAACTGCCAATTTGTGTGTCCTTCCAGTGTATGTTTTGACTACTTTCTAATTTAGTCTTCTAACACATAAATAAAAAACTTCACTTGAGCCTTTATACAAAGGTGAGTAATGTGAACTATTTTTAAAATTCCTATATATTTTTCAGAAAAGGATTGCCTAAAAACATTTCACAACCTCTAGATATTAGTATTGGGCATGTTACTGGGTCACATTGCTAGTACTTCAATGATTTTCATTGAAGATGATCCATAGAAAAGGTATATTTTTATGCTTAACATAGCATTATATTAAATACTCAGTAATAGTTCCTTTTGAAGGACAAAGCTATTAGTCATTGTGAAGTAAGATACAGCTTGAACTAGTTACAATTGGAGATGTGTTCTACGCTTTATCCACAGTGCATGCTGTAGTCAGGTAATTGGTAAGTCACAAAATAATCTCCATTTTTGCTGTTGGTTTCAGCCAGTCTGGATCTGAATTGGTTACATTGTTTCAGTTTTTTTAAAAGCAGCATGTTTTGCTGCCAAGTACAAAGTAAATTAATGCTAACATGGGCATGGTTAAGACACAATTTTATAATCAAACAAATTCTAATAAAAGTGCTGCTTAATTACAGAAAGGAAAAAAAGGTAACTAACAGCCTCATTGTGTCTGTTACAGGTTTTGCAGTGCTTGTTGAGGTGGTAGGGATGTCTCATTATTCAGTGAACATGGAATTGTTGCCATGTTTTGTTCTTTTTTTTTGTTTTTAAACAGATGGACAATAAGGCATGAACTTAGTGCTGCTATCTTGAAAATGTGCACAGGTACACTTATTTAAAGTTTTGTCCATTCAGGAAACCATTGCTTGTTTATCTGTAATGCAGGAACCAAATGAAGTGTGTGCATACATGCATATATGTGTATAAAATTATATAAAATATATCTAAATATGCATTTGGGGATGGGGAGGGAATTGTAGTCTGTGAAATAATGTAGGATGCTTTTCACATATGCACTCTCAAAACTTCACTAACACTAGACACCAGATCAACAGTTTCAAGATTTATTGTAACACTCTAATAAACTTCAACAGTTACTAGTAATTGTGAGCAACAGATGTTAGCTAGTGACAGTCATTCCAATTTCTATTTAGTCTATATGAACTTTGATTTTGAAGCCAATTTTTTTTTAAGTTCCAATCATTGTTAATGACTTGAAATATAAAATTTCTCATTGACACGTGGCAATTGCATTATTTCTGTTAATGAAATTTCTTTTTATGGGTTTAGAAAGAGCAACCATAGCTGAAGAAATCAATTATTTATTTTTTGTTCATTTGTTTGACTGTATTTAGGTTTCTTTACTTTTACATACATTCTTTTTATATGCTTTTCTGACATTACATATTTAAAAATGAACGATGGAAATAATTTAAAGATTTGAGCTTGGCTGGGTATTTAGTTATCCACTGGGTCTGAAAATGTAATATTTTGATAATACTGTACTGTAACTGTCACACATGCTTTTCTAATGTTTTAACATTGAATATTGCAGTTACTACTTTGTACAAGGGGACACTGCAATAAAAGGAAGTGAATTCAATAAAATTGTCTAACATAGCCTATTTTTATTGAAAAATTTTGTTTTCAATATTTTCAGTCCTTTCTTGATGCATGACAAGCATGCTATATGATTCCTGATATGTGAATTTGTGTACTGCAGTTTTGTAATGATGTCACATGACCACTATTATACTAAATATATTATTTCTAATTACCACACTGCCAGTGAATGGTTTGGGGATACAACTGGTGGTGGTGACAAGTGGCAGACCTACTCTCTACCAAGTTGTTAAAATGATGTTGTTAAGCTTAGAAAGGAATAGCATCTAACCTTCCTTAGCTGAATGCAGAACCTTTGAAGTGAAGATATGTTTACACAAAATAACTCCTCTCCCTGCCCTCCCTCCCCAAAACAATGTACATTCCTCAAAGTCCACTAGAAAGAACTCAGACCTACCTCAGTATATAGAATGTTGATAATATATTTATTAAATGTGATATTAGATACTTAAAAATGTACTCACAATAGGTATGCTATTTGTTTCTTTGCCTCTGAATGTATTAGATGCAACTCCTAAATATATTTTTTTCTGACAAACTGGAAATTTATATGGCATAGGGAGAAATAATTTTTAGGAGACTCCTTTGGGAGTAACCCCCAGTATTTCCATTTTACCCCTCTATATTGTGCATTAAGGCTACATTTTCATTGCTTTCTAGTGACAATATAGAGAGAAAAGAGAGAGAATTTATTTATTAACTGCTCATGAGTTTTAATTGTATCTCTATCATTTAAATTGTCATGTTAAGCTCCCAAGTTTCTAAGCTTCTAATTTGAAAACTAAGAAAGCATGAATAAGAATGAGAACTCTTATTTGAAAGAACCCAGGCAAATAATTAGGCTCTCAAAGCCATGACTTCCCCAAGAGAGCTGGAGGACTTAGCCTCCTTAATTCATTTTGGAATTTTTCAGGTTCCTAGTATGAATGATTGGATGAGAACAAGAATTCTTATTGCAAAAAAAATCCCTAGTGAATCCAGAATACCCCTATCTTTTGCCTTCGCTTTGTTGAAATAGTTCCTGACTGTTTAAAATAAAATACTTTTTTGATCCATTTTCAATATCTATGCAATCAACCGATGCCTACACAAAGCTGCTGTCTGAGGTATGAGAACTGAGTTAAAGGTGAACTGCAAAGCAATATTTGTTTTGCCCTTTACAATTACTCCTCGGGGAATTCTGAGCCCCTGTGGGGGCGCAGAATTCATGCTGTCTGCAAATTTCTTTACTCCTCTGCAGAAAAATGGTAGGTACCAAAGCTGTTGGATTCATAGGGCAGAGAACTGCGGTAAGGAGTTGTCATATGCGGGGGGGGGGGGGGGGTGTTTTTGGGAAAAAGAAGAGGATTGTGGTGAACCCTGGCTTTTGTAGGGACCAGTTGTGTTTTTAAAAAAAAAAAGAGAGGAAAAGGTATTTGCTTTTCATATATATATGAAAAGCAAATATATGTCCTCTTTCAGTTTATTTTATTAGCTCTATAAGTAAACTCTGCCCGATGCTTCTGCTAACTGGCTCACATTAGTGGTTTTTAAATGGTTAGGTTATCTTACTGCTTTTTAAAAAAATGTTCTTTAAGAAAGTAAGTAAATGTATTGCACATATACAAAGAAATTTAGCTGTGAAGTGTCATTTTTCTGCAATCTCTCTTCATTGAAGATTATATAACCATTCAGCTGAACAAGTGTTCTCTTTTTTTTAGATGTTTTTGTATAGAAGAGTTAATATAGACCTATTCCTAATTTGTGCAGGTATTGAGATTTTTCTGAGTCCAGTCACAAGACGATTATACCACATGTTAATTGCTAATGTGTACTGAACACAATTGAGGAACAGCTACTGTTAGATTTAGGTCCGTAGTAGAATTTTCTCTTGAGAAAATTTACTACTGACATCTACCTGCGAAAGTCACACCCGACTTAAATTTTACCAGTATCTTCTCCGCTTATGGAATCAGTAATGTCCAGAGTTAAGGTTCCAGGAATCATTCCATCCAAGTCTGTTTTATTCCCTTCTAATTTTAATAGACTTCCTTTAGACCTGAAATAACTAATGCTTAGTCGCAACCCACTTACGGAGTTGGTTTACAAGTTTTGACAAATTTGTGAGCATTTTGGAGTTAAGCAGCTGTTAAAAATGTTAAATTTTATTGTTATGATGGGCTAATACATGAAATGTCTGCTTGTGATGCATTTAATCCTCAGTGAAAATACCTGCTTTTGAAAATTTAATATTTAAACATTTTACTATGTACATGAGCTCGGATGTGAGCTGAACATTTTCTAGTGCCTACTAGGGTGACCAGACAGCAAGTGTGAAAAATTGGGACGGGGGTGGGAGGTAATAGGAGCCTATGTAAGAAAAAGACCCCAAAATCAGGACTGTCCCTATAAAATCGGGATATCTGGTCACCCTAGTGCCTACATCTACGCAGTGCGCATATGATATACTCATTGAAGAACAGTTACTTGGTAGGTGCCATTGATTGACTTCAAATGGATTCTTTTATATGAATAACTGTTCATCAATCTTCCCCTCCAGGGTGTATAAATACAGTGTGCTGATCCTGATAGGACTTCCCTGGAACACACTGGTTGGTGCATTGAGACCTTAAGATAGCATGGTATTGAGCATGGAATAGATCGGCCTGTGCCAGTAGCTGTACAGAGCTAGAACTGTTCCCTAGATGACTAGTCTTCCCAGCTCACCACAGGAGGGTGATGCACACTTCAGGACCATTCCTGGTATTAGGAGAGAAGACCATTCCTTAAGAGTGGGTCTATCTAATGTATGTACCATAGTATCTGAGTGCTTTGCAATCCTTAGCTTATTTATCTTCAATACCCCTGTGATGCAAGTGTCCCCATTGTACATCTGAGGAACTGAGGTGAAGAGACTAGTAAGTTGCCCAAGGGGCAAGAAACAATCTGTAGTGAAGTGGAGACTTGAATCCAAGTTCTAGGCTAGTACTCTAATCACTGGACTATCCTTCCATCCCGACTCCTTTTTTGTGAATGGGGTATGCTAAGCAAACTGCTGTATCCCCTCTGCTGTACCTGCTGCCTGTTGAATCACTTCCACTGTGGAACAGCTTCTTCCCTGCCTAGTGACAACAAGAGGTTACACAGGGCTTGGGACCTAAAAAATGCATTGGTGATTGGAGAACGGGGAATGGTTTGTGAAGAAAAGGACTGATTGTGGATAAAAAGTGACAGTCCATTGGGGCTGGGGCAGAGGATGGATTGGAGAGACTGGACAGAAATAGTGTTTGGAGAATAGGAGCAAATGCAGGGAGAGCACAACTGAAATAGGGGACCCCCAACAAGCACATTGGGTAAGAGATTAGTAAAACACAAGAGAAGAGAATGCAATATAGGGAGGAAGTAGGCCCAGGAAGGGAGAGCTAGTGGGCTCAGAGCAAACAAAATGTGGCAGAGCACACAGAACTGAGATCAGGAGAGCCCAGGCCAGTCACTATGGTCAAGTTCAGAAGCGGTGGTGAGATAAGAATAATGAACAAGATTGAAGGGGATGAAAACTGGGAAGGGAGAGAATGGAAGATGTTTTGCGGAGGAATGGGGAAAATAAAGTTAAGAAAAACTGATAGAGAAGTGCCTACCACAGTTGACACTCCCGCCAACTAAACGTTATTTTACAGCACCAATCACTTCTGTAGGTATTTCACAGAAAGTATGCAAAGATGTCCCTGTTCCAAAGAGCTTATAACCTAAATTGTGGACTTTATTTATATGCATAGTTTAAAAGTTATTGACTGTAGAGAGGGAGCGGTGAGTAAGATTTTATTTTTAGAAGGCAGGTTTGCTTGGGAGTGGATGGTGTTTTACTGGAAATCTTTTTCTAAAGTCTAGGAAGACATATCTGATATTTCAAAAATTTTCCTGAAAATTTAAATTGGTACCGCTCCTCTGCAAACTCCTTGCTTTTCTCCATCTAACTTAGCAGAACACTATCTCCAAAAAGAGTGGGGAAAAATGCTCCAAGCTGTCAATAGTGCAAAGATTGAGGAAGCTTGGCAGCAGCATGATTTTCACGGATTTCCTTTGGGCGGGCTCTAGGGAACCCAGTAGTGACAATGGGCTCTGGCCCTACCTTCATCCATGGCTGGGTAGCAGAGCTCTACTGCTTGTAGCAAAATGTGGTTTAGAAGTGATAGACAGGAGACACCTGTGCTATGCTCACCTCTAATGTCGGTCTGCTCCTGCTGCTCCCAAAAGCAGTGTAATGTATGTATTTATCAATGTAGTCCTAGGTGACTATCCAGGGTAGCACGACCAGTTAAAATTAAATTGAAGCTCTGCATTTACACTAGGAAAAAGGTCAAGTTCAGATCAGGTATAGCTTTTCACTAAGGCCCACCTAAACATGGACAACTTTTCCTAGTCAAGGCAAACCCTCATGTGAACTGCTTACAATTGCTCCTTTTAGGTACCAGGGTCTGCTTCAGCACTTCCTGAGCAAAGACCCAGGCCTGCTGAATGACAGCTAGCTCTCAAGGCATGGCCATTGCCAGCAGCAGCATGCCTTTAGAGCTGGGTGGCCAAGGAGGAGAAGTTGATGGCTGGGAACCCAGAGGTGCTGGTGCTATGAACTGCTAAACCTAGAGGTGCTGGGACTCAGCCCCCTGGCAAAAATTAAGCACTGACAGTGCTTCTGTGACCACCGTGCCCTGAGTGGTGCCCCTATAAACCCAGCAGAGCCGGCTCTAGGCACCAGCAAACCAAGCAGGTGCTTGGGGCAGCACATTTTCAGGGGCGGCATTCAGGCCATTTTTTTTATTATTATTATTAATTTTTTTTTTGCTTCAGGCGGCAAAAGCCTAGAGCCAGCCCTGGCAGCAGCATCACCGCACCTTGGGGCTGGGCCGGGCAGGCTCCGAGCGGGGGAAACTCGGGCTGGGGGCCACCCCATGGGGCGCATGGAGCTGCCTGTAGGCGCCGCAGGGTGGCCACCCCCCAGCGCCGCAGCCGGCGCTGGGCGAAGTGGCCTGAGCCGCCCAGAGACTGGGCAGCAGCAGCGGGGCCATAGAGGGCGGGGCGCTGCCATGCAGGGCCCGCGTCCCACTCTCCAGGGCTCTGTTCCCTCTGGGGCTGCCCTGCCCTGGCTCCTCAGCCTCCTGCCGGGCGGTCCCCCAGCTCTGCCCTCCCGGGTGCAGGTTGGTCCTGGAGGTGGGAGACCTGGTTGGAGGAACCCTAGGCTGAGGCGCAGCCCAGGAGCCCCTGCTGCTTACCCCGACCCTGCCAGCGCCGGACCGGCTGTAGGCGAGGGGGTAGTGGCTTGGTACTGCCTCCCTTCACAGGGACTTCCTTCGAGGTACAGAAAGCATCGCCTCCAGCTTCTACCACGTGGGGAGGGAAGGCTCCAAGCTGGAGCAATAAGAGGCAGCGCAAACCCGGACAGCTCGAAGTACCTCCCCTTTCCCTCCCTCCAATGAGGAGCAGCAGCAGGGGGCGGTGCTGTAGGCTGCTGGATTAACGCACACGCCTCCTCCAGCCGTGGGAAGTGTTTGGGCGTGGCTGCGTTTGCAGGCTGTGGAGGGGCGCTGGCTGCAAGGGGTGGCTGAGGAGGTAGAACTGCTGGGGGACAGAACAAGTGAAGGGGTTCTACTAGGGAGGGTAGTGGGAGGGGGTTGAGAATACAGTGCATGGTAGTGGGGCTAAAAGGCAACGAGAGCTGCGGAAAAGGGGGCAGAGCTAACAATAGAGCGCCCAGGAGAAGGCAGGAGGGAGCAGCACGTGACTTGCACGGGCAGGCTGCAAAGGGAAAGAAGGGACCAGAAGCAGCCGCCATGGTGAGTAAATGGTGCCAGAAGCAGTCACCATGGTGACCATGGTGCATGGTCTAATAGAGCACGTGGCAATGTTAGTAAAACGCCCTGGGCCAGCCCTGCTGCATGAGGGGCATGGGAAGCTGGTTTAAAGAGGGCCAACTGGCGACTCCCCTCCCTAATAGCTTAGAGCAGGTTTAGGCAGTGCAATGTCACCTGCTCCTGGCCCACATTGGCATAGTGGGTGAGGCCATGGGGAGGAAGAGTGGTGGGAGACTCTGCTGTGCTGAGCAGTTCTAGCCAGCACTAATTAAAGCAGCATTGAGGTTGCTTCAAATTGCACCAAGGACTAGCTTCTAGCTGCCCTCAGGTGCAGTGTTATGGAAAGCTCTCTATGCCTTTCCCCACTCCCCTCATGTGCGCTGAGTGGAGCTCGAGCGTACCTGAGGATTTGTCTGTCCCTGAGGATCTTTGCAAGTTTGGGTGTGATGTGGTTCCCTAACTCTGGTATAACTAATTCTTGCCTAGGGATACTGCTAAATCAAATCATTCTTTCCTGGCTGACTTTAATCTGTAGATTTTTTTTTTTTTAATACTTTTGAAAAGCTACTTAAGTGTGTTTCCTTGGAATGCACCAGATGAACTAAATAGTAGTTCATTGGTTAATTAATAGGAGAATATACAACAAGTTCACTCCCCTACATAGGATTATTCTTTTTCCTTGCAAACAGTTCTGTTTTGTATGGTGTTCAAAAGGTAAAACGTAGGCTGCTATAAAATTTGGGGGGGGGGGAGTTCTGAATATAATTAAGTAAAACAACCTCTGTGTATAGCCAGAGACCTCTCACCAAGAAAGATTAAAAACTTTTCATGTGGAAAAGTGAGATAATTATATTCACCATCCTTTGTATAGTCCTTTGATAATTTCTTATTCATGGTGCTGTACTCTGTAAGTGCAAAACATTATATATTGTTGCATGAGAGTTATACTTACTAAATTCCTAAAGAATTTCATATAATAAAAAATAACCTAGTAGAATCAGTATACTGGGGATAAACACATGGCGCTAACGAGCTTTCATGGGTAAAAACCCCACTTCTTTAGATGCATGGAGTGCAAATTACAGAAGTGGTTTTTTTTTTTTTTTTTTTTTAACCCACGAAAGCTTATTCCCAAATAAATCTGTTAGTCTTTAAGGTGCCATCAGACTCCTCTTTCCTGTGAAGAAGAATGGAGTCCAGGGCATATGAGAGTGGGCAAATATTAGGCTGTAAGCTCCTTGGAGCAGGGACCTCTTCTTTGTAATACAGTATTGACACACTGCAGTCAGTAACTAAGTTCTTGATAGCATTATTATAACATCTTTGATTTTCCTGGAAGTAGTAGGAACCACACTTCTTGAGAGAATTTACATTCAGCAATTCAGACTATACTTTGCAACACCAGATGGCACTGTTGTGTTAAGAAGTTATTTATTTTATTTAAGGAGTGACGGTGAGACTGCAACAGAAACTAGCTCACTTTGTTTGCAGTTCTTGAGTGCATGCATAGTTTCCCTGTTGACATAAGCTGTCTCTTCTGCATGTGAGGGAATAAATAATTTGTAATGTTTAAAATACATTTTAGACATACAGTAGTGTTCTAAACTGTAATAGTTGTGACTGCATATTCTTGGAGGAAAGGAATATATTAGATACCTTTATTTTTTTTATTATTATTTTTTTAAATATCTTATTCCTCTTGGGGAGATACCACATTCAGTCACAAAGGATGGACAGGGCACTTCACATGGTTGAAACTTCTATTTTCTTCAAAGGGCTGCTTGGGCTAGGCAGTAACTACTGTTTCACAAGAGCAATTCTGTCTTGAATGGCTAATTCCAACCTCATTAATGTTAGGGCTGGTCTACACTGGGGGGGGGGATCGATCCAAGATACGCAACTTCAGCTACGTGAATAGTGTAGCTGAAGTCGAAGTATCTTGGATCGAAGTACCTGGGGTCCACACGGCACGGGATCGATGGCCGCGGCTCCACCGTCGACTGCGCTACTGCCGCTTGCTCTGGTGGAGTTCCGGAGTCGACAGTGACCGCGTTTGGGGATCGATATATCGCGTCTTAACGAGGCGCGATATATCGATCTCGGATAAATCGATTGCTACCCGCTGATACGGCGGGTGGTGAAGACGTACCCTTAGAGAGCTGGTCTAAGAACACCTTTATTGAGCGAGCAAGAAGAAACCATTAAACAAAAGATTTGAGGGTTGTGGTGAATAATCAGCTGAACCCTGAGCTCCCAGTGCTACACTGTGGCCAAAAGGGCTAGTTAATGTGATCCTGGGAGGCATAAACAGGGGACACTTGACTAGGAGTAGAGAAGTTATTTTTCTTCTGTTTTGCATTGGTGCGACTGCTGATAGAATACCGGTTCTGGTGCCTACAATTCAAGAAGGGTGTTGATAAATTGGAGAGCATTCAGAGAACGTTCATGAGAATGATTAAAGGATTAGTCTATAAGTACCTACATGGGGAACAAATATCTGATGATGGGCTCTAGCAAAGAAAGGTATAACATAACACACAGGTTGGAAGTTGAACCTAGAAAAAATTCAGACTGGAAATAGAGCATACATTATTTTACAGTGACTGTAATTAATTGTTGGAATTAATATACCAAGGTGACAATTTTAAAATCAGGATTGGATGTTTTTCTAAAAGATCTGCTCTAGAAATTATTTGGGAAAGTTCCATGGCTTGTGGTACAGAAGGGCTAATGAGATGATCAGAATGGTTCCTTCTGACCTTGCAGGCTACGAAAAGACTATCAACCCCAGTCCTGGATTAATCTTAATTCAGTTGTTTTGCAAAGCATTTTTACTTGAGCAACAATTAAGGAGGCAAATGGAAAATAAAATTATGAGAGCAGGAGACGTACATAAGGCTTTTCTCATTTCACCTTAAAGTGCTCCATGTTCTGATTAGGTGAAAACTTAAAAAACAAAACAGAAGTCCTACAGCAGTTGAGTGAATAATATTTATCCTGCTGTCAATCCTTTAAGCATGAGAGTAATTTTTAATCATGCAGTACTTGTGTACCACTTTTTATTGTTAAGCGCTTTACAAATATTAACCATTGCACCATCTGTAAAAGTACAATGTATTATGCCTGCTTTACAGATGTGGAAATGGAGTCAGAGTGGTAAAAGACTTGGAGAGGGCCATATGATAAATCAGTGGTACAGCTAGTATTAGAATTCAAGAATTCTTCTCTCTGTCACGTATGTTTAATCCTCCTGATCATGCAGGCTCCTGTGATATTTTAACCATGGTGATGCTAATTAAAAACTTTTCTGAACTGTTCCTTTGTACCATAACTTCCTTTAATACAGCTTTAAAAGTTATGTGAGGGGTGTGTGTGAAAGAATGGAGTTGATCCAGTCCTAGCCTGTGTGTGTTATAAATATGTCAGGCTTTTTTTTAATTTAATTAATCAAAGTAAAGCATCATTGGTTGTAGTGAAACAGTAATTTCAGCACCGGTAACCTAGAAATCAAAACAGAACAAAATGCAGTTCTTGCCCACAATTCCTGTACCTCAAAGGAAATGACATTTTATGGAGTCAACCAACAACAGCCATTCACTGAATTATGTGAAATCAAGGCTAACCACAGAGTGAAGTGTGGGTTTCCCATGGGATTTTTGGGTAACCTTATATAGAATTTCATTTTGCTTACTATTGGATGCTTGAGTGGTCATTCTGACAGTTTTTACTCAGATTAAAATCTCCTCATTTCTTCCAGCTATCAACAATATGATCTTACATATAGTAAGAATTACCAGAAACACACTAAAGTTTTGGCAGCTGGAGGCCAAACATATCTGTTTACACCCACTTGTATCTTGTCTGAAATTAGATTGCAGGCTCTTTGAGGAAGGGACTTTTCCTTCCTATATGTTCATACAGCATCAAGCTAAAAAAGGCCCCATTCTTGATTGGGGCGTGTGGGTTCCATGATATAAATAATTAATGAGAATAAATAATTGGAGTTGTGGGTGCCCCGGCAACTACAAGAGCCAGGGCATCTCTGTTTAACCGGAAAACAGAGATTTGATTCTTTCCATACTGAGCTATTGGCTGACCTTGAAATCATTAGGTCATTAAACAAAACTAATTCTGTCCAGACACACAACTTCCTAGCATTCATTTTTGTTTTACTGTCTACTTTGCTAATATATCTGTTCTATGTGGCATCATTCCAAACACATCGTAAACAAATTTAACTTTCCCAGGATAAAACAGTATTAGCAAAACCATCTTGTATTACTATAATCCCAGCAATATGATAGTTAACAAACAGAATTGTGAAAGGTATAGGCCAGGGGTCGGCAACCTACGGCACGAAAGCTGATTTTGAGTGGCACGCTGCTGCCTGCCGCGGTCCCGGCCCCCAGCCCCAATCAGCCCTCCCGCCCACTGCTCTCCCCTGCGGCAGCTAAGCTTCCCCGCTTCTTCCCCCAGCATGGTGCTTTCCTGCCCCTCCTCCTCTCCTTCTCTGCGCAGATCAGCTGATGGCCCTTGCCAGAGGGAGGGGGAGGAGTGGCAGCGTGCTCTCTACTCCGTAGAGGAGGCAGAGAAGAGGTAGGGACAGGGTCTTGGGGAAGGGGGTGGAACAGGGCATATCCCTTCCAGCCCCCTGCCTTGAGCTGCTCATGGCAGGGGGCAGGGAGCACGAGCCGAGCACCCCAGCCCTCTGCCCTGATCACTGAACCCCCCCACACACACCTCCAGCCCTCTGTCCTGAACTCCCCCCCACAGCCAGCCTTCTGCCTTACACACCCCAGCCCTCTGCCCTAACCCCTGAACCACCCCACTGCCCTCTGCCCTGACCCCTGAACCCCCACACCCAGCTTTCTGCCTTGCACCCCCCACACACCCCCAGACCTCTTCCCTGACCCCCGAACTCCCACCCAGGTCTGGGGTCCTGGCTGCCGGCCGCTTGCCAGCTGGCGTCCCAGTCGCAGGCCCGCTCAGCCTGCTGCCGGCCTAGGTGAACAGAACCCCAGGCTGGCAGCGGGCTGAGCTGGCTGGCGGCGTAAGATCAGCATTTTAATTTAATTTTAAATGAAGCTTCTTAAACATTTTGAAAACCTTGTTTACTTTACATACAACAATAGTTTAGTTATATAATATAGACTTATAGAGAGAGACCTTCTAAAAAACGTTCAAATGTATTACTGGCATGCGAAACCTTAAATTAAAGTGAATAAATGAAGACTCGGCACACCACTTCTAAAAGGTTGCCTACCCCTTGTATAGGCAATTGACCCTTCTATGGCTGTTTGCTGAGTTTGTATCTATTTCCCTTTCTATAATAGGGGAATCTAACTTTAGCTACTAATAGTAATAAACCATTTTCTATAACTGTTTACATCTCAGAGTCTCAGCATGCTGTAGAGATTAAATTAATGCTCACAATATCCCTGAGAAGGACGTAGGTAAGTAGGATTATACTCATTTTACTATGAGCCACAGAGAAATAAGATAATTGGGGGGCAGATTTTGGAACAACACTCAACAATCCTGACTTCCAGTCTCCTGATGTAAATTCCAGGAATACATTCCCTCCCTTTGAATAGGATTTTTTTAAACTAATACTATTTTTTAAATAATTTACATTTTCCTTTAAAAATGGTTTAGAATTGTATTGTTATCCCATTAAAACATGTCATTTCATGGGAAAGGTAAGACTCAAGCTGTGTAATTCCCAAGTCTGTCCAGGGAAAAGGAAATAATGTACTCATCAAATTCAGTAAAATCTATATAGAGATCTGTGAAATCAGTGTAAGTAAATCAGAGAATATTTCTCCATATTAGAGGACAGTAGTGATGGAATAAATTAATTCTACATCTGAAATGTAGTTTATATTGTTACCGCAGTGCCAGCAGGAAGTGCTGTTGCACATAGTCTTGAAATTCTTTTTCTTTGCATTTAAGCAAGTTATTAAGCCTGGGAAGAAAATGCTGTGGTCTTGGTGAGTTTTCTTGGGAGAGCTGTAGCAAATAGCAGGGGAGTTGCTCTCTACCTCGATTTTTCTAACTAGTGTCAATTCTTGAGGTAAAATTGCTCCCTGCAGACTGGGCTTTAGTGTTTTGGCTGAAAGCATGGAAAGACGGGATTGCTGGTGTGCCATTAGTAACCACCTCTGTTTAAGGATCTATATATAGTGTAAAATAAACAAGTTGTACTAAGAATATATCCAGACTCCACATTGCTGATTTCTCCTCCGATGGCAAGCTGACCCACAAGGCCCTGATATTGTCTGTTGCTCTTTCCGTTTTGTGACCTAGAGAAATGCATTTTTAATCCTCTGGAGACATTGGTACCTGCCCTGCTTGGCATTCATTGGGCTGGCAGCCTAGAAAATGCTGTTTTGTGTAACTGATGGAGCACTGCAGTGTGTAGTTCTTAGGAAGCGGATAGTTGCTAGACTCTCTGGATGATGAAGGTCTTTGTATTTTGTTTAAATTTACCTCATGGATTGGCAGAAAATCTCACTGTGGAAGCAGTGTGCTGTTATCTCTTCCTCCATGGAGTTGTTGCAGTCCAAAGTTTAGATCTAAATATCCCTTTCTTGGTAGTTTAGTCCGTCAAATGAGAATTGTTTCTGTAGCTGTTCTTCAATTCAACTGAAATCTGAAATAAAAACTAGTCCATTGCCAGACATGTAACCAGTCTTCTACATAAGGCTTTTATTTTACCTGGTTCAGTAACTTGTTGTTATGGCTGATCTAGGGAATCCAGAAAAATGTGATTGACCGGCTTCCCTCCTGTTTCTTTGGAAGTGCGTAGGAGAGTAAGAAATTGTTTTAGAGCTGACTGTAGGAGAAAGAATGTCTCCTGGAAGTGTGATTGCTATCACTTAAGCTCCTGCCAGAGTGGATAAAAATCAGTTATTAAAATATTGAGTTTATTTGATTTACTTTTTAAATATCCTTTAAATACACCTATTTACAAATGCATATATGTGAAATTCACAACCCCTGTTAAGGCCTAAATTTATTTATTTATCTACTCACTCACTCTTTATAAAAAATACAGCGTGGGTGTTTGTATGTATACTATACAATATTAAAATCATTCAAATTTAATACAAAAAAAATTAAGCAGTACGTGTTTTCTGCCAAGTTTTAAAGAAAGTCAAGCCACTGAACTGATGGAAGTCACTGGCTACGCTCCTGGAACCAGAGTTTGCTGAGTGCTAAACCAATTTTTAATAGCAGTAGTATCTTCTGCAGAAAGAATATTTTCTTCATTTCAGTTTATTCAACTAGTTCAGTTCAATGAGTAGTTCATTACAATTTAAGAAACCAATGAGGAGTTGAAGAAGCAGGAAAAGCTTGTTTTCCCCTTCCAATCTATGAATAAAAACTAGGGGCGAGAGGATGAGGATGAGTTTTGAAATCTTGAAGCACATGGTGACCAGACACAATTAGTTCACTATACTACACTAACTGTCTAATAAATCAGCTTTACATGCAAAACGTTTGATAAAAGCATGGGATACATAAGGAAAAAATGTTGATAGTTTTTAAATAATAATAAATTAAAATGCAATGTTTGTGTATGTTTGTTTGAATTTCCATGGAAATAGAGATTAATATAAATCACAAAAAATTATTATTTAGTAAATAAGAAATTTATCATTCACCATTTTCTAACATCATAAAAATGTAAAAATTAAGAATCTGAATACATGTAAGGTAAACTATATAATTGGTTAAATAAATGTGTATAGATGCAGTGTATCCTCCTGGTTAGCAAAAGGAAGCGCCAAGTTTAGTGGAAAGACTAGTTGTAAATCAACATCTTAATAGTTACCAACCAATTAAAATAAACCTTTCCTTGGGAAAATAACTCAAGTACAAATACAAAACACAATTAAAATAGATATAAATCAAGGTTTCCTGCTTGCTGATTTAAATCATGATAAAATTAGTGATTTAAATCCTTTGATTTAAATCAGTTTAGCCTGACTCTTATGTATGAGACTATATAATAGAATAAAGAATGAAAGTAGTAATATACCTGTTATAAAGGGGATTTAATTCTGAATTTATATTAAACAATATGCTCTGAAGGACTAGTATTTCATTAATTAAAGTCCTGTAAAAACTCAAGCCAAAAGAAGGGTCGAGGTATGGTGATAGGGAAGTGTACGCAGACTTATGCTACTGCTCCTTGTGATGTGCCTGTTCTGTGGAGAAATAGAAAACTTCATTTTCCACAGCTGCTAATCTAACGTTTCAAAGTGAATTTTGGATTCATGAAAAAATTTAAAAAGTAAATGCATTGGACTTCAAAAGGCTACATACAGCTTGTTTCTTATTGTTTTCTAAACTGTTTCCTTTTTTTTTAAGGGATGATTTAGTTGTGGAATCTTTGACATCTCTTGCATTATAGAGGCTGCTGTTGTGGTTTTAATGAGCTTTTATCAGGAGCTTTCTCTCTCTCTTTTTATTTCTGCTCTGAATCTTGCACACTGGAGAATTCTTGTTTTGTCCTTGGTCAGTTGCATTATCCTCTTCACTATTTATGATGTTTACATCAAACCGAGAAACAATGTGTATTTTGTGTCTGGACATGTAGTTTTTCACTCTTAGGTGTGCCAAAAGAAACATAATAGAGTCTCTTTCTGTTATTGCTTTGTGAGCTATTTCGGTGATGGCAGGCTGGATTGATTTTAAATCAAGAGAATTTTAAATCAGCGATGTAAATCACCCAATTGAGAGCCTCTATTTAAATGATCAATTTTAATCAACTGTATCATTTGTAATTCATTTTTTTCTAAAGAAAGGCACATTCTCATTGGTTAATATAATTATTAAAACATATTGATTTACAACTAAATAGAGGCTTTACACTAGATTTGGTACATCATTTTACTACCTAGGAGGTTATACTATAACCATATACCTTTATTTTAGCAATTATATAGCTTCAGATTCTTATTGTACATTTTTTGTATGTTAGAAAATGGTCAGTGATTAACTTTTTGCTCATGGTTTGTGTCCAGCTGCCTTAGGATGGTAACGAGAATTTAATTAAACACACACAACCTATACTTTTTTAAAAAAACAATACAGCTTAAATGTTTTGGGTACATAAATTTCTCTTATCAAAATATGTTTCACATTTATAACTCAATGATTTATTAAACAGAGACTAATTGTAGTAAGTAAATTAGACTGATTATTTCATGTCAGTCTGGGAAAATTTTCAAATATGTCTAAATGAAAGTGATTTGGGTTTATATTCCTACTCTTCTAAGTCACTTGAAAATGAGAACAGTCTCCTACTTTACTTAGGCTGTCCTTCAAACTTCTAAAATTAGCAGCCCTTAACTAAGAGTTTTTGGTAGAAATTCATGAATTCAGCATATTTAGTTTTTATTTAAATATTTTAAAAGATTATAATTTTAGCCCTTAACATATATTGTATTAATTTCAGATTTCATTTTAAACAGGTTTATTTAAAAAAAGAAAAATCTATTCTGTAAAGAACAAAATTTTAAAAATCTTTTTTTCTTTTTAATCAACTCTGTGGTGGGATTTTGTTTTTTCTGGAGAGGATTTCTTGATTTTTGGAGAGAAGCATATAGGGTTTTGTTATCTCATCATACGCTTTTCCTTCTGGTTGAGCCGAGATATATAAAAGAAAAGAGGGCAGGAAATTTAGAAACGAGGCAGAAACGGATGTATTGAAATTCTATTTGCCTTTAGTTACTCCAGTACTTGATGACTGAAAGTTGCAGTCATCTGACAACAATTTATAGGAGGCTGGTGTCCACTTCTTGGCCCCACCTCTTCAGTTATTAATAGCTGACATCCTTGTTGGTAGTTTCAGCAGAGACCAAGGACTGCAAGGGTATGAGATTGAACTACCCTTTTAATCCTGGAAGAGTTTCCTTCTAGGTTAGGTTTAGGAAATTCTCCCAGGCAGTAGGGGGAGCTTGCAAAGCTGCTGCCTTGACTCTGCCCATCATATGCTTGGTCTGTGGATATATAAGTGACTTCATTTTTCGGGACCTCAGTTTAGCACCTTTCAAGAATATAAAAATGTGTATATATAAAATAATATAAAAATTGGTGGTGGTTTCTGCAGAAGAATTTGTTTTATCCATAACCAAGCTATATAAATGCTTGAGGTCCATTTAGGTTTTCCTTTCTCACTGGCATTTGTCCCACAAGCTAGTATGGAAATGTTTCTTTTTTTCCCTATTTAGCTTCAATTCTGTGGGAATTATGCTCTTTTGTATTATGTGGTTTGGCAATGCTCAGTCTGCATTTTTCTTCTTCCTCTAGAATGTATCTTCTGTAAGAGCATGTGTCCTGATCAAGATTAACTTTGCTTTTGAATCTCTTGAATACAATTTTGGGTGTAACATTCTGTCTTTTAGCCTAATTCTGGATGTTCTCCAGCTTCTTTCAATGAAGAGAACACTGTTGAGCATGCTGAATTTACATCAATAATTTGATCATGAGTAACACTAACATATTCTTTTATGCAATGTTCCACGAAGCAAGTGGTGTTTCTCATCCTATGAAAGGAGTCTAGACTGAGGAAGTGGTAGATGTAACCCACTTCAGAAGGAAACAAGAGATTGATGTGTGGTTAGTTCCATATTCCACAAACTCTTGTATTTTGAAGTGGGCACATTTGTTAAAATGTACACTTGTGTTCTCACCAGCTGAAAAAATTATTTGTAACTATCAAGTTTCCTTTCCAGCACTTTTCTTTGACTTCATCCTGGCTTGACAACTGGATTCCAGGATCGCTACTGTGTTGCCAAAGACCATCTGTACTAAGATGGAACGGGTTTTATTATTTTGTGGGATACTGAAAAATAGTGTTTCTTTGCATCTTGTGGCTAACAGACATAAAAGAATGTGTTTGTTTGGTTAAATGGATTTCTGATGCAATCAGCCTCTGCCATGTACTATCACCAATAGAGGTGCTAGACTAGAGGCTGTCCTACTGTAGTCCAACTCTCAATGAGGTGTTGATATTGAGAAACTGTTGGTCTTGGATCTCTCTCTTTCTGTGTTTAGATAGTTCACAAAGGCACATTGTAAAGACTTCATTTAGTTAAGAGGACATGGAAATTGAGTTAAAAGATCAAAGGGTGGGAATAAATGGACAGTTTTCAGAATGGAGAGAGGTAAATGGTGGTCTGTATTGGGACCTGTACTGTTCAACATATTCATAAATGATCTGGAAAAAGGGGTAAACAGTGAGGTGGCAAAATTTGCAGATGATACAAAACTACTCAAGATAGCTAAGGCCAAAGCAGACTGCGAGGAGTTACAAAGGGATCTCACAAAACTGGGTGGCTGGGCAACAAAATGGTAGATGAAATTCAGTGTTGATAAATGCAAAGTAATGCACATTGGAAAACATAATCCCAACTATAGATATAAAATGATGGAATCTAAATTAGCTGTTACTACTCAAGGAAGAGATCTTGGAGTCATTGTGGATTGTTCTCTGAAAACATCCACTCAATGTGCAGCCGCAGTCAAAAAAGCAAATCGAATGTTGGGAATCATTAAGAAAGGGATAGATAAGACAGAAAATATCATATTGCCTCTGTATAAATCCATGGTACGCCCACCTCTTGAATACTGCATGCAGACATGGTTGCCGCATCTCAAAAAAGATATATTGGAATTGGAAAAGGTACAGAAAAACGGCAACAAAAATGATTTAGGTGTATGGAACAGCTTCCATATGAGGAGAGATTAGCACAACTGTGACTTTTCAGTTTGGAAAAGAGACAGCTAAGGAGGGGATCTGATAGAGGTTTATAAAATCATGACAGATGTGAAGAAAGTAAATAAGGAAGTGTTATTTACCCCCTTCTTATAACACAAGAACTAGGGTTCACCAAATGAAATTAATAGGCAGCAGGTTTAAAGCAAACAAAAGGAAGTATTTCTCCACACAACGCACAGTCAACCTGTGGAATTCTTTGTCAGAGGATGCCGTGAAGGCCAAGACACTAACAGGGTTCACGAAAGTACTAGGCAAGTTCCTGGAGGATAGGTCCATCAATGGCTATTAACCAGGATAGGTAGGGATAGTATCTCTAACCTCTGTTTGCCAGAAGCTGGGCATGGGCAACGGGATGGATCGCTTGATGATTGCCTCTTCTTTTCATTCCCTCTGGGGCACCTGGCACTGGCCATTGTCGGAAGACTGGATAGTGGGCTAGATGGACCATTATTCTGACCCAGTATGGCCATTCTGATGTTCCTATGAATAACATGAAAGGCTTAGTGTTCTATAATCCTGAAATGTTGTATATGATTCAGAAGGGTCCATCCCTACAAAGCATGTGAAAGTGTGTTGGGCAACACAGTGTGCTTTCTAGCAGTTTGGCAGTATTAGCCTTGCCAGCAAGATAGTGATACACAGAGCCTGAACAGCAGAAATTTTTGTCTAATCAAATTAGTCTGAAATTCCACAGTTCTCCCAAAAGATGGGCACTATTGATCTACTAGAATATCATGCAGCTAATGGAATTAATTTAAAATTGAATTGCCATACTTAACTCTGAATTTCCCAGAGTTTCTCAGTGGAAGGCAGATACTTAACATTGTTTTTAATATTTAGTTTCATTTTAATAGCTTAAATCTTTTTGGAAGAGGATTTAAAACTTGGACCCCTCATTCTGATTACATACTGTTGACTAGATCTTTAATAGGATCATGGATTATTGACCTAATAGACAGCTAGCATGTACACCAAGTCTGGGTACATAGTCCTTTTGGAAAATGGGTTAAAAACGTGTGTGTGTGTGTGTGTGTGTGTGTGTGTGTGTGTGTGTGTGTGAACAATGGCAGATTCTGAAACACCATCTTGACCATAATAAAAAGGCTTTTTGTCCTAGTATGTTTTCTTTTACATGATTATGCTACATTAGAAACCAGTTCAATTACTTTTTGAATTGAATTTGTTTGTGAATTACCGTAATTCTTTTTAAACATGCAACTTTCAAAAAAAATTAAGAGCTATATAACTTTACAGTGGTTGAACCGATTTTTTTTTAATTGTGCAGAAAAATCCCTACACACCTCCACAATGACCTTATTGGCTCACTTGCTTCAAAGAGTTTTTACAGCTGTGTTACAAGACTCTGACCTATAGGGCTTTTACGTTGGAAACAATAAAAGATGCTTGACTATTGCAGTAGGAATGGCGCTGTTCTACTTATGCTCTGTTCTCATCATCACCAGTATAAAGATACAAAGGCTATAAAAGCTGGTGCCAGGATGGATGGATGAACGAGTTGGGAAATCTTTAAAATTACACTGTTATCCAAAGAGGGGGGGGGGAAAGGGGGAAATGACTGTATAAGTTTAAGTAGGCATCGATGATGTAAAACCCCCTAGTTATTCTTTTCACTGTAAAGCAAATACTAATGTAGAGACCTACACAGAAATTGTAGAGCAACCAATTAAAAACAGATTCCAGAAAGCATTTCTTCTCAGGGAAAAACATAAATGCATGGCATGGTCTAGCAAACAAGGTCAGTGAAACTAAAGCACTACCATCATTGGAGAAACAATTAGCTGAAATAATTGGCATTTTGGGAGTTGAGTATTCAGTTTGTAGTGTAGAGATACACTTGAATTTTAAGTCAACTTACAGCCATTGCAGTAATGTTCACACTATCCTCCTTACGTCAGTGGTGTGTGTCCTCACAAGGAGTGCTTCCACTGACCTAAGAGCGGCAGCGTAGGGAGCCTGGCTGCCCTACAGGCTTCTGGTGGGCTGCGTGCTCCCCATGCCCTGCCAGGAGCACAAGGGAAGCCATCCAGGGCTTCTTGCTACCAGGAAGTGGGGTCCAGCTTCTTGGTCCCCTCCCTGCTGGGAGCCAGGTAGCCTTGTCAATTTCACAGCTTAGTGAGCCCTGAAATTGGCAAGTCTGCCTGGCTCCCAGCGAGCAGAGGGCTGCTTGGGCTTCTTATCTTGGCTCACAGCTGGGCATTGGGTTCAGCTTTCCAGGGGAGCGGGGGCTTTCTTGTGTGTTTTTTGTTTTGGTTGTCATGGCTCCTGCAGTGAAATTGACAAGACAGCCAATGTAAGGGACGCAATGTCTACACAGGTTTCAGAGTAGCAGCCGTGTTAGTCTGTATCCGCAAAAAGAACAGGAGTACTTGTGGCACCTTAGAGACTAACAAATTTATTAGAGCATAAGCTTTCGTGGGCTACAACCCACTTCTTCGGATGCATATTGAGTGAAACATATCGAGGAGATATATATACACACATACAGAGAGCATGAACAGGTGGGAGTTGTCTTACCAACTCTGAGAGGCCAATTAAGTAAGAGAAAAAAACTTTTGAAGTGATAATCAAGTTAGCCAAGTACAGACACTTTGATAAGAAGCAAGTGTGAGAATACTTACAAGGGGAGATAGATTCAATGTTTGTAATGGCTCAGCCATTCCCAATCCCTGTTTAGCCCTGAGTTGATTGTGTCTAGTTTGCATATCAATTCCAGCTCAGCAGTCTCTCGTTGGAGTCTGTTTTTGAAGTTTTTCTGTTTTAAGATAGCCACCCGCAGGTCTGTCATAGAATGGCCAGACAGGTTAAAGTGTTCTCCCACTGGTTTTTGAGTATTATGATTCCTGATGTCAGATTTGTGTCCATTAATTCTTTTGCGTAGAGACTGTCCGGTTTGGCCAATGTACATGGCAGAGGGGCATTGCTGGCACATGATGGCATATATCACATTGGTAGATGTGCAGGTGAACGAGCCCCTGATGGTATGGCTGATGTGATTAGGCCCTATGATGGTGTCACTTGAATAGATATGTGGACAGAGTTGGCATCGGGCTTTGTTACAAGGATAGGTTCCTGGGTCAGTGTTTTTGTTCAGTGATGTGTGGTTGCTGGTGAGTATTTGCTTTAGGTTGGGGGGTTGTCTGTAAGCAAGGACAGGTCTGTCTCCCAAGATCTGTGAGAGTAAAGGATCATCTTTCAGGATAGGTTGTAGATCTCTAATGATGCGCTGGAGAGGTTTTAGTTGGGGGCTGAAGGTGACAGCTAGTGGTGTTCTGTTATTTTCTTTGTTGGCCCTGTCTTGTAGGAGGTGACTTCTGGGTACTCGTCTGGCTCTGTCAATCTGTTTTTTCACTTCAGCAGGTGGGTATTGTAGTTTTAAGAATGCTTGATAGAGATCTTGTAGGTGCTTGTCTCTATCTGAGGGATTGGAGCAAATGCGGTTATATCTTAGAGCTTGGCTGTAGACAATGGATCGTGTGGTGTGTCCTGGATGGAAGCTGGAGGCATGTAGGTAAGTGTAGCGGTCAGTAGGTTTCCGGTACAGGGTGGTATTTATGTGACCATCGCTTATTAGCACAGTAGTGTCCAGGAAATGGACCGCTTGTGTGGATTGATCTAGGCTGAGGTTGATGGTAGGATGGAAATTATTGAAATCATGGTGGAATTCCTCAAGGGCTTCTTTTCCATGGGTCCAGATGATGAAGATGTCATCAATGTAGCGCAAGTAGAGTAGGGGCGTTAGGGGACGAGAGCTAAGGAAGCGTTGTTCTAAGTCCGCCATAAAAATGTTGGCATACTGTGGGGCCATGCGGGTACCCATAGCAGTGCCGCTGACTTGAAGGTATATATTGTCCCCAAATGTGAAATAGTTGTGGGTGAGGACAAAGTCACAGAGTTCAGCCACCAGGTTAGCTGTGACATTATCGGGGATACTGTTCCTGATAGCTTGTAGTCCATCTTTGTGTGGAATATTGGTGTAGAGGGCTTCTACGTCCATAGTGGCCAGGATGGTGTTTTCTGGAAGATCACCGATGGATTGTAGTTTCCTCAGGAAGTCAGTAGTATCTCGAAGATAGCTGGGAGTGCTGGTAGCGTAGGGTCTGAGGAGAGAGTCCACATAACCAGACAAGCCTGATGTTAGGGTGCCAATGCCTGAGATGATGGGGCGTCCAGGATTTCCAGGTTTATGGATCTACACAGACACTGTTGTCCTAACTACACTGACATAAGCCTTACGCCTTTCCTGGAGGTGGAGTTATGTCAGTGTAGTAGGGCACTTACATCTGTGGGAGGAAGGCTGTAATGTAGACACTGACATAATTAGGTTGACATGAGCTGCCTTATGTCCACCTAACTGTGTAGTGTAGGCCAGTCCTAAGTCTTGATTGGCCAAATACTTTTACTCATTTCCCCAAAAGGTCTTTTGTAATTATTTATTTTACATAAGATTTTACACCCCTGGGATGAAAGTGAGTCATGGGGCAGCTTAACTGACTATCGCTTTAAAAAAAAAAAAAAAAAAAAAAAAAAGACAAAATGGACAAAACCGTAGTTCACCACCAGGAAGACAGTATGGGTGTTGAAGTCATGGCTTTAGAGCAAGCAGACTTGTGTAGATTTATTGAGCTTCAGGGATATTAAGCATTCCTCTTCTGAGGCATGAGAATGCTTCAGGTGTGAAAGCAATGACATAAATATTGCTTGGTGATACTGAGCGCAACAAGGCTTTTCGGGGTGATGTACCTGGCCAGTTGAACAAGATACAAACCCATCGTAGCTGGGGATACAGCCCACTGGGTGCCAATGGTTCATGTGCTGAAAGGCAAACAAAAGAGTTAGTTTGTGTGCAGCGGTTTTTTTTCTTTTCTTTTCTTTTGTTTAGTTTTTTACAAAAATGTCAATTCTTCAAATATAGAGAGGAACAAATTACTAGCCTTGTTGCATTTCAGATAAGCTTTCTTTAATAACAATAGAACTAAGGAAATCTGCCAGCATGATGCCACGAGTAGAGCTGGAGGACCCATAAAAAGTGTCCCTGAGTGTTCTTGCAAATCAATCCTACTGACTTGCTTTGCTGGTATGCATGACCCTTGATTTTTGAACATCCAGGTGAACAGGCTTTTTATTTACAAGAAGGTTTCTGGCATGTAAAAGTTTCCCACAAATGACAGTAGCACAGTACCTGAGAGTACATGTTCTGGTGATCCTATCAAAGCAGCTTTTATTTTGAATAACGTATCCATTCATAAATAATTTGGGAAAAGAAAAAGGACTAAATTTGTTAGATAAGTTATTTGTAATGAGTAATCCAACCAAGTGGGTTAGAGGAAGAAGTTGGCGTCCTACAGGACATGTAAACCAATTAAACGTATTGGAGACAGAGTTGCAAACAAACAAGCAAGCATGAAGTGCAGCAAAAGCCTACGTCCAATACAGATGACCTAGGCAAGGGTGAGAGCTTCTTAATGAGGCTTTGATCCCTAAGCCCTTTATCACTCATCAACCCTTAACCAGGCGGCAGGCTACTCAGGAAGACCAGGGCTAGCAAACAGGAGCGGCTAACAGGAGTTTTGCGAGGGAGTTCTCCAGGTGAAGGAGGAGCGTACATGTGAGCTTTGCAGTAAGCTTGTTGTCTGTAGTGTGTGTTTGTGGTGTGCTTGCTGCTTGACAGAAATATACTGTGTGGTCTGTTTGTTTGGGGGACCATGTGCTGAGCCTAGCAGCCTGCTAGGCAAGGCTGAGAGCTTCTTAATGAGGCTTTGATCCATAAGCCTTTTAGCACCCATCAACCCTTAACCAGGGGGTGGGCTACTTAGGAAGACCAGGGCTTTAAAAAGCCTGCTTCTTAGTGCAGGAGCGGCTAACGGGAGTTTTGCAAGGGAGTTTACATGGGGGTGTGGGAGGGGGGGCAGGGGCGGGGCTAGATACTTTGACCATTCTTTAAACGTAAAGCCAAAAACACCCCCTAATAAAAAAACAACAACAAAGGAGCGAGCTTCAGGAGTAAAAAGATAATGCAGGCAGAAGTCCAGCAACAGAATGGGGGCTGTCCAGTTTATTGCACCCAATGCAGCATGTATGAATACCTTCCCCATGTGCAGGTGGCATATGTGTGCATTTGGTGCAAGGAGCGCCTGGCCCTCAGAGACCATGTACGGGCTTTGGAGACCAGAGCGGCTGAACTGAAGGAGCTAAGGGAGACAGAGAGGTACATAGATGACACTTTCTTTGACACAGTAGAACGGTCCCACGCCCAGTCTGACAGCCTCTGTGCTATTGAGAAGGATGAAAGTCTCAGGGAAGGAGCAAAGGGAAACGATCCCATAGTTGGGACCCTTCTTCCAGATGTTGTGGTATCCTCTCGCACTGAGGATACCTCTCTAGGGGAGGGAACTCCAATTATTAGGAAGAGACTGGTATTAGTAATGGGCGATTTGATCATTAGACACATAGATAGCTGGGTTTGTGATGACTGGGAGAACCGCATGGTGACTTGTTTGCGTGGTGCGAAGGTTGCAGATCTCTTGAGACATCTAGATAGTCTTGTGTAGTGCTAGGGAGGAGTTGATGGTCGTGGTACATGTAGGTACCAATGACCTAGGGAAGGATAGGAGAGAGGTCCAGGTGGCCAAATTTAGGCTGCTAGGTAAGAGATTGAAGTCCAGGACCTCTATGGTTATGGTGACCAGATGTCCCGATTTTATAGGGACAGTCCTGATATTTGGGGCTTTTTCTTACATAGGCTCCTATTATCCCCCATCCCCGTCCCGATTTTTCACACTTGCTATCTAGTCACCCTATCTATGGTAGCATTCTCTTAAATGCTTTCAGTTCCACGCACAGGGCCACTGCAGAGTCTCAGTGCGTGGATGAGACAATGGTGTAGGGAGGAGGGGTTTAAATTCATTAGGAACTGGGGAAACTTTGGGGAAAGGGGAGGCTATACAGGAAGGATGGACTCCACCTAAACCAAAATGGAACCAGATTGCTGGCACTTAACATTAAAAAGGTCGTAGAGCAGTTTTAAAACTAAGGGATGGGGGAAAGCCAACAGGTGCGGAGGAGCATGTGGTTTGGACACAGACATCCCTTAGGGGAGGATCTATTAATGGAGATTCTCTATGTCCTAGTTAGGAGGAAAGGATGGAAGATGATGATAAAATACGGGTAGGATCTGATGAAAAACAGTCAAATGGAAAAAAAAGTTCCATTCAATTACATCATGTAATGGCAGACAGCTAAAAAGTGACAAGTTTTTAAAGTGCTTACAGACAAATGGTAGAAGTCTAAATAATAAGATGGGTGAACTAGAGTGCCTCGTATTAAATGAGGATATTGATATCATAGGCATCACGGAAACTTGGTGGAATGAAGATATTCAGTGGGGACACTGTAATACCAGGGGACAAAATATATCGGAAGGAGAGAACGGGTTGTGCTGGTGTGGGAGTGGTATTATGTGTGAAAGAAAGCATAGAATCAAATGAAGGAAAATCTGGGATAGACAGGGATGGTGTCCCTAGCCTCTGTTTGCTGGGAATGGGCAACAGGATGGATCACTTGGTGATTATCTGTTCTGTTCATTCCCTCTGGGGCACCTGGCATTGGCCACTGTCAGAAGACAGGATACTGGGCTAGATGGACCTTTGGTCTGACCCAGTATGGCCATTTTAATGTTATTACTTATGGAGAATAGGTTTCAGGCTTCCATATAGACAGTAATGCAGCTGTTTGAGGTGGGACTTATCACTATATAACTATTCAGGGGCCATTTGTTGCTTGTTAGTTTTAAATTTTTAATTGGCACGAGAAGTTCAGGTAATTTTCTCACTGGTGTCCTAATCTCAGTGTCTGACAACAAATCAGAGGGTGTACGCTGTATTTTAAGGATCGAGCATAAAACTATAGCCCTCTGATATTAAAACTCCATGAGTATTTCGTTGTGATGCAAAGGTTTCTAGATTACAATGTGCCTGTATGTAAAAGGGAAGTTTCTTTGGCTGAGCTAGTAAATAATGGTGTGTACCAGCCTTCCTTTATGACCTAATCAACTTCTGCTGAATCAAAGCTTTTATTTAAGTTATTTATAGTCCTAGTGATTTTAAAACTTTTTTTTTTAATCTGACCAGTAGAAGTACTATTTTATTGAGTCTGCAGATTATTTCTATCCTTATCTCTAAGAAGTGTGAACTGCCCCCTTTTCCTCTGTGGCATGTTACCCCTGAAGCTAATGATGACCATATAAATAACATCAAATTATTTCATGGCTGATCATTTTAGCAGAAACTTCCAGTTCTTTGACTATGTGTACAACTGTAGATTTTTGGGTGGACCTTGAGTATCACTGATTCTTCCCTTACATCCTAATCCTCCTCTTGAATGTTTTGAGGGCTTGGGAAAAAAGTATCTCAAAGATGGGTTTTCCTTTTTCTGCATATCCTTCTCCTTGGTTTTTGAATGGTTTGTAGTATGCAGGAGAAAGGGACATTAAATTGACTAATCAATGTTCTCTAAAATAAATAATATTTGTTTCAGTATTCCCCTCTTCTTGACCACTGAGTCTGATGCACTATGTGGT
This sequence comes from Terrapene triunguis, assembly GCF_002925995.2. Lineage (NCBI taxonomy): Eukaryota > Metazoa > Chordata > Testudines > Emydidae > Terrapene > Terrapene triunguis. Next base: position 28,296,211 of record NW_020664464.1, on the reverse strand, counting down.
CCCATTTGAGAGGTGACTAACCTGAAAGAGGCTGATCTAGTGAATTATACTTCTGTATTTTGTACACAAATTCTGACTGAAATTCTGTTACATACATAGCCCAGACCAGAAACAATTCCTAGAAAGGGAAGTAGTTTGAGCAGTGTTTGCAGTAGACTTAGCATTATAGCCATGTCAGTTCAGCATTCAAACACCCATCCTCCTAACTCCAGAATACTAAAGGTATTTGACCCCTTTCCATACTGAGTCCCCACTGGTGATCCTGTGGGTCTTGATTAGCTCTGCTGATGAAGTTTAGGTTGGGCTACTGACTTTTTAAAGTGAGTGGACGCACATTCTTCTCTAGTTATTTCCTCTTCGTTTACGGCCTTTGCTCTTGTTTCATTACACAAATTCACACAGATTAGACAGCAGTAATCATCTTGATGATGATAACTTTCCCTTGACTTGTGTTTTTCTGGAATTATGTCTTAAACGTTCATTACTGTTTTTAAAAACTCTGGGTCTAATCCTGCTCCCATTGAAGCTAATGCCAAAATTTCCACTCATGTCAACAATACAGGCTCAAGCTCTTTCTGTCTGTAAAGCATGTTCATGTTTTCTTTGGGAGATTGTCTACATTACGTGCTGAAATTTAATTGGGTGCTTTCTTTACTAACCAGAATGTCTAATATGTGCCGTTAGCGAAGCATTCATTTTCTGATATTTGTAGAGGCAGCCAGTACCATTTAGCCTTGCTGCTTTTTTCAACACTTTCTTTAGCAATAAGGAAAAAACATAAGCCAACAAGATGAGTAACAAATCACCCACACACTGCAGAAAACGGGGGTGGGGGGCTTTTTACTATTTCAAAATCTCTTTAAAAAGCCATTTGAAATGCAGTGAGAGCTGACGCATAATTAAACCCCTTCATTTTCAGTTTAAACCAATTTTTATAAAAAAAAAAAATCCTGGGTTTTACAAAAAGCATTATTCTTTTTTCCCCCTGATTTTCACCCTACTTTTATACTTTATATATATAAATAAATCTTGTTTTATTAGGAAAATACAATACATTGCATGAGATATATGTATTATTATAATACAGTAGTCTATGTATATGCAAAGCTGCCTGTTGAAATAAGGCTATGTATTAGTCTAGAAGATGCACACAATAAACAAACAGGCATGCACACAAGCTCTGTAGTGCATGCACATCTGAGCATATTGACGAATCTCATGCCAACCATGTACACATTTCAAGCTGTTAGCAGATAACAGTTTAAAGATTTGACACACTAAAATGGGAAGAAAATGAAAATCTTGTGTTCTAGAACACAAGGAAGTATTCAAAAGTTTAAAAAAAACAAAAACAGGAGAAAAGGATGAAGTTGAGTGTATGCACTGCATGTGGCCTGATTATTAAATGTAAATATTTATAGGTTAATAGTTCTAAGTCTACAACAGTAAACCGTTCATTCAAATGAAAAGTTTTATTTGGGCATTAGGGAGAGATTGTTTTCTTAAACTCAGAGATAGCATTGTGTTTTGAGTTGTTTTAGTTCTGCAGCAAACCAGATTGAATTGTGTTCATCAAAGCATTAATCTACTGAATACTTTTTCCTCTGTCCTTCCATCCACCAAAATAAACCTCAATGTTTACCCAGAAAAATCAATAGCTTTTGCACCGATTTTCATCTGTTTTTGTTGTTGTAGTAATAAACACTGATTAAATTCCAAGGTAAAAAATAAAAACCGAAAAGGAAGGGCCCTATACATAATATGCATTAAAGAAAAAGACTTTAGTGGTGCCTACTGTGTTATAGTTAATGGCCTTGAAAATATAGATTTATAGCAGTTAGAGATGGTCTGTAGGAGAGCAGTCATAGAGTATCCTCCCCCTGCCAATATATATTGTTCCCCAAACTAGATTTTCAGAGAATTGGCCCTTTAAAAACTAGAGTTGACAAATATTCATAGGATTGTATATCCAGTTGCATTTGGGTGCATTTAGATTTCCATCACAAAGCACTTGCACAGTCATTCTTTATGCATTATCAATTGTATTTTCTTTCATATTTGCACATATAAACTATCATTTGTACACACAAGTGATAGTGCATACTCAAAGGTCTGTCAGGAATTTTTTTCTGATACTCAACAAAAACTTTCCATTGTTTAATGTCACCCAATTACTTATATCCTAGTAAATAACCCATTGTATTTTGCTAAATGTTAACATCAAGGATGAAGAATTAAACTTCAGATATCTGTAGATGGCTATAGCCCATTATTACCACCATCCCTTGACTAAGGCATTATAGATGTAATGGTAGCCCCATGCTGCTTAAGTGTTTCCATTATAAATTGCCCTGTATCAGTTGCTCATAACTTTCTCAGACTTTCATTTTTTTTGCTGAAGTTTTCCAGGTCTGGTGATTTTTATCTTCCTTATATATTATTTTTTAAAAAAAAAGAGGAGAAAGAATGAAGCAGTTATTTTGTTGCTTTAAAGTAAGTGCTGAGTGAAAACATTACTTTTCCTATAATATATATATAAATAAAATGTGTGAGACCGCTTGATCACTGTTACTCCAAACTCTATATAGAAAATTTTAAATTAGGCAAGAAGATAAACCATTGACAAAGCTGATGTCTTTCAGTTGCCTGATGAAAATCTGTTTTGATTTAGCTGAGTAATGAGGGTATTAAAAAAAATCAGTCTTGTACCTGCATAGTGGTTCAACTTTAAATACTTTAAATAATAATAATAGAAGCATAGAAATGTAAGGCTGGAAGGGACCTCGGTGTCATCAAGTCCAGCCTCCTGTGCTGAGGCAGGACATGGCAGGTGTTTGTCCAAACTGTTCTTAAAAACCGCCAATGATGGGGAATTCCACAACCTCTTTTGGAAGCCTGTTCCAGAGCTTATGTTAGAAAGTTTTTCCTAATATCTAACCTAAATCTCCCTTGCTGCAGAGTAAACCCATTACTTCTTGTCCTAGCTTCAGTAGACATGGAGAACAGTTGATCACTGGCCTCTTCATAAGAGTCCTTTTAACATATTTGAAAACTGTTATCAGGCTCCCGCCCCCCTCCCCCCCTCTTCTTTTCTCAAGACTAAACATGCCTGATTTTTTTAAATCTTTACTCTTTGGTCTGGTTTTGTTGCTCTCCTGGGAGTTAGATGCCTAAATACCTTTGATTTGGGCCTAAAAGCCTGGAACTCCAGATATTTACCCCCAACTTTTATCATTGATATCCAGATTTGTCCCGGAATTAATTAAATCTTGACCCTGAAAACCATTAGAATTGTAAGCATATGCTGATGATAGTAATAAATAAACTTTAATCTGTTAATACAATATCCATTTTTAAGAGTAAAGTACCATTCTAGCAGTCCACAAAAGCATTTACGTTTTCCACTTACTAAAATTACTTCACTGTTGTGATAAAATCCTTTGGTGTTACTGAAGAATGTTGACTAGGGATCGGCAACCTGCGGGAAGTGGCGTGGGCTGACGGATGTGCTGGCCGCCGCTTCCTGCAGCCCCCATTGGCCTGGAGCGGTGAACTGCGGCCAGTGGGAGCTGCGATCGGCCGAACCTGCGGACGCGGCAAGTAAACAAACCAGCCCGGCCCGCCGGGGGCTTACCCTGGCAGGCTGCGTGCCAAAGTTTGCCGATTCCTGATATCGATGGTCTTCTGACAGCCTGCTCCATCCAATTGAAACTCAGGATGGCAGTAGCTAACACTGAAAAGGATTACTTTTATTAACGGTGAGCGTACCTCTAGAAGAATATAAAAGAAAAATGAACTTTCCTGTCAACATCACCATACAGAGAAAACTAGGGGCCTGGGCTTATGTAAGTCAATGGTGAAAGTCCTATTGATTTAATTGATGCAGGATCCAGCCTCCAGGATGTTAAAAACCTACATGATGCCAACATATTTTTATTAATGAAAAACCTCTCTTCCCATCTGCCACTTTAGCCTAGAAAGGCAGGATAGGACATGAAAAGGTGCAATGAAATTACTGCTCCAAATAAGGTTGGATTGCAGAAATAGAAGAATGGTGCAAAGCAGCCATGCTGAAAAGTGTCTCCCAGAAAAAAACTCTTGAGGGAAGAGCAGGGCTCACAGAAGCGTGCACAGTTTCAAGTGATGAAAATTGCTATCAGCCAGAGTTTCTATTCCAAATTCAACCTGGTGTTTAGGACTTTAATGGGAGGGGAAGAAAATTAAATTTAGAACAAAGGTGCAGAGTTCTGGCTTTTCCTCTGGCCCAGAATGGATTTATTCCAAGTACTGTAGGCCTGGAGGACGTGCATGTAGTATTCAGATGTCAGCCTGGTGCATTGGTCCAAAACAAAATACTTAAAAGGGCTTCAGAACCTTTCCTGAATCCTATTGTTACTAATAAATCTTCTCGGGTACAATTCAACTCCCCTCCCCCAAGTTCATTATTTGACACAGGAATTGAAATATCTTTTTAGCAGCTTCCTAATAGATTTGCCCTCAGGGGTGGGTAAATAGTTAGGGGATGCTGACAAGATGATAGAGTGAAGTTTTGGGCTAGAAATAACATGAGATGAAGCAGGAATTCTGATGATATTGCTGATTCTGTGACATGGAAAACTGGCCCTGATTAATATGGTGCTGCCATTGATGGATATCTAACAAAACCTCCACATTGTAATTGTGGTTTATATACAGAAGTCTCTTTAGCCCTAGGATTTAAAAATTCATCCAGCATCAAAAACCTGACATACTTGTAAATTACTATTCCCTACCCCATGTACGAATTGATCCAGTGAGTGCAGCAGGAGCCTAGGAGTCCTGACTCCAGTCCTAGGTTGTCTTGTGACTTAGGAAATTGAGGCACAAAAATGTTAAGCCTGCCAATCTGTAAAATCAGGATAATGCCTACATTTGAAAAGATCTTTGCAATTTTATAGCACCTTTAAGCAGATTATTATACATCAGATTATTATACATCTGTGTATTTTACAATTACTGCTTTAACATAGTTCAAAACACGCATGAATAACCCAGTACGTACCAGGTGATTGGAATTCAGCCTCTCTTAACCAGAGGGGGTGTGTGTGGAAAACAAACAAACCCCAACAACAAACACACAACTCTGCCACAACATTGCTTGCTCACTGTAGGTAAAGATCACCACTCAGCAATGGATAGATTCCTTGTTGGTGGGACCAGGCCTCTGTGTGGCCCAGAACTTTACTCTAATTTGCCAACACGTCTAATATTGGAACTTCCTTTAGAGAACAGGGAGATTCTCAATTTGCTTTTAACTGCAGGCATTATTGTTTTTATAGGTTTCTAGGGGATCAATATTTTCCATTAGCTTATATGTAATCACGTCCCATCACTTTTGGAGATCATTTTTCAAATGAAAAAACACTAGCATTAAGGGTGGGTGGGTGTTTAAATAACTGCTGCCAGATGCTGAGCTAATTTACACCAGTATAACTTTGGAGTATAGTACGTGCAGTTAATGGATTGTGGTTTTTTTTTTTTTTGTGGTGGGTTTTTTTTTTTTTTTGGTTTAAAGATATTCCTGGTTCTAGCCATATGCCCCATTATAAGGATAGGGAATATTGACCCAAGCTGGCTATATCTTCTCTCGACTGGTAAAAAGGTAAGAGTCTTAATTTGTGCCCACTGTATCGTCAGGGAAGGTACCTAAAAATTACACAGGTAAATGAGCTCAGAATTTGGTGGTACTTTTGTCCTAAAAATCATTAAATCTTATTCACCTGGTGACCATGCAAAATACACTCTTTCAGCATATTATATGGCCCAAAGTGTTTATAGTGCATATAAAATATACTAATGCTTAAATGCTGTATCCTCTAAGGAACAGTTAATAAGAATGCTAACAATGGAAAGCAAATGGCAATCAGCAACAAAAGATAACCACTCTCCATGGTTCACACTATTGTCTCTTACTGCAATAAGCACTTCTGGAGAGCTCCTATGTTGGGAGAATGAGTAATTTTCTTGAAAACTAGTTACTGATATTACCATTCTTTATTACTAGATATACTTGTAAAGCCTCAGATGGGCTTTTACTGGTGTATATGTCAATCACTCTATCCAGGAGCAGGTTTGAATTTTAATACAGCGTCCATGACAATATATCCAAAGCTAGTGTTAAATAGCTGGTTCCAGGTAAATTTGTTAGTCTCTAAGGTGCCACAAGGACTCCTCGTTGTTTTTGGTTCCAGGTAATTTCATACTGCAGTACTTAAATTGCAGTACTAACAAGTGCCACATGTATCTGAACACATGCACATTTTAAGAAAGACTATCCCAAGAGTAAATAGCTCAATCATTCTTTGCAGCTAATTGGCAAAAGGTAATATTGGGAACAGTTGTTATACCATACTTCCTGGTTCTTTATTTCCCCTGGAGTTAAATTTAAGTGCATGATTTCTTAAACTTGTCATGACTTTTACTTAATCTGCAAATAGCATTAGTGCCAACAGTTGGGAAGAGCAATTTAATGTTCTCATTGTTCATGCAGTATATTACAGTGGTATTTTACTACCTGTTGTTGTTACTGATTCCATTCATTATCTTATATTAGAAATAAATGTCATTTCTTTTCCCTAAGTGTACCCAGTTAAATACTACTGAATTAGACACCTAATGTAGGAATAACCATGGAACTTGGCTTTTATAATAGCATAGCTTTGATTTGTATAATGCCATTTCTCTCTGAGTAGCAGTGAGGGTAAGTAGGGCTAATACTGCAAACTGTGGAGTCTCTTCATCTTCCATTGAAGTCATTTGTACTTCAGAGACTGAGAAATCTGATCTACAGGGTTTAAGGTCTTAGCTACATGGGGAAGTTGCCTGGAATAGCTTGCGCAATGGACACTCCTATTCCACACTGAGACTACGCTTACCCTGCAGGGAAAAAAATGTTAGTGAAAATATATGGCAACTCAGATTTTAACTCTTGTTAGTAGTTGAAGTTCAGTCCCTGAACTGCTAGCCAAAGTTAAAAGCTGAGCTGTTGTTTTCACTGCCATTTCTTAAACCCCAGTTAGCAAACTCAAGTTAAGAACACACTTTTTCTGCCATGTAGACAAAGTGTCTAGATGCAGTTTAACTTAATCCACTTTTGGAAATGGATTAAGCTACAGTGCAAAAAAGGCAATCTTAGTGCAGAACGAGTATCATCATGGGAAGCTATTGTACTTTAAATTCCCATTCAGCCTATTTCACAATAGCTTCTCTATGTAGATGAACTCTATGTGACTTGACCAGGGTAAAAGTGTAAGACAGTAACAGAATCCAGGTCTCCTGATTCTTGGTCCAGTGCTCTGTCCCATGCTGCTGCTTTCCTCCATCCCTGCTGATGTTACAATTGATGGAACACAAACCCATGGCTGGATAGTATTATCTGAAGCACCAAGCTTAACCTAGCATGCAATTGTTCTGTGTAAAATCTGGAATGGAGTCTTTGGGAATGGTCTCGTCTTTGGCTCAGGAGGCTCTGGGTTAGATTCCTGAAGGAGTTTACGTGTTAAAGTTAGGATGCTGGTGCCTAGAAAATCACTGAGATTTAGAAAGCCTAAATTAGGCACTCAGGCTCCTTATAGAGTGAATAAGACAGACCTCTAAAATGGGATTCACAAAAGCCAGGACATTAGGCAGCTCCCTGCCTAAGGTAGCCAGTGGGAGATACTGAGGGGAGGGATGTGTCCTAAGCCTGACCCCTCTCAGGGAGTATAGCACCTAATCTACACTTGTGGGAGATGTGTATCTCTGCTTGGGATTCTCAGCTGTTACACTTCTAAGTTAGGTGCCTATGTACTTTTTTGCAAGAGGGTGGGGGACCTCCTTCCCTCTTTTTAGCCCTGGGGTTAGGAATCTCATCTGGGATGTGGGAGCCCCTGCTTCAAGTCCTTTCCAATGCCTGAGGAAGAAAAAGATCCCTGTTCAAACCCTGCTGCCTCCTTGGGCAGATGAAGTGGGGTTGTGTTATTACTAGGGGCGCCTGATCTTGGGACTTAAGCATCCAATTCTTTTTATGGATCTAGCCATCTGATTCTAGGACACTGCATTTAATAATGAATGTTGTACTACTTATGAAGCATTATTTAAAAATACACCTCTACCCCGATATAACGCTGTCCTCGGGAGCCAAAAAATCTTACCACGTTCTAGGTGAAACTGCGTTATATTCAACTTGCTCTGATCCACCGGAGTGTGCAGCCCCCCCTCCCCCTGAGCGCTGCTTTACCGTGTTATATCGGGGTAGAGGTGTAATTGAGTCAAATACTGCACCCTGAGTTTATAGGCAAAGGTTGCAAGTAAGTGTGAGATTTCACTGGAGTTACTCCCAATGTATAGCAGTATAAGGGAAACAGACTTAGGATCTAGGTTTTTCTAATGTTGTGTGATAAATTTAATTCAACACTGTGCCAGGACAGAATATTTAGCATAGTTCCTCAGTGTGCCCTGAAGAACCTAGTTAGTATCCAGCCAGGGAAGAAGGCACCTACACTGACTGCTGTTTCTGCCCTTCATTAGTGACACCATCCAACTATGCAGTTAGGCAGGTGTTCTCTTTAAAATACATGTACAATTCAAGACCCCACCCCAAAATAAGCTTTATTGCAAGAAAAGTGTTGTCATAGTGATACAGACCTACAAATAAAAAAAAAAGCTCACAAACAGTTGATTTAAAATGTAGAAGGGTTCTCTTCCCCAAAAACTCAGAGTGTAACTTGTAACTAATCTTTGGTCAGCACAGCTACATGACTGAAATAAACCTGGAGTCTGTATGTGCTTTGGCTGTTCACATAATGAGGTTCTGTTCCATGACGAGTTACAGGCACCAGCTGTCACAAAAAAAAAAAAGCACCATGGCGACATACATGTAACACAGAATGGTACAACATTAAAAAAAAAAATTGCTAAAGAAAACTAAATGTCATGTACAAACATCTTTCTTACAAAATAGGCTAGGATAAAATGAGGCATATGGTGTATAACTACAGTATTAATGAAAGTTCTAAAAACATGATTTCAAATATATTTTCCTGGTCTGCACTGCGTAATTAGTTTGCACATATGGCAGTCCTGAAACAGCTCAATCCTAGTAAATGCACCATTAATCCAAGCCAGCACCAAACAGAGTGAAACATCAGGTGTTCCCTTCAAAGGAAAGACTTTTTTTTTCTTCAGCTGCCTACAGTAATGCAAGTATGTAGAGCACCTTTTGTGAGAATGAGGTGTTGTGGTAGCACATGTGGTACCTTGAGGTTATCGGAAGGAAATACAGTACAGGTTGGCCTGCAATGGTAATGGTATCACAAGCAGTCAAGGTATTTTGCTACAGTGGTTGTGCCTCAGCTTCCATTATTTCAGGTGGCTGATACAGAATATAGTCCTAGTGACCGGCAGTGAAATATGATCATCTTTACAGAGCCTAATATTGTAATTCTAGTCATTTAAAACTTTTTTTGAATACTCAATGTTTTTGAAGCGTACTTTTCAATGTCTTTTAGAGGATGGTATCAGAGCTGGTAATAGCATGCAAATGTTTTTTAAAAAGTATTTGGACAACTGGCATACAAAAGGAAACCTTTTTCAAATCTACTGGATTTTTTTTTAAGAATACCTCTAAAATAGCTCAAATTTATATATCTAAAGAAAAACAAATGTTTCCCTTTTGTTTACATAGTTTGTAATTTCTCCATATATTACTGCATTAAAATAAATAAACATCTATATTTTTTTAATTAGCACCTATAGCAAAATACCCAAAGTGTTACAGACTGCTAACAGGAAAAAATTGTTCACATTTTTGTGCCATTTAGTGCCATGTGTTGACCTCTTGAACTTTAGTTTTAATATACTTTAAATTGAGGTTATATAAAGGATACAGTAACCATGGTTGCCCTTGTAATCAAACTTTTGACCATGGCAGAGTCAGTCATTCCTCCTGCCAGGGTCATTCTGCAGTCTTGGCAGGATGGAAAGATAAGTCTTTTTTTTTTTCTTCTTCTAAGTCATTGACTCCTTAAAGCTTTTGAAAAGTAGACATGCTCAGGTGGATAAATAGATGAACAGAAGTGATTCAAGAACTGGATTAAGTCTAGAAGAGGTGGCTAATAGAGTTCAATCCACAATCTCATTCTGAGCACTTCTCCAAGCTCTCCTAGGAGGTAGTTGTCCACATTACTATCTTCCAGTTTCTTTAGCTCCTTCTTCTTGTATAGAGGAATGCTAGTGATTTCCAGTGTGTAAGTGCCAGGCACTGACTTTTTCTTAGCTGTGTGCAGATAACTAAGTCCATCCCTCTGATGGATTTGAAAGATGCCATAGTCATTGCCGTGGGAGATGACATAGCGGACATGGTTCGTAAGGGGCTGTATGGCTGGCATGAATTCTAGAATGTGTTCTTTGTTACCAAGTCCAGAGAAGTTCAGCCTCATCTTCAAAGGAGAGTCAATGTCTAAGCTTTCCAAGCTAATCTGCTCAATCTGAAGTGAAAGAGAAGGAAAGGATAGTTGGAGAGAGACACACGCTCTATATTATTCCTAAAGCAATGCAAGTTAGTGACTTTGATTAGTAACAGTTTAATTCCTCTCTCAAAAACTGCAGCTGTGAAAGAAGCCATTTATAAATCCTTTCCAGCTGGGAGATCTACTCAGTTCCACATAACACACCCTGTAAATCTTTAAGGCTTCTCACACGGTGCTGTAACTTTAATTATTCTGTAAAACCCAAGTCCACAAAAGGTTCAGTTTTCACTCTTGCCTCAGAGTTGACATAATTTCATGCTTGCTCCAAAAAAAGTACTGGTTTAACTCTGCAGAAAAGAAACAAGAAGTATCCCACTTTCCAACCTGTTCTAAATACCTCATCATACTTCCATATGAAAGATTATGGAACCCTGAACCGCTATACTGGAAGTTCTTTGAAGAATGTTTTCTGTATAGAAGCTTCAGTGAGAGTCTACATCCCGGCATTATGAGAAACTACGTTCAGCAGCTGACAGTGATAAGAGCAGTGAAAAAAAATCTGCACTACTAGCAAACTGATCTTCCCAAAGGGGGAAATTTTTGCTTTGATGTAACACAAATGGAGTTAGTACAGGCATGAATTTGTCCCAGTGTGTTTGATATGAATACATATAAGGGGGAAAAAAAGATAAATTAATCTAATAGCTTTGTTATAACAAAAGGCAGGTGGTTGTAGGTGAAAACTGTTCTTCATCTAATGAAAGAGCTATGAAAGGCTGCGACTTCTTTGGGAAGCCTTTTCCTTGCTTCTCTCTTTTTGATAGATCTTTACTTCTCAGGAAATGACTGGGTTACCATTGTTCTCACTCTGCTGCACTGCAGAACTTTACCAGTTCAAGTCCTTCTGCATCTATAACTGGGGACAGGATGCACTCAAAAAGGGTCAAATCCTATTACACTACATACCATTATGCACTGTAGATTAAATCTGTGGTTAAGTAAAGCAAATTGAGGGTGGCTGCAGGTGCTGCGACAAGGTGTTCACTGAACCTCGGGCATGCTGCTAGCCAACAGGACCCAGACGATCCCAACTTAGATTTTGTTTAAACAATAACAAAAAACCCAAACTCTGTTTGCTGTGAAAATTCCAAAGTGAAATTAGGGGATTTCACATAAGGCTAATAGCACCAGATAACAATATGGTTTACTGCCATGTGAGAGCTATAGTAACGAGACTAGGGTACAGTGAACTAGATAGAAAAATTAATGCTGTATGAGGGAATTTTTTACTTTATTTGGAAGGTGCTTGTATGTTCCACTGCCATGAATGGAACATAAATAACTGGATAGCTTGGTAACAAGATGAACACACTAGATAGGAGTGAAGTAATGACCTAGGGGTACCATACTGTCACCAGGTAACTGTTTGTACATCATCAGAAGTATCAAGTGTAAGAAACCACTTTTCTCTTACAATGGTTAATGTGGCTAACTATCCCCTCCCCCAGATATAAATGAGGAAATTCATTCTCCTCTTTCTGCCACTATTTCATGGGACGCCTTAGCAATAACATGCTTTATATTAGACGTGCACAAAAGGCTCTTCTCTTCGCCGAGATATTTAGATAAAGTTCAGATGTTTTCATTCCACATTCTACTTTCTGGTCACTATGCCAAGTCCACACACAACCCCTTGTAAGGCAGGGATGGCAGCACTAACAAGCTCTTCAGAAACTGCCATCAAAGCTAATCCATGGATCAACATTGGAACAATGCTCTAGAATGCTATGCAACAGCCTTCCTCTCCGGAAGTGGTGGAGGCCACTTCCATGCTATGACCAACCTTTTGTGGACCAGAGAGTGGAAATGCTAACTCCTTGTGTCAGGGTGGTGGTCTGGCTGAGGAGCGCCACAGTTTGCTTATGTAAGAAACTTAGTCACTACTACCATATGTAAATCTAGCAGTAAAAACTTACTGTAATTGTCCATAATGCTTTTCATCTTCAATCAGAGCCCTTGTAAAAACTATGAGAAGATTTATATCTCTTGGTTGCTGTTTTTTTTTTTTTTTTTTTTTAAACCAAATCAATAGTTTCTCATTACTGCAGCTTTCAGCAGTTGGATTACTGCCATAAAACAACATCCTGTAATGCAGATAACCACTGATTTTCTGCATGATGCTGTAAGGGGTAGGGGGAAGCTCTTGAGCGGTACACACTGCAACGGGCAGTCTGTCTCCCAAACTGGCGCTATGTAACCTAACAGATGTGCTTTTGCCCTAAGGCTTCTTGGTACCTCAATAAAAATTGAAAACAACAAGGAGACATGCCCAAAATGCATCCTAAGGTGGGAGTCAACCACTGATCCCCATCTCCATTTGTCAGAAATACACTAAGGAAAGTCTTGAGCCTGATCCAGAAGTATGGTTCTGTGATATTGGCAATTACATCACAATATGATTAATTTACCCTTAAACACATATACAAATAGCTCAGGTTTAGAAGCTAATCATCATCTTGTAAAAACTCGATGGCCACATAAGCCCGCACTGTTGTGACTACAGAATGCTGTACAAGATAGTCATCTGGAACTTCAAAATGACTATGGTAACAGAACTTCACTCCTCCTTGTGTCAGCTGTGTAGTGTTTGACATACCATGGAGTAGTTCTGATTCCAGGACTGTTAAGTATACATATTAGCTAGTTTGTTACGGTATTCACTCACCTCTGCTTGCTCAGTTTCATTCACACTTCTTTTTTTCCTGCTGTTTTTATTGGCGTAGCCATTGATTTTGCATTCATAACATGCTTCAGGGGACAAAGCATTTTCTTCATCTACATCTCCACCCAGAGGGAGGTACTGGCCTTTGTTAAATCCCATTCCTGAGACACAATGGCTGTTGAATAGGGATGATCATATGAGTGACCCATTTCTCAAAATGTTCATAGACAGATAACATTTTTCTTTTCACTTCAGTTTTATGTCCTCATTTAGATGGAGGTAAGCCCACATAACCCCTTACACTGTTACATAATATCTCCATTTCCCCCCAAGATGTCTGTGGAATAATATTTTAAAATTTGTCCTGTATAGTGTAACATGCTCAACAAAGGATGGTTATAGAGCACCCTAATTCTCAAAACACAGCACACTAATACATTACAAAGAATATATCTCCAACGGGACATTTGGCATCCAAAGTAAATGTTCTGACTATTTCAGGCCAATGGGCTATTATATTCAGTTTGAATTATTCATTCTCTCTTTTTTCTGCTTTGTCTTTGGGTTGATCAGTGCAATAGAAATTCCTTACTAATCATTGTAAAGATGTTACTTCAAAGGAAAAGTACAGTTAGATGAGGAATATCCTCGTACCATTTGGGAAAGTGCTCCAAATACACAATGTACTGCCATCAAAAGGGGAAATCACAGCTATTACTTAATTTTGCTCATATGCTAGATGTAAATGATGCTCTTTTGCAGTGAACACACACAAACCAATACTTTGTTTCCTATGTACCACAGATATATAAGGGCAATTCCTTGTTCTTATGCACAACCTAAGTACATGGGTGGTACACAGAAGAACTATGCAGATAGGCTTGGAATTCTTTCCCTAACCCAGAGGCAAGGCACATAGCACTGGTGCAGTGTCTCTTCAGTGACTTCTGCAGCACCTATGGCCTGCTACATGACCCTGCAAGGCAGGTCAGGCCAGTGGATCTGCATGGCTCCAAATGAACTGGCCTTGCTCCATTTCCTGGCTTGTCTTTGCCTCCACTTTCTTCAGGCCTACTGTAGAGACTGCCATAAGGTTGTATGGACCGTAGCATGCAGAGGTGTTGGAGGCCCTGTTTGCTCCTGCACTAGTTCTGTTGCCAACTGAGTTTTCTGCAGCTCTTGCTTTGGTAGCTCTTGCTTTTTTATGGTGGCCACTTATTACAATGCGTTATACAATCATCATAAGTGTTATGAAGGAAGAGTGTTTGTGAGAGGGAGAAAGAGACTCACCCTTGTCCAACTCTGTAGTATCCAGGAGGGCAGCCACAGAGATAACCACCTTCTGTGTTGGAACAGCCGTAATTGCAGGGGTTTTTAGTGGAGGAACACTCATTCACATCATGGCACGCACTAGAGAACTGGTCATAAGAAAATCCAGATGGACAAGCGCACTTGTAACTTCCAAGTGTGTTGTAGCAGGAAGCAGTGCCACAAGCATTAGGGTTGGTACATTCATTTTCATCTAATAAGCAAAATAAAAGATTGTTTATCCAGATGAGAAGATACCATCGTGGCAGGTTGTAGTCATAAACAGCTTATGATTTCCAGGGAGGGAAAAATATTTATTGCTAGAATTTTTAGTGCCTCACACAGGGCCTGGGCATGTACCAGATGTAGTCCTTCCCAATTTACAACTCTGACTACAAATGCAAGCTGTAAGCCTCCCCTCTCCCCCTGACATTCAACTTAGCCGAGGCTCAGCCTCCCTCATAGAAATTGCTACACCACTGGTCCATCTAGTCTATATTCTCTTTCTGACAAGAGCTAGGTTTCAAATGCTTCAGAGGCCCTCAACTCTGTATTTTGGAAGTAATAAACTCAAATTTCCACTGAGATGTTTTCAGCCAGTTCAGGATCATGTTCTTTGCTGTTCTTTTTCTTTTCCCAGTAACACCACAATTTCCCCAGGGTACTATTAGGTGAGGATAAATCTGCAGTGGAGAAGAGTATTTTTGTGGCTTTCCCGCCTTAAAATAAAGGCATTTGAGTTCATGCAAAGACTAAGTGCTTCACCCATAATTCTATTGCAGGACCTGGATGATCTTAACTATTTTACTCTGGAGGGGGTGGGGGATTTAGAATATTCTAAAAGAAACCAGTGCTTCTCTCACACACAGTATTAATGGGATGGCTGTTTGGGCATGGTTATAGAGCTCCCTAATTCTCAAAACACAAGGCCATCTTTGCTCTTTCCTCACTGAGAGTGTGATACGTTGGTAGGGCAAGCTTCACTAAACATGACTCTAGAATCCTTGTTCACAATTTACTTTGTATCTCACTGGAGAGAAATTAGGTGAAACCAGAATCCTGCATGAACAAGTTAAAAGTATGTATACAGATATACTATATCTCTGTTCATTAAAATATCCTAAACAGCACATGGTTTTAAAAATGCTTCAAAAAATTACATTTGGCACAAGTTTATTGGGTATTTTATTGCTATGTTTAGCAGAGCTGGAATATTGCCAACAAAAGCACATTTGGTAGATTTGTAACCAGGTTGTGTTGTTCTGATATAATTAGATCTGACATTTATATGTGGAATGTCTTTCCTAATTGGGAAACCAAATCAGATATACAGCAACAAAATGAACAAGGGTGAAAAAGCTGTTTTTATAACAAAGTAAGAATTTCTCCATGTCTGTGCAGCTGTGGTATGCAGACAAATTACCATGTAATAGAAGTTAATCTTATCGTTTACATTGAGGTGCACCACATGAAGTGATTCCATAGAAAAATAATTTTTGAAATTGCAGTGCGTAGGAATAATACTTGAAGTAATACTTAGAAGATTGTTTTAAACATCGTCATGAATTTAGCACTTTTTTGAGCCTTCACTTCCCTCTGATATATCCTGTTGTAGATCTATATTAGGTCATTTTAAAGCATATGATGATATGACTCTTTACCATAGTTGAGAGTCTCATTAAATTTTTAAACTGAATTTTCAAACTATTACCACAATAACTGTAGTCAAATCATGATAGACTCAAAATGTCCACTGGAGAGACAAACATGCTCTACAAAAAGCAGCAGCAGAGCAATGGAAATGATTCAATTCTTTGTAAATCCCGCCCCCATCCCCACAAAAAAAAATTGACAAGGTCCCTTAAGCTCTAAACTTTTTGAACCTAACTGGTTTCACATATGAATGGAGTGTTCATGAATAGCTAGAGACTATAAATACATCAAGTGAGTGAACTTTTATTAGGTTTCCCCACTTTATTAGGTTCTCTACTCCCTTTTAGGATGTTAAATAACTCCTCACCAGATACTGAAAGTTTCTCAGAGCTCTTTCAAATGGTATCTAGAGAACTCATTTCCAGATCCTATTGCATTCTCTTGAACTGAACATTGTTGCTGTCCCATTTCTTTACACTCTTCTTGCTGTTCTGATGTCTGGCTTTGCAAAATTGAAGTTTCTGGTATTTTAAAAATCATTTTTGGTGTCATTTGAACACTAGTTTTTAAATTTCCCATTTCTTCCTATAATGCATATCCATTTTTGTAATTTATAAAAACAATGTGAAATATTTATCAATCCTCCAGTTTCCTATTTTCATGCTATTTGATTCTTTTATCTACAATATACAGTAAAAGCTGTTTTATCTGGCATGTTGGAGAATGGGGGGTGCTGGTAAATGAAAAATGCCAGTTAACTAAGAGGGAGGGAGGGGGGTGCAGGGCTGGGGATTGGGGTGTGGAGTGCAGGCTTGGGGAGGGAGTTTGGGTGCAGGAGGAGGCTTGGGGCAGGGGTTTGGGGTGCGGGAGGAGTTGAGGGTTGCCAGATTCGGGAGGCGCTCACCTGAGGTGGTTCCCTGGCTGCTCCCTGGTGCACAGCAGGTGGCTCTGTGCGCTGCCTACTGCCCCTGCAGCTCCCATTGGCCCCGGTTCCCAGCCACTGGGAGCTGCGGCGGCAACACTTGGGGCGAGGCTCCGCACTCCACCCCCGCACTCCCTCCTGCACGCAAACTCCCTCCCTCTTACTTAACTGGCAACCGGCCTATAAACTGGAATTTCAATGAAGATCAGAAATGCTGGTTTATAGAGCTTTCTGGCTGGTGAAGTGCCGGATAAAACACCTTTTATTGTAAAAATGTAAACTTTTATTATAAGTGGATACCTTAAAACTACTCTCAAAACTAGCAATCTGATCAATATAAGCATTTCTGAGATCCTTTTTATCCTTTAAATTAAATGCGGTATACTTTATGCATCTTTGGTTCTTTAAAAAGTGAATTGTGTGCAACTATTGGCCTGACAGTCCTGGATGCTAATATCCTCTGTTTCTTATGAGAACAGATATAGAATGGGCTGTGGAATATGAACCAAAATACTTCAAATGGCTAGAATAACTGCCTCTTTAGTCATTCACATTCAGTTCTTGACTTCTCTACTAGACTGAAAACACCAACTCATTCCCTATACCACAGATTAGTGGTTTTCAAACTGTGGTCTGCGGTACCCCTGGGGGTCTGCAGACTACATCTAAGAAGGGATCCATACCTTCATTCGAAATATTTTAGGGATCCGCAAATGAAAAAAGGTTGAAAACCACTGCCATAGATTACCAAACAAACAGATGCCAAATGGTAAACCTTATGGAAATATCATATAGAATTGCTTATTAGTTTTCTATAGGTCTTTTTGTAACTATCTGGTATAATTTTCTTTTGACATGTAGCTCTGGCATAATTTTTTTTTATCCCTGCTACAGGATGGTTTTTAAAAAAGCACAGAGAGAGGTGACATTTGTACTCATTTCTGTAGATTGCTATAGAATTTACATTAAGCCATATTGCTTTCATCCATCCATTCCAGATAGGATTTTTACATAAGGAAAAATCTCTTGCTCATTATAAACCTTGGGATAGATATGAATCTGTGATTTAGAAGTAAAGTTATATTCTTATGATGTTATGTAATTTCATCCTTCCCCACTTTTAAAAAACAGTTTTTCTCCCAAAAATATTGAGTGGGCACTGCTGACCTTACATTTGATCATCTTTCCTTCCCTTCTTGCCCTTAAAAGATATATGGATCACATCATCTATTTGTCTTTGTATTTGAAAAACGTGGTGTTCTATTATGTTTTTATTGTATTCTTGCTAATTCTGTTTTACAGAATCCTGAGTGCGTGGGGGAGAAATCCTTATAGTTAACCTTTTGTCTTTATTTAATTTCATTTGCTTCTATTGCTGCTGTATATATCAATTGAAAGGTTTGTACATTTGTGGTTATCTGTGTCTATTAAGTCAATAGCTGTAAAGCGCTGAAGTGCTAACTATATCTTAGCAAGGGCTTTACAGGCCTTCCGTGGAAATTATCTTGAATTTCCATGTCTTTTCCTCCCATTGCAAAGCAGTAACAGTCAGCTGACATGATTTTATGTAACTATACCCCTTTCAACTGCATAAGTCAGAGAAGGGCTACACAAGTTTAATGAAGTGAAGTAGGTACCGCTGAACCTAAAAGATGTTCATAGGGTTTCTGAAAATCGGAGCATTTTGTCATTGTTATGTAACTTCTGGACTACTGCATCGAAAGGAGATTATTCTTACCAACACACTGATTCCACTGATAATGTTGAATGTACCCTTGTGGGCACCCACATCTGTAGCCACCCAGGATGTTCTGGCAGCCATGTTGGCACCTATGGTTTCCATCACATTCATTCACATCTGCCAAAAAAACAACAAAATGTGGAAGAAGCGATGGTTGCACAAACTGCAGACAAGTAAGCAAACCAACCCCACCATCACACGCAACTTACTTCAATAACTGTAATTAAAGGACCATACTTTATCCATAGAAGATTTTTCACCCAAGCTTGATGCTGCAGCCGTAATTTGGCTCCTTACACACACTAGTAAGTTCAGATGAAGCTTATGGAAATATTTGCTTTAGTAAGAGTTGCAAGACTGGGCCCATACACGGTAACTGCACATGGTGTATTTGGTAAATATTGGATACGTGCATAGGACCTGACCCTGCAAAGTGCTGAGTGTTTCCTGGGAGGCCGGTGTTCAGACCTACCAGGACTGGGTTCTATAGGGCACAATCCCCATGTTTTCTTTAAGATTTGTTACTTCAGTAACTATGTTTCTTAAGATAACTATTACATCCATTAAGTGTGATTATCAAGTTATGTAATTGCTGTATAAACTATCCAGCGGCTTGAAAAACATTGAATGCGCATAGGACAAACTGCAGGGTTTTCAATGTGCCATGGAGTCCAGGAGCTCCATAAAATTTTGAGAAGTGCTTACATGATTTAGGAGTCTAAGTCCCATTTTTCAAAAGTGAGTCAGGCACATAGGCTCTTAAGTCACTTGGGTGGTTTTTGGAAATGTTACCCTTATGACCATTGTGTGCATCTGGGGTGCAAATCCAGATTTTTTTTTTTTTTCAGCTTTCATTAGGAGCTTCTTGCCTATGTTCCAATATGCTGTCTGAATTGAAAGCAAAGCCTTTGAACATAGTAATGCATCTGGGATGTTTTGCTTCAATAGAGGGGAACCTACAAATGGCAGTTGTGAGGGAAGTGTGCAGGAATTTGCAGGACTGCTATGCAGACTTCCACAAACGCTGTAGAACTCTTAAACTATAGCACAATAATTGTATATCTAGAATCATTAAATAATATTATCAGAACTTCCTCCAGAATTGGGACAAGACTTTTCTAGACTGCCAGTCACAAGAGGGATTCTTAGTTTTTCGTTATGGTTTCTGGAACACCCGTGTCCATTTAGATTTCTAAGTTTAAAGTACAAATCTTTGGGCATACATCTAGTTTCCAATAACTAGCTTTGCAAGGACTTTTGTTGTTGTTGTTGCTAGTTTGAAAGGCACTGAGAAATACAAACATGTAAGATAAGGACAGAAGTGGTCTAATTTGTCTACCTATACCCAGTAAGGAAAGCCAAATTAAAAGGTTCCCGGGCTATGTGCGAAGAAAGGTGAAGGGGACGGCCATAAGGGAAAAGAGAAGGCAAGAAAACACTTCTGTATTAAAGTCTCCTATTTTAAAAAAATATGTATATTCATTAAAAGTTTCACCTAACAGCAAGTTGTAAGCAGCCTAACAAATGTCAGGGAAAGCATACTGTGTTCACTAGACTATCAAACTCCCAACTAGATTTCTCTGTCTTGTCATTAGAAATGTAATTTACTACACGTGATCTCCAAAAATTTGAGGCAGACTTGCAGTGCTCAAAACTCAAATATTGTTTGTGGTGATTGAACTGCAGTCTTTTTTAATTGCTCTAGCTTTTGTGTATTTACCTTGTAATTGTGTAGTATTTACACTGTAAAACCCCCACCCTTGTGTAAATAAATGGCTAGCATCATATTCACTATGAGCAAAAAAGAGCACTCGCATGATATTTATCTTGTAGAAAAAAGGGGTGAAACATTAGTTTAGAACACCTTAACATGTTTATGTAAGACTCCGACTCTTCCTATTCCGGACATTTATAAACAGTGACTGGGAAAACACTTTTCATCATATTCTAAAAAGTTTTATTGTCACATATTTCAAACTAAAACCCTACCCCGGGGGCCATGCATATTCCAAGATTCCTGTGGAAAAGTGCTTCAAAATCCCAACTTTCATATAAAATAGAATGTTTCTAGTGCTTATGGTTGTGACAATTATAATCTGTTCAATTTTTTAAGATTAACTGATGCAGTGTCGCCTGCAGAGAGCCTAAAATAATAGCGTTGGAATTTGGCATTTTTTCAAGACGCCAGAGAGTTCAGCATGTCTGCCGTGGAACTTTTCACTTTGCTGTCTTGTGCTGCCCTGTTGGGATCTGGCTGCAGCTGCCACCTATGCTCTAATTTTCCTACAAAGGAACTGGTTTTCAGTTAGAGCTTGTCAGGAAATTGTTTTCCCATTTGGAATTGGGACGGCAAGTTGAAATACCATATTTTTGTGAACAGAAAATTGGAAAAAATGTTGGTTTGGGTCAACTGAAACTTCGAATTTAAATCATTTACAAAAATTACTCTAATTTGTGTAAATTTTGTCTTGAAACAGAAAACAGAAAATTTTCCATTTAAAAATGTCAAAATGTGGTGTTTTGACAATTTCCAAACTGAACATTTGTTTGAGTTGCGAAATTGAAACCAAAATGTTCCTGTTAAATATTTTCACTGCTCCATGGAGCCAGAACTGGAGTCCAGCTGCTCCCAGGAGTGTAGGCAAGCAGTTAGGCTGCTTGAAAAAAAATGTGCAATAACCGAGGAAATAAATTGCTCCCCACTTCCTTGGTGCACATGAGAAGAGGGCCTGGGAAGCTGTTTCTGAGCGGGGCAGCGATCGATCCAATGGGAGTCTATTTATCGCATCTAGTCTAGATGCGATAAATTGACCGCTGAACGCTCTCCCAGCGACTCCAGTACTCCACCGGAGTGAGAGGCGCATGCGGAGTCAACGGGGGAGTGTCAGCAGTCGACTCACCGCAGTGAGTAGATAGATCTAAGTACATTATTCACGTAGCTGAAGTTGTGTAACTTAGATAGATTCCCCTCCCCCCCCCCGTGTAGACCAGACCTTAGCTTTAGAAATAATAGTCATACATGTCTTTTTTGAGTATTTTCAGTGATGAGATAGACTGGGTGTGTTTGCAGGTTGCGGGGGGGGGGCAGGAATGAAGGGTATTTTATGGAGATAATATGCATTACTGTTGCAATGGAATGTGGGGGCTACAGCTGGACACGTGTCTATGTGGACACGAGAACGAATGGATATAAACTGGCTGTGGGGAAGTTTAGGCTTGAAATTAGACGAAGGTTTCTAACCGTCAGAGGGGTGAAATTTTGGAACAGCCTTCCGAGGGAAACGGTGGGGGCGAAAGACCTCTCTGGCTTCAAGATTAGGCTAGATAAGTTTATGGAGGGAATGGTTTGATGGGATAACGTGATTTTAGTCAATTAGGCAATAACGTGCCATCGCTGGTAAAATGTGGGTCCGGCTGGAGAATCTTGACTGTATGCTCGGGGTTCTACTGATCGCCATATTTGAGGTCGGGAAGGAATTTTCCTCCAGGGTAGATTGGCAGAGGCCCTGGAGGTTTTTTGCCTTCCTCCGCAGCATAGGGCAGGGGTCGCAAGCTGGAGGATTCTCTGCGACTTGAAGTCTTTAAATCACGATCTGGAGACTTCAACAGCTGAGATAAGGGAAATTGGGTGGGTCAGCTTTTGTGGCCTGCATCATGGGGGAGGTCAGACTAGATGACCATAATGGTCCCTTCTGACCTTAAAGTCTATGAGTTAGTGCCTGTTGCGCTGCAGAGTACTCAGCGTTCTGCTTATGATACTACTTGCAAATTGAACTGTGAGTATGTACAACAAAACAGTAGGATAAGCAAATTGTCGATACAAATTTTCTGAACTACATTCCTGTTTTGTTTTTTTTTCATATGTCTACTCTAAGGCTAACGGCCTGATGCTACAACTCATGCAAATACTCCATTTGACCTCAGTACGACTACTCACGTAAGAAAGAACTGCAGATTTCTGCCTTAGCAGAGAAGGTATGGCCTTCAAAATTTACCTTCACAGTTTAATCCAGTAGAATCCAGAGAGAAGCCTCTCTGACACTCACAGCTGAAACTTCCAGGAGTGTTTTGACAGATTCCTTTTGATCCACAAAGTGATGGCTGTGAACCACACTCATTGTTATCTAGAAAAAAAATGCAGTGATTAAAAAAAATACGTGTACAGGAGAAGAAAGAAAGTACATAAGGGATGGGATTAAGAGGTTACACATACAGAGTAGTTTGCACCTACTAAACTTGCAAGTCTAATTACTTAATTTGCAGATTTAGAGCCATAAGTACTTAAATATTTGTGCTTGTACTGTGATTCAGTCTCTGGTGCAAAATACAGGTACAGACTGGGTGAGGAAAAAGGAGGATGGTCTTTTGAACATTTGGCCCACTGTACACTACAGATGAGGATGGCTTTAATTGGTAAGACATATATGCAAAATTTTTTGAAAGACATCTGTAGCTATCAAGGGAAAGAAAAATATCTTTAATCTGTTTTTGATTGCTTTTTTTTTTAAGTCAGATTTTAATATTTTACCTCTGTCTCTATGTGGTTACATTTAGAAACTACCTACAAATAGTCACTACAAAAATGCTTATTGTAGATGAGCTTCAGATATTTTTGCTTTTCATAATTATCTGCCTTTTTGAACTACTGAGAAATAAAATACTCTCCATCTGTGTATTAATATTAAATCTGTGGTACAAAATAAATAGATCAAAAGGCTCATATTAAGTATTGCCCTTGTTTTTATAACAAAGAGAAATGTACAAAAACTTTGTGTTGAAGTGTTCTTACCAATACAAGCAGTATGATGTTGAGTGAAGCCTGGTGGACATTTACATGTGAAGCCCCCAAGAGTGTTGACACAGAGGAATTGGCAGTTGTGTTGTTTGGTTTGACATTCATCGAGATCTGAAAGTAGCAGATTTATCTTAGTAAGACTCAGTGAAAAAGATTTAACCATATTTGTTCTCTTTAAAAAGATCATTTGAAAGTACTTCCTTTTTAACTTAATAATAATTTTTTTTATCACTTGAAGCTTAAATCTGTATTCATCAGGGAAGTACATGCTGGAGCAAGTTAAATAGTGTTATCCCTGATTCTCTACTCTTATTTACACCAGCATAAAAATTGGTGTTAATACAACTTGAAGTTAACAAAGTTACACATGTAGAACTAGTGTAATGGAGTGGCAAATCAGGCCTCTTAGCCACTGTAGTGAGGCCGACTGGCCTCCCTCCGAGCAGCAGAGCAAGGGACGATTACACTCCCTTTGGAGGTTGAAGCCTAGATCGCCCCGCCCCCCCCCCCCCCCCCCCCCCCCCAGAAGTATAAAAGGCAGGCCTTGCAGCACAGTTGGGGCAGAGCCTGCGGAGGAGGACGACGCTCCACCCATTCCGCTGCGGCCCAGAGGGGACCTATGCCTGCCTGTTCCCGATCCTCAGAAGCCGACGAGGACTGTTCCAGAGTGCCTGCTGCCGTGTACCTGGAGGAGCCAGAGGAGGCCTTGAGGCTAGAGGTACAAACCCCGGGGAGGCAGGAAGTGGCTCAGGGACAGCCACGGAGCAGCCAGCTGCAGAGCCAAGCATGGCTCCGTCGGCGTGTTGCGGCTGCATCCCCGCCGACGCTGGGGCAGCCAATCCTGCCTCTGCCAGGGCCCTGGGCTGGGACGCAGTGGAGTAGGGTGGGCCCGCGTCCCCCTGCCACCCCACCCTGGGGTGGTTGACTCCCTACACTATGCAGGAAGACTCTAGCCCTGAGGAAGGAGCCTCCCTTACCGGCTCACCCCCATGGACAGTTTGCTGGCTGCCTGAGCTCTGCCCAGACCCAAGCCAGCCCTAATAGACTCTGTATAAGGGCTGACAGCTTGAGCCATCCAAACCCAGGCTAAAGCCTGACAGTGACTAGTGATCGCCCAGCCCTATTGTGGCTCTTGGCTGTCCTGCAGACTCTGGTCCTGGCCAGACAGGACCAACCTGAGTGGCCTCCCTCCGAGTGGGAGAGCGAGGGACCATTACAGCCACTCATTTTCTGACCATCGTGCACCTAAAGTAAATTAGCATTCGCCTCCTACTGCAGTTGGAATTGGTGCAAGGCTTTTTCTGAGTCATTCTATCTTTTTTTTTTTTTTAAATCCAACTTAGACCTGTTTTATACCGAGTTGAATGCCGAATTCCTGAAAGTTGTATGCCACTTATACCTGACATGCAACATATACCACCTTCTATATCACCACTGACTTTGGACCAGAGATTTCCCTGGGAGCTGCAGCTGTTATATCACTTCTTGGAGTTGAGGGTATTTATTAGGGCTGTCAATTAACCACAATTAAACATTTTTAATCACACTGTTAAACAATAGAATTCCAGCTGAAATGTATTAAATATTTTGGATGTTTTTCTACATTTTCATATATATATTGTATTCTGTGTAATTGAAATCAAACTATATATTATTATTATTCTAAATATTTGCACTGTAAAAATGATAAACAAACGAAATAGTATTTTTCAATTCACCTCATACAAGTACTGTAGTGCAATCTTTGTCCTGAAAGTGAAATTTACAAATGTAGATTTTTTTGTTTGTTACATAACTGCACTCAAAAACAAAACAATGTTAAACTTCAGAGCCTACAAGTCCACTCAGTCCTACTTCTTGTTCAGCCAATCGCTAAGACAAACAAGTTTGTTTACATTTACAGGAGATAATGGTGCCCTCTTCTTATTTACAATGTCACCAGGAAGTGAGAACAGGCATTTGCATGGCACTTTGGTAGCTGGCATTGCAAGGTCTTTACGTGCCAGATATGCTAAACATTCGTATGCCCCTTCATGCTTCCATGCTGATGACGCTCGTTAAAAAAAATGCATTAATTAAATTTGTGACTGAACTCTTTGGGGGAGAATTGTATGTGCCCTGCTCTGTTTGACCTGCATTCTACCATATATTTCATGTTATAGCGGTCTCAGATGATGATCCAGCACATGTTGTTCATTTTAAGGACACTTTGACAAAACGCAAAGAAGGTACCAGTGTGATATTTCTAAAGATAGCTACAGCACTTGACCCAAGGATTAAGAATCTGAAGTGCCTGCCAAAATCTGAGCGGGATGGGGCGTGGAGCATGCTTTCAGAAGTCTTAAAAGAGCAACACTCTGATGCAGAAACTACAGAACACGAACCACCAAAAAAGAAAATCAACCTTTTGCTGGTGGCATCGGACTCAGATAATGAAAATGCGTCAGTCTGCACTGCTTTGGATTGTTATCGAGCAGAACCAATCCTCAGCATGGATGCATGTCCCTTGGAATGGTGGTTGACGCATGAAGGGACATATGAATCTTTAGCGCATCTGGCACATAAATATCTTGCAACACTGGCTACAAGAGTGCCATGAGAATGCCTGTTCTCACTTTCAGATGACACTGTAAACAAGAAGTGGACAGCATTATCTTCTGCAAATGTAAACAAACTTGTTTGAGCAATTGGCTGAACAAAAAGTAGGACTGAGTGGACTTGCAGGCTCTAAAATTTTACATTGTTTTATTTTTGAATGCAGGGGGTTTTTCTACATAATTCTACATTTTGTAAATTCAACTTTCATTATAAAGAGATTGCACTACAGTACTTGTATTCGGTGAATTGAAAAATACTATTTTGTTTTTTTTACAATGCACATATATAAATACAAAGTGAGCACTGTACACTTTGTATTCTGTGTTGTAATTGAAATCCATATATTTGAAAATGTAGAAAACATCCAAAAATATTTAAATAACTGGTATTCTATTATTGCTTAACAGTGTGATTTAATAACGATTAATTTTTTTAATCGCTTGACAGCCCTAGTATTTATAAAGTAGCCATTGCTAGATGTAACTGACAACTTTCTTCACCTTTACATGTCTTTCCATCCTCTTGCAGGATGTAGCCACGGGGACATGAACACTGGTAGCTTCCTTCTGAGTTCTTGCAGATAAAGTTGCATGGTTTTGGAGACTGGGAGCATTCATCAAGATCTAAGTACAAGAATCAGTAATTAGTAAAAATATTCAGTTACTTACAAGAATGCTACTGAACAGCTGCATAAATCTCTAATTTTTCCAAATTATTTTTATAATTCTTTCCATGCTTTCGAATTGTCCTTTTCTTTACAGATGCAAGCTACCAATGAAATAACCTGAGAGGGTGGATAACTGAAGCAACAGTGCATTTGCTTAGAGGATCAGCTAGAACAGTTAAACTAATTTCTAAAGACAAAGCCTCTTACTTTATGATCCCTTTAGTCTTAATTAATGGTAACTTCCTGACATGTCCTTTGGAGCAATTAATTATTAGCCTCTACTCGCCAAAAGCTTATTCCCCAAACCATGATTTGTCTTGTTAGTGGCCAGTTCAGTGGTATCTAAGGTCTGGTCTATACTACCCGCCTGAATCGGCGGGTAGAAATCGACCTCTCGGGGATCGATTTATCGCGTCCCGTCGGGACGCGACAATCGATCCCCGAATCGGCGCTCTAACTCCACCAGGGGAGGTGGTAGTAAGCGCCGCCGACAAAAAGCCGCAGAAGTCGATTTTGCCGCCGTCCTCACAACGGGGTAAGTCGGCTGTGATACGTCGAATTCAGCTACGCTATTCACGTAGCTGAATTTGCGTATCTTAAATCGACTCCCCCCTGTAGTGTAGATGTAGCCTCATTCATGTTGTTGCTGAAATACCACTAGGTTAGCTGAACTGTAATATCCTAAATCAGGTCTCAGAGCTCCCCAAAACTAAATGTGAAGACAAAAATGTATTTTGTGAAGAGAGGAAGAGAGAGAATTTTTGTATTCTGAGGCTTTAAAGAATTTACCTGGGAATTTCACTATGAAAATAAACACTTCATTAAAAAAAAAAATCTGTTGGATTAGCAAAAATACTAAGCATTACAGTGATAACCTTACCCACACAGGATGTCCCACTTATTTCAGTGGTGTAGCCAACTTTACAAAAGCATCTGAAGGAACCCATTGTGTTGATGCACTGGCCATTTCTACACAGATTTGGCATGACCTTACATTCATCAATATCTGGAGAGGAAATATAAACAGGTCACCTTTTAAAATATGATAAGGAGAAGCTCATTAGTATCACATTTGAATGTGACATCTACAGTCTAATTGAATCTAGAAACATCTAATTTTTAAAACCAAGCTCATTACCCTCCCCCCTGTTTTTTAATTCTCTCACTTGCCTTTTTTGAGAGCTGATAAAATGATCTTGTTCTCAGTGATAAACTCCAGTTTGCTGACCCTGATGGAATTACAGGACATTGAAACAGTACTGGGTGTATACAGATTCCTTTTTTACCCTAATATTCTACAAACTTTCCCCCCAACATGCTTCTACTACAAACGCCTATTCCTTACTTTGTCATTAGAGATGGGCCCAATCCAATCACCCTTCATATTTTTGTTAAATTCTGTTCTACATCTGGATCTGAACTCTGTAACTTGGTCCAACCTAATTTCTCTTGCTGATGTACTGAGAAACCAAGCTCCAGTTTTACAAACTTAATTTACACAATGTTTATATTTAATAGAAGTGAATTTTCTTTAGATTGGTTTGATTTTCTTTTAACATTCATAAGAATTAAAAACTCATGTTTATGCTTATGATTTCTTTGTAGAAATCTGCAGATCATACAATGAAACTATTGTAGGGGGGGGAGGGATAGCTCAGTGGTTTGAGCATTGGCCTGCTAAACCCAGGGTTGTGAGTTCAATCCTTGAGGGGGCCACTTGGGGATCTGGGGCAAAATCAGTACTTGGTCCTGCTAGTGAAGGCAGGGGGCTGGACTCGATGACCTTTCAAGGTCCCTTCCAGTTCTAGGAGATGGGATATCTCCATTATTTCTTTTCTTTCTTTCTTTCTTTCTATTGTGTAGCTACAGGTTTCAGCTGTTGATGCCTTTTGGCTCATGTATCTATGTTTTGTAGCATGCAACAGCTTCTAGATCGGGGTGGACAATAATTTTCGCAGGGGGGCCACTCCACGAATTTCGGTAAGTTGTCATGGGCCGCACATTTCTACTATATTAATGGAGGAGGTGCGGGGTCCGGGAGGGAGTTTGGGTGCAGGAGAGGGTGAGGGGTGTGCGCTTTGGGAGGGAGTTTGGTGCAGGAGGTTGGGGTACGGGAGGGGGTGTGAGGTACAGACTCAGGCCAGCGGCTGCAGCCGGCACCTATCTGCGCGCCCTTTGGGGGAGGGAGAGCAGGTCTCCGTGCGCTGCCTGCACCCGCAAGCACAACCTCCAGTTTCCGGCCAATGGGAACTGTGAGGACGGTGCTGGGGGCGGGGGCAGCACACGGAGCCATCTCCTTCCTCCTCCCAGGGGCATGCAGAGACATGTTAGCAGCAGCCTGCTGCTTCCGGGAGTGGCGTGGGGCTATGGAAGGCAGGCAGCCTGCCTGAGCGCCCCGCTGTGCCACAGGACTTTTAGCGGCCTGGATTTGGAGATCACAAGGGGGCAGAGAAGGCCGGACAGAAATGTTAGATGGGCCAGATCCAGGCCGCGGGACATATTTTGCCCACCCCTGTTCTAGACAGCTTTTAGCCTTTCAGTTTTAGTCATTGTTTTAGGACTCAATTCTTGCTTATATGAATATTCCCACAGCAGGCACTAGGTAAGGATTTGTAGGTGCTGCCCATTGAAAAGCATATGAAATAAATTATTGGATGTATAGAAAATACCAAGCTGAGCAATTTTGCAGTAAACTTCAGAAATGCTGGTAACTTCAGCTAAACATCTCAGAGATTTAAGAAAGCATGGTACTTTCTGTGTTATCTTTTGTCTATTTCCTCTCCTCTACCTCTTCACCTGCTCTTCCCACAATTACCTCTTCCATCTGTTGTATATCCTGGTCCATGTGGACAGAGTTTCTTATATTGGGTGGTTCCTGGCAGTGGACAAAGCTCACACTGGTTACCCCAGCCTCGCCCTCCATCACAGCAGCACTCTGACTTGGTGACAAGGTTACGGCTACTGGAAGCCATCTGGCACATTGTCTGTAAAACTTCAGCAAAGCAGAATCCTTGGCGGTTATCTGAAAGGAAAGTGGAGGGGCCAAGAAAGAATGTGAGCTGGATGTGTATTAAACAGGAAGTCTCACTGATACTATTATGGTCCATTATTGTTACATATAAATGCTTTTAAAAGTGAACTAGAAAAAAACTGCTGTGACCCCAGATTTATGTGCTGAGTGACTCTTATAGCAACCAGTCTTTGGGGAGCATTTAGCATATTAATATGGTTTGTCTTACCGTACCCTAAAAATACTTTGATAATCTACTGCTCTTAAAGGGTTGCTAGGACTCCCCCAAGTGAGTCAGTGGTTACATGAGACCTGGTATCGGTTATGTCCCAGAATAATACATCCTGGAGCATCCCCCAGTGAACCTGGCAGAGCAGCCTACTTGTGTGAATGATAAAATAAACTGGCAAAACTTAAGTGTAAACATGGCCTTAGCATGCTAAATATCCCCCAATTAGCATATTTTTTTACACAGAGGATACCAACACTAGTAATAGGTCCAGTATCATTGGCCTGATTTGTTAGTTAAAATGGACTGGATTGCCTCATTGCACGTTATTCTCTGAAAGTAGCTCTTTTACTGGTAAAATTTTTCCTTTCAAAGTAAAAATCAGCTGTATTTTACTAAAAGTGATACACCATAGATCATATTCATTCCTGGATTTTCATTGGCTTGTGGAAGCATAGTATCTCCATCCTACACCTAGGCAGTGTAAGGAAATCCATCAGGAGGGATGTTGAGGAAGCAGAACAAATTTTAACTTGTTCTCTGCTGGGGAACCCCAAAAGACTAAAGGCTAAACTGATTCAAATGAGTGGTTTCTGCTGGTGGGGCACTACTTACATCTTACATTTGTTCTGTTAGATACTGTGAGGGAGGACAGGTGACAGCAAATTGCCTGATCGTCCTCTGTGCAAATCTACTGACTAATAGAATCAGCAGGTACAAAGAGCTATAACTTACATTTCCCTGCATAAGTTAGGGTTTTTTTAGGTATGCCTTTATTGTTCCACTTAATTTGAACCACCAGCTAAAATTACACCGTGATATTAAATGGTCTCCTCATTAAAAATATAACCTGTATTGCAGCACCTTTAGAGAGATTAACAAGATCCAATTTGGTTGGAAGAGAATTATTTTCTGTAAGCACAGTGTATCTATTTAGTTAAGAGATGTTCCTGACTTAAAG
Organism: Terrapene triunguis; assembly: GCF_002925995.2. Lineage (NCBI taxonomy): Eukaryota > Metazoa > Chordata > Testudines > Emydidae > Terrapene > Terrapene triunguis. The sequence continues at coordinate 28,265,118 of NW_020664464.1, read as the reverse complement.
CTTTCACGTTTCACGGTTTTAAAAAGGAAGCTACAAATATTTATTAAGGAAATTAGGTAACTAACTGTGATATCCCAGCATACATCATGTGGTGACATCATAGCTACCATGAAACATTGCTAGAATGTGGACCTGAATCATGGAGCAGCAGATTTTTAGTGTGGGGTATAGTTTGAAATATAAAGTATTTATATATTTTATTGAATATTACTTCAGTCCTTTAGGGAATTACTTTATAGCCTTTACCTAATGGCCACGTATGCATCCATTGTTTAAAGGAGTAAGGATTTTTTAATTACTTTATGAAAACTGATTTTAATAATTGTAGATATACAGAAAACTTTTCCAGAAACCTGTAAATGACTTATGAGCCTAACTACTGGTGGGTTTCAATGGGATTTAGGCTCCTCAGTCATTTAGGTGCTTTTGAAATTTTTTACCCATGGTCATCTAATTAAATTTACCAAAGACAAGCAATCATTGTACTGTTCCCTCCCCCCCCTAATTTTATTAGTCCACATTTAGCTATCTTGAAATCTATTGGATTTCAGTCAGTTCAAAATACTGTACAGAAGGCAATAAAGTCAAGTGCAGTTACACTGATTAAAGCCTATGGCTATCAATTTTAATTCTGCTTATGCTTAACTAATTTAAATATCAGTAAAACTTTACACTTGTGACTGAATTTTCCTACTGTGGAGCCATACTCTGAAAATGTCAACAAGATTCACTTTCTTCTATATACTAACTAAGAAATAGCTGAAGTCAACTAAATAGGTATATTGTGCAAGAAATGTTGAAAGCTAGAGCTCATTGAGTACATGCTGACCTGGAGTTCATACAAAGCTTTGATTCATACGTAAGCTAAATGGAACTCTGACACAAGACTGCACAATCTGATCAGCAAATGTATTGGGCTTTAATTCTAAAGAAATACCCAGCACAATGCATTGCAGTGATACCATGACCCTAAAAGCACTGAAGGGAAACAGCACCAAGCAAACTCCCCCAAAATGTAATTTTTGAAAATATCTGTTCATATATTTAGTTCAAAAGAGCAGTGTATTTCCTTGGGACTGATGTTGGGCTGGGATTAATAGCCTGAGCCATCCTCGCTCCATTTGGTCACTAATCTTCAGAAGTGCCCTGCACCTTGAATGTTACTACTCTGTTATGGAATCAACACTCTGTTGATAACAATTTACGTGGAACTGGTTATACAGTAAGTAGGAAAAAATATCACAATCCTTTTTAATGCAAAAATTCCATTAAATATGGCTACACTTTCACTTGTTGGCATTGTAACATGTTTTTACAATGTACTGTATTACCATGAATATTGCTCCAGAGTAGATCTTGCAGCTGCACTTCATTTGATAATAAAAGAACAACCAGAAAGCAATTACACAGTGCAGAGTGCCAGAATATACTGAATCAGCATGTAATAGTAACTACAAAATCTTTTTCCTAACTTTTTGTAAAATCTGTTTTTTTGGATTCATAATTGGTCACCTAGGTGGGAGATTAAATGCACCCTGCCTCACCTGCAGGACTTGATTCTGGCACTGCAGCTTCAGATGCCGCTCCTGTTTTAAGAAAGATCTGCTGGCTTCTGTGTTTAACTAGGCTTCGGTAACACTAGCTGCCAAGACAGAAATCATCAGCTCTTCTGGCTGATGATCCGTCCATGGTTCTCTTGTAGAAAGCATATCCTGGCAAGGGCTTCCCTCATCTGGTGGTTTTTCTTGGCTCTGACTAGCTAGCCATCCAAGCAGAGATGCACATATGCCTTCCTTTTTCTAGTCTGCTACCAGCACCATCATTTTAATGCCAGGTTGAATGGGAGAGCCTGATAATGTTGTGAACCATACGGATTGCTGGTCTGATGTGTTGGGTTTTGAGCAAAGGTCTCCATATTCTCAATGCAAATTTCAAGTACTTATGGTAATTGGATGCAAATTTAGTGACAGAGGGCTAGTGTCACAAAGGGGTTTAGGCACCTGCTACTTTAGCTGCCCAAATCCAAAAGTCAGATGGAGGGGGGATTAACAATCTAACCTTATAGGCTCCTGAAGTCCCTAGGCATTGTTTCCACTGATAGACACCTCAAGTGCCTACATTTCTGCTGCTGGACATGCACAAAACCACCTGAGTCCTGATGCCTAAGCCCCAGTGGGAGTCACAAACTAGGCATTCCCCTGCCTACCTAATCCTCAAGGCTTGATCCAGTAGGCATGCGGGGGAGGGGGGATGTTCCTGTAAATATTTAAATATTCATTGGCGTAGGGAGTTGAACCCAGGTCTTCCCCCATCTCAGGTGAGATTGAGAAGAGACTCATCCCAGAGTATCCTATAATGACGGCACTCGCCTGGGAGGTGGGGCACCTGGGATCCAAGGCCTTCTCCGCACCATGCAGAACAGGAGTTTGAATCTAGGTCTCTAACATTCTGGTGAGTGCCCTATCTATTGGCAATAATTGACTAAAAGCACCACCACATACCCTCCTCTTCCTCAGGCACCTAAGCCAGGTCAGCCCTAAATCCAGGTGAGAGTTTACAGCTGAAATTCCCAACTGGAGGGAGGCACCACCTGTTTAAGCATCTAACTCTCTTTGAGAGGCAGGGCTTAGGCTACATCCCTCTCATCAGCATATCATATTGGTTAGTTAATGTGGATCCCTGCTCTAACTTTTCCAATGCGTAGTGTAGACAGCCTGGGTGCCTAAGTGAGAGTGGCAGATTCCACTGGGCAGCAGGGTGCCTAAAAGTCAGATGTTGCAGCACCTAGTCTTAGTCCCCTTTGTAGCTAGCCTGAAATCTTCCTGTGTAGGATGGGGAAGCAGGGATATCAGTCCACCTGTTGAACCAGTCATGATGCTGATGGTGATTATGTCGATGCTGAAGATCTGCTCGTAGGTTCAGAACAGGGATTTAAATTATCACTGCAACTACATTTGGATGAAGATGTTTCCCTTGAAAATATTTCACAAGCAGGATCATGAAACCCAGTTTCATTCAGTGGCACATTTACTCTTGAAGAAACTGATTTCCTGCATTTTTTGGGAGGAGCATAAATCCTAATGTCTCAACAATTCTTACAGTTGTAGTTTGCTTTAGAAGAATTATTTCGTTTCATCACTTCAGTTCATTCAATTGCTTCTCCCCCCCCCCATCACTTCTTAAAATGTTAAGCATTTTGAATCAGATAAATTCATACACTGATGTCTGGTAATAACCAAAATATTAAACAATAACCAGTTGTTTGCTCTGTTGAATGGTAGCTTTTATGTTTACTAGTTAAAATGAGAAACCCCTTTGTGAATTCAACACTATGAAGACTGAAAAAAATCCAAGATATTATAACATGCCCTGCTATCTTCCAGAAGTTACTAGAGTCTAACAAACTAAGCCCCGCCGGACAGTTAACAACTCTAGTCAAACTCTCCTTTCTTCAGCATGCAGTAACAGCTTCATCAACCACTCCTGCCCCTCTCCCAAGTTATCAGTGACTGCATTCATTTGCCTTCCTCTTCAGGTTATTAGACTATCCTAAAATTGTTTCCAGGTAGGCATAAGATCCTTCAAGTTTGTATTAGCTCCCTTTTAATTGTTTAGAATTTATTTAAAATGTTAATTTACAGACTGAAATTAGAGCCTATGACATATAGAATTTTGCCAGTAACATTTCCTGTTCTTACTTTAAATGTTCATACTATAATAATCTCCATTTAGCAAAACAGTGAGTTAGGAAAAAATTAATCAAAATAGTTACTGAAAAGTAATGATTTGTATTTATTTTTTTACACACAACTGTACAGTATAACAGATCTAACATTCAAATTCTGTAGCAGCAGTATCTGGCTCATAAATGGAATAATTAGAAATATTTTGCTCTTAATGTGAGATTTGTTATTTAACATTAGCATCAGCCTCGCTTACCCTATATGCAAACTTTTTTCCTTCAGCATGAAACCACCATTTTTCCTGGCTATGTTAATTATTTTTCCCAGAAATAAAATAAATCATTGTTTTCTCTTTGAAAACTCAATTTATCTTAATCCTGAAAAACAGATCAAGGATTGTGATTTAATCTATTATACACACAGCCAAGAGACATGTGAAGTACTTGGGGTCTGCATTATTGGTAGAAATCTTAGCAAGCAGCAAGCATAAAATATTTTTTATTTAAATATTATTGCACAGCGTTTATACTTTTTCATGTAACGGGAAATGTATGCCAAGGAAATCAACTTACCAAGGCACTCAGTGCCTGATGGGCTTGACTGGAATCCTTCATTACATTCACACCTGTAGCTTCCAATAATGTTCACACAGCGACCATTTTCACAGATACCTGGCTTGGTACGGCATTCATTTTCATCTTTACAAAAATATCACACATATACACACAATAAATATGATTTAAAACTTATCTGAATTGACAGACTAAAAACTGTCAGTTATTTACTCAGCAGGCAAAGAAAATTCAAACATTTTGGTAACTAATATATTTGTATGCGGTGGCCAAAAGACAGCTGAGTAAGCCTCCAAAAGCTGATGTTCACTCTTCTGTTGAGAACTCAGCACATTATGTGCTTTGAAGAAGGTATGGAAAAATATAGCAACTTAGAAAGATAAACCTTGTCAATTTCCTACCAATTATAGTAAGTTTTAAATGAATCATGGCATAAGCTCACTGCACTACAACTTTGTCCAGCAATTAGCATTAAAATGAAATTTTATACACTAATGAAGTCATTCAAAATAAAATAGTGTGAGCCATTAAGAAACAGAAAATTAATAGTTAAAGAGTATGTCACATGACCACAATTCTATAAAGTGTGCCTGTTCAGGAGGGGCACCTAAGCACATGCTTAAGTCCCACTGAAGTCCGTAAGAACTAAGTATGCTTAGGTGCCTTTCCTGAAATAGGGTTTATAATCCCTAAGTGCCGGCTCCTTCTTTTTCCCATATTAGCTTGCAAAAAACAAATTGATACAGTAATTTCCATAGGTGCTTAAAAGAAGAACACTGGAAGGTTTGGCTGCTCAAGGCAAAAACAGAGGTAGGTTTGAATCCAACAGCTGTCTCTCGCATAAAGGCACAATTCTTGATTTCTTACTAGCAAATAGACTGATATACTTTATGATTAAAGAAGACTGTTTTCCTTGAATGCACAATAAAATAATAATTCTGTAAGGAGAGACTCTGCTGCTGAGGGAAGGTTATTACTGTTCTCTTGAACACATTCACCAGGATGTCTGTTGAAGAGAACTAAAGATTATTTTTTTAAACTTGGAGATAAATTCCAGTACTTTTTGTCAATACAGAAAGCTTCAGAATGGACAATGGATTTGTGACACTGCAAGGGAAAAATTCTGATTCCACACATAGCAGCACTTGGCAAGATCTATCCATTTTTCCCTCTAAACAAATTACAGTAATGGTCAAGGGAAACTGTTTGCCTATTCATCTTAAGATGAGAGAATTATTCTGAATTTTGGTGGTTTTTAATTTCTATGAATTCTTTGCTGCTGATGGCTGGAGTAAAATGTTCATATTTTGCTCTAGATCGTTACCCTTTAACTCTGAAAAAGCTGGATACATAAATATAATTTGTCTACTATTAATACAGACTTTTGCAAATATATCATTTATTTACCTACAATAATTCTTCTACTTTTATTATTCATATTTAAAGAACAATCAAAAGAGATGCCTTTTGGCTAGCTAATTAAGGCTTTAATGGGTAGTCACAGTAATTTTAAGACTTAATTCTTACAAACCTGTGCACCGAAAGCAAAGGTAGGCCACACAGAAAAAGAAACAAATATAGACCTAAGGCCCTAACTGTTATTTATGATAAGTAGTCCTGAGTTCACTGGGACTTCTTGTGTAAGAATTACTCACTGTAAAGATTAGAGAATCAAGCCCTAAAACAAGAAAAGACTGGATGGAACGGGGTTAGAGTAGACTTGTCAAGTGGAAAGTTCAAGAGGCCTTGTGTCTCCATCCCCATGAACAGATGTTTGGGTATATGTAGCTGAGCACAGATGCAATGTTGTGTTTTTGTCCCTACATAATATTGCAGATGCAATTCTGAGGAGTTGTGCCTCTAATTACTTTATCTAAACCCACAGTCAAGTAGCAAAGGGTGTAATTAATTAGCACCTAGCTGCCATTTATGAGTTTGGCGGTCTCCCCGTTAGCCTTCAATTCAATAATTCATCATTTTAGGAGCAGGTTTGGATGGGCAAAAAATTAGCCCCTTTAATGTTTCAATGCAGAAAACAACCAAGTCACAAAGGGATAATAGTTTCGCTTAAGGAGTTGGCTTTTTCCAAAAGATAACTGAAGTTGGCTCAAAATCAGAGTAACAACTTTATACCAATACTCCAGTGTCAAGCAGTACAACACAGAGTAAATTTTCTGTATCTCTTTGTATTTAAAAATTCCCACCCTTTCAGTGATCTTGGACTGCTTGAGAGAAATGTCTCTGGTTATCTCAATTACTTTTCAAAGAGGTATATAATTCTGACACCTAACCAAAGAATGCTCTGAGTAGACGCTCCCTGGGTTACGCAAACCCGATTTATGCAAATCTGGACTTATGGAAAAAGTTCCATAAGTTCTGTAAGCTTCCCACTCCCACCCCCGTAATTGTCGGGTATACGTTCCCGACTTACACAAAGCGTTCCGGAACAGAACGCTTGCGTAAGTCGGGGACCATCTGTAGTTATTTTCCAAATGTACTTGTATATTAACTTTTCATTTTAATATTGGAGCAATATATGAAGTGTTCCCAAGCCTTACCCATGCAGCCTTCTCCATCAGGTCTACGGGTCATTCCAGGAGGGCAGATACACATGAAGGTGCCAATCAAATTTTTGCACATCATGCCTCTTGATTCACAATCATGAAGACCTTCAGCACATTCATCCAGGTCTGAAAAAAAATATAGTATGTGTTGTATTTCAAATAACAAAGACCTAGCATGAATGCTTTCTTGTAGATTCAGTTGTAGAAGACAACTAGTATTTGTTGTTCAGAAAATATAATTTTTATTTTTCTTCTTAACCACAAACTTTTTATTAAGAGTAAATTAGGTGACAGGCTACTTGGGGAGGATTGAGGGGGCATGTGAGCTCTGCAATTAATCAAAAGCCTGAGAGCCACTCCTAATTTGTATATAATTAAGCAAATAGCAGTAACCTCCATCTTTAACATTGTTACAGTATAACCCACAGAGAGGACATGCTCCAGCATGAAATGCTCCATCTTGATCCAAGTTTTTGTGGCAAGTGGAGACAACAAGGCCCACCAGGTGATATTCTGTCTTGGACACAATGCTGAGTGTATCCATTTGGTACATCATATGGTAGGTCCTGTTGCAACATTTTATTAAAAAGGCTGGATACAGGATGCACTGAAAAAAAACTTTTGACTGTACTTTGATTATTACTGGGTAACAGGCATGGGGAAAAAATTACATTTCAATAGCCATTACTTTCTAAAACTTTTTTTAAGTTAATTACCTTTGCACATCTTTTGGTCTTCTCTCAGTTCATAGCCAACCGGACAGGTGCATTCATAGAAACCGTAAGTGTTGATGCACCGAAAAGCACACAGCAAAGGGTTCTGAGCACACTCATTTATGTCTGAATAGTAAGGAAAAGGGAGACTGAATGCTATGTTTAATTGTAATAGCACCACTAGAACTTTCTTTATACCCACATTTTCTGTGTTACCATCTAAAAAGTGTTAGAAATCCTGGGAATTTTTTTGTGTATTTCTGAAGCAGCATAAACAAGAAATAAATATATCCTCATACACATTGAATTTTATAACATACACTTCTAAAGTCACCTTTAAGGTTAGAGTTGCAGGTGTTTTGTATTTTGGTTTGGTTTGAGATTTTACTACATGACACTATTTACAATAGACAGTCTTTTCAAGGATGTGATAAGCCTGCATTTCCCAAGCTTTTGAAAGCTGAGTTCCTATTCAGGAAAATAAACTAATCATGCCCTCCTTCAAACCCACCATATGTTGTTAAAGGCCTATCCAAAATGAATAGATCTTCATAATATGATCCTCTCTCTGCTTTCTTACGTGTTTTGTTGAGCAGTGAAATAGTTAATGTTAACAATTAAAGTATTGTTAGTGGCATTTGACTTAATGAAATGAATGGGGCAAGTCACACTCCAAAGCTATTGTGTCAGGTTCTCTTCAAACTCAGGCAAACACTTTTGAACCAATTACACTCTGGTAACATTTTCAAGGTTTTCTTTACAACCATAACAGCTAGACCCTTATTTTCAAATGAAAGCTGAGACGCTGGAGAACAGTTGAGTAGCCTATGTCCCTTCTCTCCCTCCATCGCTGGAGGCCACACCCTAAGATTTGGGAAAAAACTAACAAGCAGCATATTTGACTATTAAAATAAACACTTATCTGCACTCACATGTCACATTAATGGCCATTACAATGTATTGATGAGGAAATTTAAGATGTTCAGTTATTCTTAGAAACATTTCTCTCAGGCAACATATTTCTCTAGAGCTGGGTGAGGAGAAAACTTTTCCTTCAAAAGGAATGTTAGCAGGGTTACACTGCACCACACACTAGCTAGTCATGAAAAGTGCTATTTTTGCAACATTTACTTTTACACAGCTCATTTCAGAACCCTAGGCTTTATTTTTCATTGCCATATTTCAAGAGGAGAGATTCCTTTTAACTTATAACTTTGACTTTGTAATAAAAACCCAATATATACCGCCTTGATAGTGCGATGGTAAATAAAATATTTTAAATATAAGAGAAAAAGAGGAGGTAAAAAGGCGGAAATCATAATTTACCTTCACAATTCATCATTGGGCCTGGCTCAAATCCTTCATGACAGTTACATTCAAAACTACCAATCACATTAGTGCATGTGCCATTTCCACATGGATTGCCAATCGAACATTCATCAGTATCTAGGATGAAATAAGTAAAACACAAACTTAAGAGAACTGGGACACAGGCTAAGTGGTATTTTAAGTTTATGAACTTTAAGCATTGCTATCCTTGCAATACAGTTTGCCTAATGTAGAATCAGAACTTACCCACACAGTGCACTCCAGTGTAATCTAAGTTGTATCCCATGGGGCACTCACAGCGGAATGATCCATCAGTGTTGATACAATGACCATTTGAACAAATGCCTGGGCTCTCAAGACATTCATTGACATCTGAAAAATAGAAAACCACGTAAACTGCAATCTTTCAGCTCTCAAACTTCACTGTTTTTTATATTAAATATTACATTTCTAATGAAAAGCAGGAAATGACCAAAAAGTAAACATCTTGTTCTGTGTGTCTTGGGCCAAAATATAACTATGCAGTTTCAAAAATAGAATATATCTTGTAAGCTTTCTCAGTGTCCCAAAACTTCTGTCACACTTGAAAACAAAACAAAAACCACAAAATAAAAAAAAGCTTTACCAGAAAGAACAAAACAGCATTACCCAATGGCGCCTCGCTTAACTGGGAATTAAAGATTTTCTAAGTGGTGTCAGAAATAAAACAATACCTTCCCGTGTATCATCAATCCCAGGGATAGTTCCATGGCCATAGGGACACAAATCCTGGAAAGCAACTGTAGAGGAACATTTTAAACAATTATAAACAAACAGGGATGAAAGTGATCAAAACCATTAAGGCAGCTGAATTTAATTAACACCCATGAAAGAGAGAGAGTTTTGGATAGATATTCCCACCATATATTTTCCCCGTTATTGAGTTGTATTTTCCCCTTCTTGCTAGTTTCAACTGCAACAGCCTTTATTAGTAATAAGCCTGAGTAATCGTGTCAGAGCCTATAGAGCAGCTTTCTTAGCACATAATCATTTAATGCGTCCCCCTCAGTTTGTTTAGTGTAAACCAAATAGTAGGGTAACAAAACAAATGCCAGTGACGGCTTTTGTGTTTCTGGGCACTAACCCACATTTTGCCTTTCCCCCTACTACTGCGGGAGGCTAATTTACTGCTGTGCAGAGGCACTATTTTGCCTTCACATTTCAGTCTTTTCCTACACTTTTCCTTCAGTCTTTTCCTACACTTATTATAAACCATGATGCATACCTTCTTCTTCCTTGGGGCAGAGCTCACAAGGATCACCCCATCCCTCTCCTGGCATCTTACTGCAGCAACATTTTGCCTTGGTGGTGTTGAAAGCCTTTGGGACAGAGCATTTCCCATTTTCAAAGTTAGTGAAACAGAAGCTCTGCCGGGTATCTAGAAAAGTGAGAACAAACAAACAAACAAACAAAAAGCAACGGTAATAAGCTAGGTAAGTAAAAAACCCACACATACTATATGACAGGCTCCTACTTGATTAGAGAAAAATGTATCTGAAAATAAAAGGGATAATTCTAGGCCTGAGTTTTCCCCATTATATTAGGGAATACATCTCCCACCCAGACAACAGGATACCAACCCAGTTATGCACAACTGCTGTCTGCTGCATTCAGTGTTGAAGTGAGGATTGCAGCTGTGCCACTGTAGCACTTCAGTGTAGACACTATCTATACTGAGGGAAGGGATTTTCCCATCGGCGTAGGTAATCTACCTCCTCGAGAGGCAGTAGCTAGGGTCAATGGAAGAATTCTTCCATAGACCTAGCACTATCTACAGTGGGGGTTAGGTTGGCTTAACTACACCCTTCAGAGATGTGGATTTTTCACACCCTTGAGCAACATCGCTGGGTCAACCTAATGTTTTAGTGTAGACCAGGCCTAAGACTTTCTTGCACATTATTCACCCTCTGCAGGACAGCAGGGACCATCATTACACAGGTAAAAAATACCTCCACTCCTGCCTTTACAAATGACAGCTCCACATAGCCACAGACTCTGCCAGCCCAGGGAACAAGGAACTGAGCTCATGACGCAAATGCAGTTTTCCTACAAGTAAACAAGTATTTTTGGAGTACAAAAAGAAAAGGATTTCTTGCAATATTTTGAGGCAAGTTTCCTCTCATGCCTAGCATTTGCTGGATGCAGCAGAGCACGGTGCTATCAGGAAGCTGGTTATAGCTCCATGATTATCTGCCCTAGTCCAGTGCTAGTTCCAGCAGGACTGTACACCATCTTGGCAGAGGTGAATGGCATCCCAGTGCCAGAGGCTGTAGAGAGAAAGGTGTAGAAGCTCATAACCTGTGGCACAAAGAGAGCACATCTGGGCAGGGAATCTGCCCTTAAAAGAACCAATGGATTTAGTTTTATAAAAAGGATTAAAGGGAACTGTGACTGTTGGTCATATTGCTAAGTTGTACTAGAAGGTAAGAGATTTATTGTCTTCTGTAGAGCATGGTGCACCATGTGACAAACATTTATTTTGCTGGGAGAACCTAATCAACTTATTTTTAACATAATAAACTTATAATAAGAGCATGACATGGCAACAATCCTGACAACCTGTGAGACATTACTACATAGTCCCCACTCTTCTTGCAAAGTTTGTTAACTACTGCTGACAGTTTAACCCTGCATCTTACCAAAACACCTTCGTCCATTGTCAGACAGCACAAAGCCTATGGGACAGGTGCATTGAAAGCCTCCTGGAGTATTAGTGCAGGAGCCAAAGAGACAGATGTTGGGGTCTTCATTGCACTCATCAATATCTGCAAAATAATAGGAGAAAAGATTCATCATTAGCCCACCTGGCATAAATTTTATGTATTTCTTTGATATCTGAAAGATTATTTGACTTCAGCCACACTCAGTACTCTGTTCAAGCAGCAAAGCAGACACAAAAAAGCTCCCCCTTCTTTCCTTTTTAAAATAGTGATTGAGATGTGTAATTTTCCACTTGTTTATTGGTTTTCATTATCCTGTACAGTTCTAACAATGTCTGCTTTTTGTCTTCTGAATCTGTATCTTTCCTGTGCCATCAGACGTCACTTTGGGCACATCTTATTGCCTTATTCATACTATAAATATTAAATGTTTTCAAACCACAATGGGAGCAGATATTTTAAGACAAGGGGAAAAAAGATTCTTCGTAAACATGAAACAGCCAAAGAAGAGTTTAAAAAAGGTGGGTTTTTTTTCAAGTTCCGAGTGAGTCTAAACCTGAAACTAAATTCTAAATGTTCTCGCCTGACTTCAGAAAGAATGGAGCCCCCATGGCACATGCACACATTAATATTTACGAATGTTTTCTGCAGCCACTGTTGATTTGTAGTATATACAAATGTTTCTTTTAAACTCTTGACTTTCAATCATTTATTTAAAAAAACACAGCTAGGTATGTTTAAACATGTGGGATTTAAACATAGCATAAGTTAAACAAAGAAAAATAAAGGAATTTTTACTCTACTACAAATACTTTTTAAGTTCTAGTTATGAAGTAAGATACGAACAGAGGAGAAGCAAACAGAGGGAGTTTGCCTCAGAGTTCACCTAGGGGGTGAGCCCACACAGGATTTTGCCTTTCAGGCTTGTGCGAGCAATAAATACATCTGAAGAGGCTCTTGATACATTACAAGGTAGGAAATATAGATAGTGAGGTTGGCTGTTGAGACCATCATGGGATGTGCCAAGTTCTCCTGGACAATAGAAGTTACTTTTTCTGTACAAAGTGCAATCAGGTCTCTATATTGGAAAAAGGTTAGAATAAAAAAGACCCATGTAATAACCCTGCATTGCATCTAAGAAAATGAAGACTTCCTGGATAGAAGTCAGGATTTGGTAATGCGGGCACAGCATGCCAAAGAATCGGAGAGGACAGCACAGGGGGGACTGAAGAACAAGAAAGAAAGTTGGCAGCATATTTCTCCAGAAGAAGAAAAAGAGGAGAACCAATATACCCCCAATGCAGATGGAGGTAAGCAACCACTTTCAGGCTCTCTGCACAGGTACTACTGCTGAGAATGCCTTGGTAGGGTCATCTGAGGGAAAGGATCAGAAGGAGACCCCCGTTGACTGGAAGGCATGGAATGCATTGTCCTAAGGATCGGGGGTTCCAAGACCCCCACTCCCAAGAGGAGAAGGGTGGTGGTGGTTGGGGATTCTCTCCTAAGGGGGACAGAATCATTGGGTTTGTTTAGTTTGGAAAAGAGAAGACTGAGAGGGGACATGATAGCAGTTTTCAGGTATCTAAAAGGGTGTCATAAGGAGGAGGGAGAAAACTTGTTCACCTTAGCCTCTGAGGATAGAACAAGAAGCAATGGGCTTAAACTGCAGCAAGGGAGGTCTAGGTTGGACATTAGGAAAAAGTTCCTAACTGTCAGGGTGGTTAAACACTGGAATAAATTGCCTAGGGAGGTTGTGGAATCTCCATCTCTGGAGATATTTAAGAGTAGGTTAGATAAATGTCTACCAGGGATGGTCTAGACAGTATTTGGTCCTGCCATGCGGGCAGGGGACTGGACTCGATGACCTCTCGAGGTCCCTTCCAGTCCTAGAATCTATGAATCTATGAATCCATCTGCCGTCCGGACCAGGAATCCCGAGACGCGGGCTGCTTGCCTGGAGTTAGAATTCAGGATGTGACTGATAGTCTGCAAAGACTCATCAAGCCCTCAGACTACTACCCCTTCTTACTTATCCACGTTGGCACTAACGAGGCTGCCAAGAATGACCTTGAGCGGATCACTGAAGACTACATGGCTCTGGAAAGAAGGATGAAAGAGTTTGGGGAACAAGTGGTGTTCTTGTCCATCCTCCCTATTGAAGGAAAAGGCCTAGGCAAGGACCATCTAATTGTGGAAGTAAATGCGTGTCAATGCAGGTGGTGTTGGTGAGCGGGCTTTGGCTTCTTTGATAATGAGCTGATGTTCCAGGAAAGAGGATTACTATGCTGGGCTGGGCTCCATCTATCAAGTACTGGGAAGAGCATCTTTGGACGTGGTCTGGCTAACCTGATAAGGAGAGCTTTAAGCTAGGTCCTATGGGAGATGGTGACAAAAATCCGGCCAATGCACATCTAGGCTCAAGTAACGAAGACAAGGGGAAGGGGCTAACTTGCATGATCTAAAAAATAAAAAGGAGTCATAAAAAATGGAAACTAGGACAAATTACAAAGGATGAATATAGGCAAACAACACAGGAATGCAGGGGCAAGATTAGAAAGGCAAAGGCACAAAATGAGCTCAAACTGGCTACGGGAATAAAGGGAAACAAGAAGACTTTTTATAAATACATTAGAAGTAGGAGGAAGACCAAGGACAGGGTAGGCCCACTGCTCAGTGAGGAGGGAGATACAGTAACAGGAAACTTGGAAATGACAGAGATGCTTAATGACTTCTTTGTTTCGGTCTTCACCGAGAAGTCTGAAGGAATTACTAACTTAGTGAATGCTAATAGGAAGGGGGTAGGTTTAGAAGATAAAATAAAAAAAGAACAAGTTAAAAATCACTTAGAAAAGTTAGATGCTTGCAAGTCACCAGGCCCTGATGAAATGCATCCTAGAATACTCAAGGAGCTAATAGAGGAGGTATCTGAGCCTCTAGCTATTATTTTTGGAAAATCATGGAAGACAGGAGAGATTCCAGAAGACTGGAAAAGGGCAAATATAGTGCCTATCTATAAAAAGGGAAATAAAAACGACCCAGGAAACTACAGACCAGTTAGTTTAACTTCTGTGCCAGGGAAGATAATGGAGCAAGTAATTAAGGAAATCATCTGCAAACACTTGGAAAGTGGTAAGGTGATAGGGAATAGCCAGCATGGATCTGTAAAGAACAAATCATGTCAAACCAATCTGCTAGCTTTCTTTGATAGGATAACGAGTCTTGTGGATAAGGGAGAAGCTGTGGATGTGGGATACCTAGACTTTAGTAAGGCATTTGATACGGTCTCACATGATATTCTTATCGATAAACTAGGCAAATACAACTTAGATGGGGCTACTATAAGGTGGGTGCATTACTGGCTGGATAACCGTACTCAGAGTAGTTATTAATGGTTCCCAATCCTGCTGGAAAGGTATAACAAGTGGGGTTCCACAGGGGTCTGTTTTGGGACTGGCTCTGTTCAATAGCTTCATCAACGACTTAGATATTGGCATAGAAAGTACGCTTATTAAGTTTGCAGATGATACCAAACTGGGAGGGATTGCAACTGCTTTGGAGGATAGGGTCATAATTCAAAATGATCTGGACAAATTGGAGAAATGGTCTGAGGTAAACAGGATGAAGTTTAACAAAGACAAATGCAAATGCTCCACTTAGGAAGGAACAATCAGTTTCACACATACAGAATGGGAAGAGACTGTCTAGGAAGGAGTACGGCAGAAAGGCATCTAGGGGTTATAGTGGACCACAAGCTAAGTATGAGTCAACAGTCTTATGCTGTTGCCAAAAAAGCAAACATGATTCTGGGACGCATTAACAGGTGTGTTGTGAGCAAGACACAAGAAGTCATTCTTCCGCTCTACTCTGCGCTGGTTAGGCCTCAACTGAAGTATTGTGTCCAGTTCTGGGCACCGCATTTCAAGAAAGCTGTGGAGAAATTGGAGAGGGTCCAGAGAAGAGCAACAAGAATGATTGAAGGTCTTGAGAACATGACCTATGAAGGAAGGCTGAAAGAATTGGGTTTGTTTAGTTTGGAAAAGATAAGAGTGAGAGGGGACATGATAGCAGTTTTCAGGTATCTAAAAGGGTGTCATAAGGAAGAGGGAGAAAACGTGTTCACCTTAGCCTCTAAGGATAGAACAAGAAGCAATGGGCTTAAACTGCAGCAAAGGAGGTTTAGGTTGGACATTAGGAAAAAGTTCCTAACTGTCAGGGTGGTTAAACACTGGAATAAACTGCCTAGGGAGGTTGTGGAATCTCCATCTCTGGAGATATTTAAGAGTAGGTTAGATAAATGTCTATCCGGGATGGTCTAGACAGTATTTGGTCCTGCCATGAGGGCAGGGGACTGGACTCGATGACCTCTCGAGGTCCCTTCCAGTCCTAGAATCTATGAAACTTCTGGAGAAGGGTCTAGAAATTACAACTGCATTAAAAAGGCAAAAAAGAAAAGCAACAGGGCAGTCTGCAAAATATCTTCGATGCCTGTATATAAAGTCAAGGAGTATGGGGAACAAGCAGGATGAACTGGAAATCATGGTACATGAAGAAAATTATGACTTAATTGGCATCACAGAGACTTGGTGGGACAACTCCCATGATTGGAGTACCAGAATTGAGGATATAGCTTGTTCTGAAAGGATAGGTATGGGAAAAAAAGGAAGAAGTGATGTGCTGTACATCAAGAATGTATACACTTGCCCCGAGGTCCAAGGGGAAGTGAATGACAGACCTAACAAGAGTCTCTGGGTGAGAATAACAAGGAAAAAGAACAGTAGCAATATCATGGTGGGGGTCTATTATAGACCATCAAATCAGGAAGAGGAAGTGGATGAGTCATTCTGCAAGCAGGTAACAAGATTAGGTAACACACATGAGCTGGTATTACCTGTTATAAAAGGTATTGCCTCACTCACCTTGTCTCTCTAATATCCTGGGACTGACTAAAACTACACTGCATAAAACCCAACCACTAATTTGGCAAGTATCCAGTAGGAATAAGAGGGTGTCCCCCTCCAACAAACCCTGAAACTAGGGTATAGAAAACTACAGTCACCATATGCTTAAGAGAACTGACAGAACCTAACACAAGAAGCTGCACAATCCTAAATGTGCCCAACACCCAGACCAGCTGTGTGGAAAGGACTCTTCCCCCATCCCAGGGTTAAGAGGATAAGAAGTGGTGAGATTTCATTTCAAAGACTGTATTTCCCCTTCAGTCTGTTAATATATATAACTGTAGGTTATCTTGCTGAGTCTACTAGTGAGACTCTCTAGTGAGAATTCAAGTGTAAACATTTTATATTTTAACTCCTTTATAAATCCAAGCAAATTGACCTGAGAGAGATTGAAAAGAATTGTTTTAAGCAATTACTTTTAGTATTCAAAATGTGTCCCTTTTGGACCAGTCAAAGAGAAGTAACCACACTCTTCAAAGTGCCTTAAAGACAAGTCCACCCTTGGACATGTGATAAATGTGTTAGATACTAAATAATTGAGAATTGTTGATAAGTAAATGTAATAAGAAATCTTGGTAATTTGCATTGTTCTTTAATATAACTTCTGAGCCTCAACTCTTATGTGTGATAATTTCTTGCAGGTCTGCATTGTGTGTGTAGTATATACAATTGGTTGTGTCTACATTTGAGCGGTGAATGGTTTATTATATATTTATGTGGTTCTGGGTGAATTAATAAATTGTTGGTTGATTAAAAATAAGCAAGTGTCCTGATTTGAGAAATACTGTTCAAGTTAAAAGTTGATCTAGTAAGCTAACGCTCCCTGGACTCAATAAAAAGCGATTATCCTATTGAATTCTATTATATAGTGGCAAACCTGATTTGTTAGACTTCAGCTTTAAAAATATAATTGGCACCCTGGCATACTCATAAATTGACCCCCCCTTTTATGCTTACAACAGACTTGAATGTGCCTCCTCTTTTGCAGGTAGGTTTTCCTCATGACTGGTTACCTACTACTCAGGAGTACAGACTGAACTTTGGGATAGCAGTCCAGTTCTATGCCTGAGAACCACTGAGGAGCCAGGCCCTGGGGTGCAGATTTAACAGATTGGGGTGGGTTATGGTGCCCAAGTTCTGTATCAGGAGACCCGCTGCGAGAGGAAAGCAAAAATACACTTGCAGAGAAAGAAGCAGATCACAAATTGCGCTTGGTGAAAGTGCCTGCTCAGGGAATCTGATACGGTGTTTTGCAGGCATGGAAGGTAGACCACTGAGCTAGCTACGCAGTGGGATAAGCTCCAGTACCCACAGTCTTAGCGATTCTGCACATAAGTATTAGGATCTTGCTCCCCCCCCCCGCCCCCAATGATTTATATAGTACATTGCTGCTCTGTTGTCCAGTATTACCTTGCCTGAGCAGAGGAAAAACTGGCACTTATAGAGAACTGCCCTGAATTCTAGAACATTGATGTGAAGACAAGCTTCTTGAGGAGTCCATTTGCCATGGGCTGTGGAGCCTGGCATCCCAATGAAGTAGAGAAGCTTCCGAGTGATGACCCTTGATGGGGACGGATACAAAAATGGAACTCCCACACAAACTCTGAGAGGACCCTTCCACCAACTGAGAGTAGAGAACTCTTGGAGGTATGGTCACTCACTTGAAAAGACTGATGGGGGTGTAAACCATTCAGAGACAGGCCTGAAAGCACTGAAGGTGAGGTCTTGCATGGAGCATCGCATACATGCAGGCCGACATGTGGTCTAAGAGCTGCAGGCAAGCCCTTGCTTTGGATTTGGGCTCTGATGTAGAGTGGAGATAAGAATGGCAGTTGTGGTGAGTATGCGCTGGTGGTTGAGGAGTCCAGAGTGGCATCAGTGAAGTCTGTGTGCTGTACCAGTGTTAGGATAGATGTTTCCAGGCTTAGAAAAAGGCCCAGGATGTAAAATAAGACTAGGGCCATGTTTGTTTCTGACTGGACCTCAAGGAGGATCCAGTTGCCCAGATAGGGAAAGATGATTATCCTCCCCCAGGTAAGTTGAGCTGCAATGACAGAGAGGACCTTTATAAAGGTCCTCAGAGCAGCTGAAAAGCTAAAGGGAAAGGCACAGTACTGGTAATGCTCTGTACCAACAACAAACCATGAGATGGGTGCTTAGCTACATGAAAGTGTGCAGCCTAGAGGTTGAGGACAATGAGCCAATCTCTGGGAATTAAGGATGGAATTAATGTTGCTAGGGTCAATATCTTGAAAGGCTGCAAAAAGATAAAGATATTCATAGATATGAGGTCTAGGATCAACCTCCACCCTCCTACCCTTTTGGAAACTGGGAAGAGGGGAGCAGAACCCTCTTCTGACAAATTCTGGGGGGAAATGGCTCAGTCACTCCCCAAAGTAGAGGTTGAATCTCCTGCCTTAGGAGACCCATGTGAGAAGTGTCCCTGAAGAGGCAGGAAAATGGGCCGGGAGGGAGGAAGGGGATGGAATGGAAATGAATGAAATATCCTGTGGAAACCACCTCTATGATCCAGCTGTCTGATGTGATGAGTTCCCAGGCAGGTAGAGGGGAGATCATCCCCAAAGAACAGATGGAGAGTGGTTTCATGAAACATGAGATCCCGTGAAAGGGGTGGCTCATGACCCTCAACCATGCTATCAAAGTGGCCATTTGATACTGGGAGGTCACCACTGAAAAGAGCCCTTTCTTGTGAGGTCTGGAAGAGTTCTGCATGTCTCATAGAGGTCTGGTATTAAAAAGGTTGAGAACATTGAGCAAGCTACGGGTTGCTACATCATCTTTTTGTTGTAGGCATATAGATCTGAAGGTATCCACAGGGTCACCCTGGAATCCTTAAAGGAGTGGTGTGAACTGTTGGTGTCACTACTGAAGAGCTTAGACCCTTCAAAAGGAAGGTCCTCCACTATATTCTGAATCTCCCGGGGGAAGCTGGAGGATTGTAGCAAAGAGGCTCGTCACATGATGATGGCAGTTGCCATCAAACGTGAGGCTGTCTCAGCTGCGTTGAGGGAGGTTTGAAGGGAAGTCTTCACAATCATCTGGCCTTCCAAGATGAGAGCTTGAAACTGCTCTGTTTGATCTTGTGGCAGGTAGTCACTAAAATGTGTACATTTAGCATAATTTGTAGAATCATATTTTGCCATTGAGGCCTGATGATTCGCAACCCTAAACTGCAGAGCAGCCAATGAGTAGCTCTTTTGGCCCAGAAGGTCCAGACTCTTGAGCTCTTTATCCAAGGGAGTCAATTTGGAATAAGCTTGTTGGCTGCTCTCGTTGACAGCATCCGTTATCAAGGAGTTGGGGGTGGGACGGGAGAAAATATATTCTAGTCCCTTGGCCAGTACATAATATTTTTGTTTGCTCTCTTGCAAATAGGCAGGATGGTAGCAGGATTCTGCCATACAGTATGGGGTGGTGACCATAAAACCTCATTAATAGGTGACCTAGCCCTAGGGAAGGAATGCACACTGCCTCCTAGGAAGTGTTGAGTTTCCTGGATTTCCTCCAGAGGGATCTGGAGTGATGCCACTATTCTTTTCATCAAGCCTTGAAAAGCCCTGAAGTCCTTTGCATAGGATGAATGTGGGGCCATTGCCACCTCATCAGGTAAGGAGGACGACTTTCTAAACCTCTAACTCCAGCTCCTCTCATCCTGGGGAGAAGGTTCCTGTGGTACCGATGTCTGTTGATAAAGATGGGGCTTCTTATGGGAGGGTATCCTATAATACTGGTCTGTGGGTTCCAGAAAGCCCACTGCAGTGGTGCATAAAGGGCAATACCTCCACAGAATGGAGCTGGACGGCAAAGGAGGTAGAATTCTGGATGGAAACATCCCAATCTGAGGAAGTATCCTCTCCGTGTCCTACTAAAAAGACCCAGGGATCAGCAGAGGAGCTGTATATCAGTACCAAGGGGGAGGAGACTGTATGCTGGGATGCAGGATAACCTAAGGACACTCTGGCTCCAAACGGTGAGATGGTAGCAGAGGGATCCTTTTGGGTACTCCTTAGGAGGGGAAACCTAGGTTCCTCTGTAACTAAGAGGGCTTCATAGGAGAGGAACCTGGATCATACCAGAGAGCCTGGACAGTGCTCAACAGGAACCTGAGATGGCACTGGGGACAATGAAAAATTACAGTCTGAATGCATGTGACCTGAGGTGGACAGAAGGTAAGGTCCATGTGCTGCTTGTGGCTGCATACATAAAAGAGCAGTACTGTAGCACTGGTTGAAGAAGTCTCCTAGAGGTCTCCAGTTCCAGTACTAACAACGGTGCCACTCATGGTGGTTTGTTAGAAGACATCTCGGCACGAGGCATACCAAAAGTCTTTTCTGGTGGATACTGGTATCTTGGTCCTGGGGCCTGCAGAAGCCTTAGCAGTATTCATACTGGGATGCAAAGTCTCCTTGCTCCCTGTCCTAAAGAAGTGACTTTCCCCTTTTGGAGAGTCTCTCTTGGGGGAATGGGTTTTCTTCCTCTATGTGTTTCACTTCTGAATCTGCCTTATGGTCTTTTGAAGTGACCAGTCTGGATCAAGTGACTGAGGCCAACATATGAGGGAAGGGAGTTGGACCCCCCCCCCACAGGTCTCAACGAGCACTCCATCAGGAGGAGCGTCAACCTATCCTCCCCCAGCTTGTGAGATCTGCTTTTAAGCCCAGTGCTCTTGCTCTTAGATGAGTCATATGACTCCAAGGCAGCTGGGATGCTTGTTGCTGAAGGGGAAAGACCTGTGGCAGGTCTGACAGGGTTTGAAAACATTGGGTCTTTGGCATAACCCAAGCAGGGAGGCTGTAGACAACCAGAGTGAGGGTAAAAGAAAAGTGATTGGGGGAGAGAGGCAGAAACAAAAACATGTGCTAAAGCAAATAAAAAACAAATATAACAATTAGGAAGACAATAAATAAAATACTTATTTTCTTAAAAAGATAAGAGCTGAGAAGTTAACAGTGGACTCCACTACGCTCTGTCTTAAGCAAAGGGCAGTTGAGAAGGAACTGGAGCAGCGGTATGCCTGCCTCTCCCTATACCCTTGCATCAGAATCCACGGATATATAGAGTGCAGGCATGGACTCTGCTACTAAAATCTCTGCGCAAGAGTGCACAAACACATGCACATTCTATGGTGGAGCACACACAGGAACAAAGGAGAACTGCATTTCCAACACACAATTTGGCAGATACTGCTTCCTAAAACTGCCTTTGGGAATATATTAGGCTCCAGAAATATTTCATGTTATGAGACAGATGTTAGAGAATCTAGCAGGCATGAAAGTGAACACTGATACCATAATGGGCATGGATGCCAGAGCACAAAAGAGAGTACAACGATTTAAACAACATTCTGATGATAGCTCCAGAGCTGCAATTTTCTGGGTCCCTGAAAGACATCAAACTCTCCACCTGTTCTTTGAAAGGAGGGCTGGGAGTAGTACTATTACAGTGTTATGGAACTGATTGATTACCAGTCTCATATGCATGTATGGCTATAATGGCTGCAAAGAAGATGTATCTGCAAATTGAAAAAAAGAGACCAAGTCTGGCATATGGATGTACTAGATTTCACAATTTTATGGCCATAGCTTCAAAGCAGAAAGTAATCATAAATCTCTGATTGCAATACACAAAAAGTGGCTTGCAGAAGCACTATCAAGGATATAGTGACTACTTTAAAAAATACAGAACTATGATGTGACCCTGAAGTTCTAACCTGGATACCACTAAGTAATGGCAGACACACTCGCAAGAGATTGTGGTTCCTACAGAGTGATGAGAAAGAAAAACATTGGAATGAATACACAAAGAGCACCTTTGGAATGACCACATCAAAAGAGCTAGAGAAGTTGTATTCTGGCCACAGATGAATAGTGGCATTGAAGAAATGGTGAGCAGAACGGCGAAACGTTTCAGAAGTACAGAGATTCCCAGCAGAAAGAACCAATGATTCGATAGGAACTCACAATTTCATGCAGCAAAGTCAGAATTGACATACTCAACTTTGGGAAGACATGATCACCTGGTTATAATGGACTATTTTGATAATTTCCCAGTAGTCACATATTTTAAAAGATGAAGTCTAGGTGAAATGGGTGAACCCTAGGGATCTTCTTGTGTTTCTGGTCCTTTTCAGATTCTCCAGCATGGAACTAGAAAGATCCAAACCCTCAAAAGGCAAGCTGATAGCCATTACCTGAACTTCTTGGGGAAGGTCAGACATTCTCAATTAGGAAAGTTTCAAACAACTGCAAAATTCATAGATCTGCTGTTCTAAACATCATAGGATACTCTAAGAACCTGTTTCTGGCTTGAATTGATTTGATTCTTATTTGATAGCTGTAATACTGTATTCTTATTTTAATATTAATAATTTATCGTTGGTGATTTGATTTTAGTTTAACAGTTTTAATAAAATTTATAAAATAGATACTGTCTCACATTTATTTCAACAAGCAATATGGGTCCAGAAGTTTTGGAGGCCTGGGTTGACTTCCAGGTGGTCAACCTAAAAGCCTGACCAGCTCCCCTAATTAGTCTTTGCTTCTCACAGGGGTCATGCATGTTGTAACTCTGTCTCATGACCTCTAGTCAAATCAAATCTCATTAGAGGATCAAAATGCTCTCCAGATCTTGAGAGAGAATGATGAAAAATAATGACATTTAGAAAAAAATACAATAATTACTGACTTATGGTACAACATCTGATGTAATTGCACATGCAAGGAGACACACTGTACTCCTGACAGAATTCTGTGCCAATGTGGGGGTGCAGAATTCATATGGCCCACATATTTCTGTTCCCCCCATGCAGAAAAATGCAAAAGAAATCTGCGGGGGCACATGTGTCTCTTCTCCGGCAGCCCAGCCTGCCTGGAGCAGCTTCAGAGATGCAAATCACTCTGGTAGGAAGGGGGGATCGGTGTGCGTGCATGCAGGGGACACGTTGATTACTGTCAGGGGGCAAGGCTGGCCAACAAGCGAGAGAGACTGTCCCCTTCTCTTGATACTGTGGCTCCGGGGGCATGGAGGAGGGTAGGTCTTTTTGTTATCCAGGAGGAAGGCTCTGTCCCGGAGGCAGAAGTGTAGCAGTCCCCCTGCCTAGTAAAATGTAATTTCTTGAGAATTGAAAAAAACAATTAAATATTAGTATCATGTTACTGAAAATTGTTTGTTTTTAAGTTAAAGAAAATAGCTTTTGTAAAAAAAAGAAACACATTTTGTTAATGTTGCTGTTGATGGTTAATTGATCTCATTCTCTGAGGAAGAAATGTAGCAACCGGTCTGCATAGTAACATTGTTAATTATTCCATTGTTAGTTAACTGTTCCCGTTCTCAGTCAGTTCCCCCAGGAGCATAAAAATTTGTAGACGTTTTAAGGCCCCTACATTGCCAGAGTAATGTAAAGCCTTATAAATGACCGTAAGGGAATCAGCTAGGAAGATCTATGCACTTTCTCACTTTTTTTCCTGTGCCAAAGTGGCACAATGGAGTTAGATTTTTACTTACCCATTTAAAAAAAAAGACTTTTGAGGGCAAATAAAACATTTACCAAGCAGGTAAATAAACGTCAGGATAATCAGAACCAAGCACTTCCCAAAGTACCCAGCTAGGTCCAGGACAATGATTAGCAAAACTGTATGACTTTCATGTGTGAAAGTCAGAGCAATTTATAATGACATTCTACCTTTTCCCTCCCCGTTTGGTGTTCTGTAATGTAATTTAAATGAAAATCCAGGATTATAACTGGAATGCAGGGTATTAGTTACCAAGTATTTGTAACTTATCTTTCATGTGTTTAGGAAATGCTGAATAGTTATTGTGACTTTTTTCTGTATTGTAGTTTAAATAACTTACCAAAACAATTGAAACGGGTGTGACTATATTGCATTATTTTGACAAATAAAATCTGCAGAATTTTGCATAATTTTTAATTTTTTGACAAAGAAACCCCCCAGGAGTAACTCTGCCTTCATTCACACATCTAGCTCTAGTTGCACAGCTGTAAATGAATTGAATTTAGCAATAATAAACAAATTTCAGATACAGTAACAGAGCATTACAAAGAAGGCTGCACATTAGAAAAGCAACATTAAATAAACTGAATGCAAAACATTGTGATATAAGTCAAAATATTAATAGAATTTTTTTAACCCAGCAGGATGAAGAAAGTAGGAATTTGCGATTCTGTTTTTTGTTGGAACTGCAAAGGTTGATTAAAGGGAATATTTGATACTTTTATTGTGGTGTTGTCCTAAAACATACAAGACACTGAGAGGAAATTAAACATGGTCTTAAACAGTGATATTCCTGGGGACGCAACAACTTTCATTTGGAAGGATTTTATCACTGTCGGTGATTTGGACTCATCTCAAACTCAGTTGTTAATATAGGCAGCAGCAGCAGCCACAAGAAGCTGCAAAGTCGGCAGGCAAACTGAACCATGTAGAATGATACTGGCATGAAAAACTTGTGATCTTAGAAAATACATCATACTTTTAAAAGAGGAAAATCTACAGTGTCTTTGAGATCCGCCTCTGTTCCTAGATTTAGATAGATTAAATTGTTACAGACTAAATCTTAAAGTATGAACAGAGGTTTTCTTCAGTCCTTACTTGAGCAAGTCTCTCACTGACTTCATTATATATATATATATATATATATACACATACATACACACACACACTTTTAGGTTCATGGTAGCCCTCTTAGTTTTCCTGATGAGGACTGAACTTGTTTTGGTATTGTTTCTAATTTGGTAACTATGGTTTCAATTCCTTGCTGCACTGGAGCAGAGCTCTGTATTTCTCCTCCACAAAACAAGAAAAGAAAGGTGATGTTAAAGTGTTGAACTGATTTTCAACAGGGTTCTCAAAGATATTCTAAAACTGAAACAAAGATCTGTTTCGTCATCTCTGCTATGAATGTGGGATTGAAATCTTGATGCACATGCTCCCACGGGCTGTAAAACTCAAAAACAGAAAACATCTGGTATGAGAAACTGATTTAGAAAACTCTGTTTCCATAGGGAAGAGTAGCTCAATAGTTTAATTAAGATTTTTAAACTTCAAATTCTATGATACGAGATACTTCTAATAGCTGGTTTAATGTACTGCTTGCCAAAAATTACAATTTTTGTACTCACTGTATATATTCAGTAGATAATCTCTCTTTTTACATTTGGAAAAAAGATTAGGAAAAGAAAAAGTCACTGTAAATTCTTTGAGCATTTGACAAAAAATGTTTTTCATTCATCCAAATTAAAAAATAGAGTTCTTACATCCTTTTCTCTCACCACAGCTCATCATATCTTGCCTGCTGACTAAAAGGACAGCTGCTGATGGCTGCGCTTATTCCTTATTACACATTCCGGGCCATCATGACTTGCTAAAATAGAGGAGGCTTTTCATCAACAATATTTACATGTTTTTCATCAAGTTTGCACCAGAAATTCTACTATATTGGTAAATCATTCCGAAGTAACACTAACAGTTAGCCTTACCAATACAGCTTTCACTTTTCACTTCATATCCTGGTGGGCAGATGCATCTGAATGACCCTTCCAAATTCTGACAAGTACCAGGAAAGCATGCACCAGGAAGTGCCATACACTCATTAGTATCTTAAAAGAATAAATAGAATATATAAGGATTTGGAAATTTTGAAATTAATGCAACAGTGAATTATTTATGTTTATGTAACAATGGCTGATAATATTGTCATCCACAACAGAGATGTAAGCCAGAGGGTTGTCTTTTATGAGCCTTCTTTCCTGACTTCATCAACTTAAACAAGCTAGGGAAAGGAAAACAAATGACATTATTCTAAACCCTCAAGCTTTTGCCACCAATTTTCTTAATGTAAATCTTTTGTTCTCAATATTCTATCTTGGATATTCAGATTGTAATATTTACTTCTAAATGGGGCCAACAGTTTGATTATTTCTTTTTTAATAATATATGGAGATATACCTATCTCATAGAACTGGAAGGGACCCTGAAAGGTCATCAAGTCCAGCCCCCTGCCTTCACTAGCAGGACCAAGTACTGATTTTGCCCCAGATCCCTAAGTGGCCCCCTCAAGGATTGAACTCACAACCCTGGGTTTAGCAGGCCAATGCTCAAACCACTGAGCTAGTTTGGAATCTCCAGTTGGTTTAGTACATACCAATGCAATTCTTGCCATCCGGAGTAAGTTCATATCCTTCATTACATAAACATTTGAAAGAACCAATTTCATTAAAACATCGTCCATTTCTGCACACCTGACCAAAGAAGGAACTGCACTCATCAATATCTGTAAATAAACGAGAGGTTGAGCCTTTCCAAGACGTCTAACAGTTAGAATGTATATGCAGACACAGTATCATATAAACACACTGAAGTTGCAATATATAATTCCATGGAAGAGACAAATCCTGAGCAGCAAGGGAACTGTTGGCAGCTAGTGGAAAGTAACTCTCACTTCAGTACATTAAGGCATATGTTCTATTTAAACAACACCCCATTTTATAGGGTATTACAATTTTTAAACTTGCAGCATTACATCAGCTACTGCATCTGGATATGTTCAGTTGCTGCCAAGTGATTCTTTGTGCGATACTACCTTCAGACACAGAGAAGAAAATGTTCCATGGAGCATTTTGCATTTTACCTGGCGTTTTAGATGTGCTCAGGTTTTCACTGAACTTGTTTTGTTATTTTTCACGTTTTTGGAAATGTAGTAGATAATGTTTTCACCTCTCTTAGCCAGATGCAGTCAGCACTGAATCATCCTGCGTCCTGCAAGCTGATTCTGTAGTTCAGGAGACCATGACAAGTGGGAGACTGAGCATTGGAAATGCCCAATTAGCTCTACAGAGCCATTTTAGTAACATAGATTTAAAAAGACAAGTGTACAACAACAGTGCAGATGGGAAAGTATGGGGTGGATGGAAGGAAAAGAGTGTGTGTTCGGTAGAATAAGAAGCTAGCTGTTAATTCTAGTTGGTTTAGAGACAACTTATGCTTTGTTATTTAAAATATTTTAATTTGAGACTTGAAGATTAAATGCTTCTTCTATCAGGTATATAATCCTTATTGTTTACTGCAGAGGTTTCAACCGTCCTCTGAAACATCTCATTCTGGTTTCTGTTGATAACAGAATACTGACCTAAATGGAACACTGATCTGATGCAGTATGACAATTTCTGTGTTACTGGTTACAGCGCATGAACCATTTTTCTCTTTCCATGCTGTTCACTCCATTCAAATATTTGTAGTTGGTTATTATCTCCTTGTGATGAGCTATTCTATCCTTCAGTGGGCCGGGACATGGCTAAGGGAGAATGCCATGGGGCTCCAGGCCAGGAAGGCGAATAGTAATGAATGACCCTGGGCTATGAATCAACTTGAGCTTGTTAGCCTCCTTGAAAACAGCATGGAGCCATTATGAGAGAGGAGCATAGCTGCTGGGGCTACTGGGAGTGGATCAACAGCCATTCTGCCACACCGAAGGGACTTCAGTTCAGTGCTGTAGATTTTGTTCTGTTTAAAGCTGCATTCTGTTGCCCATGTGCAGCAAGTTTTGCTTTTTTCCTTCTGCTGGGGGAGAAAAGGATGTAAAAATGATTTATAGACTGTGTTTTGGTTTTCTCCGGGAGTTGGAAGGAATTTAAAGACTTTTTTCCACCTGTTCAGCCTGTGTGAAGGCTCTTACTTCCCCCTTAAAGGAGAGGATGTCAACTGACCTAGTCTGTTCTCCACCCCACGAAGGCTTTAATCTCCCTCTTAAAAAAGATGATCCAGGAACCATGGTTGTACAAAACTATCAAAAGCTTAGCTGTACTCTGGAAACAGTGGTGACTGTGGGTAAGTGAAGTAATCTTGGGAGGGCAAGAGAGTTTGGGAGGCCAATCGAGACTGCTTCCTTGGTACTGGGGTTTCCCTCTTTCCCTAGTACTGAGGACACTCCCTCTTTTACACTGGTATGGAAGTTCAGCTATGAAAATCTGAGGTGGGCTGGTGACAAGCTATTAGTCTAGGGGTAGGAAGTATAAAGGGAGGGGAGGAAGTCTTAACAACAACAAGAAGGGGTCCAGAACCCAAGTTTCCAGACGAATGCTATGTGACTTGATCAAAAAGGAAAAAATAACGTATAGACAGTGATATCATGAACACTTTTGCAATGTATGAACATGAATGAAAAGAGGTACTGAAGTGAGCTAACTTAGAAAAAACGCAAATGAAGAAAATTATTTATTTGAATCAGTGGTTCTCAACCTATTTAACATTGTGGGCCGCATATGCAGCTCTCTATGTGTTATGTGGGCTGCATCCACACAATATATATACTACCTGTACATCTACAAAAAATAAGCTTTAGTATTTGTTATATGATAGCAATATGATTCAAATAGATATTGTACCTTTCTTTCAACACTGGCAAATGTCTACCAAGAGCATTATAATTTAGCAAAATAAGGCAAAACATTCACTGTTAAAATTAATTAATTTACTGTAAGGGTAGCATGGCATGGTGTACTGCCACCCTCACTTCCGCAGAGCTGGTCTGAGTGCCCAGGGAGCATAGCCCCAGAGCCTGCCTGCAAAGATGACTGCCCTGCAGTCATCTAGCCCC
Organism: Terrapene triunguis; assembly: GCF_002925995.2. Taxonomy (NCBI): domain Eukaryota; kingdom Metazoa; phylum Chordata; order Testudines; family Emydidae; genus Terrapene; species Terrapene triunguis. The sequence goes on along the minus strand of NW_020664464.1, from coordinate 28,235,967 downwards.
CCCACCCAGGGACTGCTCCCCAGCATTCAGACCCCCACCAACACTGGGCTGGCACACATGCCTGCCCTGTAGAGACAGGGTGCCCTCTCCAGGGCAGAATGCCCCTCCCAGGGACTGCTCCTCCAGCAGCCCCCCCTGCCCAGCAACTGCCCCCAGCATCAATCTCCCCCAAGGACTGCCCCCAGCCACCAGTCTGTCCCTCATGCACCAACTGCACCCTCTCCCATGGCCCTAACTCCCTGCACTCCCACTCCTTGCCCCAGACCCTGCCTGCGACTCCCACGACCCTAGCACTCCCACCCCTGCACCACCCACTCTGCACCTGTACTCTGACACATAGCTCAGCTGTGCAACCCACCCTGTCCACCTGCCACTGCAGTCCTGGTGCCAGGGAGCCTGCTCCAGCCGGGGTCACTGGACCTGCGATCTTGCAGGGTAGGGGGGTGATGAGCATCCTGGCCTCCTGTCAATGCTGTTGGGCCCAATCCTGCTGGGGTAAGGGGCTGACACCGTTGGGCCTGATCCTGTGCCACCCATTTTTGCACCCCCCGGCTGGTTCTGCGCCCAGGTCAGGTGCCCCTCCCACCTCACCCTAGTTACAGCCCTGAGAATGTCACTCGGGCCGCAGCTGTGTGCTGACTGGGACGCAAGGGACCATTGAGAACCACTGATTTAGATGTTATTAATGCATTGGGCAAACGCCCAATTGTAAATAACGTATTGTAAATAAGGAAGAGTGCCATACAACATGGGATGAAGTATCATTTACAGTAATGGCCCTGAATCATTACTATGGCTGAAGAATGCTCAGCACAAGTCTCCAGTGGGAGTGAGGAGTGATGCAAAAGATACTTTGAGACATATTTGCAACCCCTGAAGATGCTGGACCAGTCCCTGATGTGATTTATGCTGGTTGCCAATGGCCCCCAAGGACTGTCACAGCAGTTGGGGATCAGTAGAGTATAAGGGAGTATCAGTCATGCCTCCTTTCCTTCTACACCAGAAGCCAAGAGAGGCGGATGGCACAAAAGCCACTATGGCTACACTACTCAAAGGTTTCTCAATGTAGAGGAATCCTCCAGTGGCTGGGACTGCTTTGCACTATCAGAGCAGAGCAAAGCTCTCCCAGTGTACCAAAGAATGAGGGCTTGCATCTTTTTAAAGAATGAAACAAGAAAATTGTTTAAATGATATCCAAAATAATGATTTCTTGAGAAAGTGTTATCTACAGAAGTGCACAGATGAGGTAACAATATCATTTTCTGCACTTCCTTGCCTTTGCTAGTACCCTGATCAGCTCCGACTATGGTTTTGGGGTTTTTTACGTTTCTTTAAATACAACCATATGTGACACCAAATCAGCAGCAATTAAATTAAAGTTTGGATTAAAGTACTTACCCATACAGTCATTATTATGAGTGAGCTCAAATCCTGGGTAACAAAGACAGTTATATGATCCAACTGTGTTTTTACAAGTTCCATTTCCACAGGGATGGCGTTCACATTCATCAACATCTGCAAAGACAAAGAAATTTGTAGACAGGAACTTGTCTTCCCAATTGTTTGTTAATGTGGTATGCACACAAAAGGGTCTTGAAAACGCTCTTTATTCAAGTATTAGTTTCTAGTGTGTTTTTAAGAAAAAATGGCAGTTTTCATGATTTTTTGCAGAATTTTTAAATTTATTTTTTGTAATGTGGAAGGTGAGACTTGAAATTTTTTGTAACAGTTGGCAGGATTATAGGGATATTTTTACCATATGCAATTGTTTTCAGGATTTATGTTTGAAACCGTAAAAACTGTTAGTTTAAAGTTATGAAATATTGTTACTTTTTTAAATAATCGAAGTTTGGATATTTGGACTAAGAACGAGTCAGTTGCCAAGTACCCTGCACAAATAATTTGAATGTGATTCAGTTTAAAAAAAATTGAGAAAAGGAAGACACACATGGACACACAGCAGCATATGAAGAAGTTTCCAATATTTGAATAATAAGAAAATTGGAACACCGCCTATATTTCCAGAGGGACACTGAATTCCTATTTAGAGCCAGAATTTACACGAGAGCTTATTTACAAAAGCTGCAGTAGCTATATTTGGCTGTTTTCTCAAAGCATTAACCAAACAGTGACATAAAAGGAGCTGCATACATGCATTACCTTTTCATAATAATATAATGTCTACAATTTTAAAAATCTAAACAGACCAAAAGGTCAAGAACAAGAACCTTTGGTTTTGTGATTTATGTATCTTAGTGACATCTCTTTCACATCACCATATGAGCACAATGAGAATAAGGATTTAATCATATTAAATTCCCTTCAATATGAAGACATTCATCATCACATATCTTTGTGAACACTGATTTTATATTTTATTCAGTGATGTGTGGCCCTGAAGATGTGGCCCAGTGATGTGTGGCCCTGTGGCTACTCCAAAGCACTTTGCACTTTCTTAAAGGAAATTCTAATTTGTCTAATTGATACTTAATATATGAAATCAGTACTTTAATAGGAATGTAACCTCCTAATACAATTCAAATTCTAGATACATTCCATTGTCTAGAATTCAAAGCATATCCCTTCCATACCCATGCACATGGTTTGGTCTTGGGATGCCTTAAAACCATTGTGACAGATGCACTGGTAACCTCCTTGCATGTCTACACACATGCCATGACTGCAAACATTAGGAATTTCCAAACATTCATTGCGATCTATAACAAAAATATAAAACACATGACATACTTTATTTTTTTCATTCATTTTTCACAAACATGTTTTTACAAAGTTAGTAAATTATTTAAATCATGCTCAGAATTATCCATAACCAAAACTGAATCATTACAAAACTGTTTTTATAGGAACTTTCTTTTTGTCTATACATTTTGAGGTCTCAAACATATTCTAGCAAGCAATAGCTTGACCTCAAGAAAGTTGTTTTAAAATCTCATGGAGTTTCTTATTATTATGAACAGAGAAATATGGCTAGAGCATAAAGTTTTTACATAGTTTTTACAAGCAAACTAAAAAAAAATGGTTTCTCTTGCATCTCAACAGGAAACATGTAAATGTGATAGATACAAATGGATTCAAGCAAAGCAGTGGAATCAATTGATTTCTTACCAATACAGGCACCATTAGGTGAAAGTTTGAAACCTGCAGCACATTCACAGCGGTAACTCCCAGGACTGTTGATACAGTCTGCATTTCGCTGACAGAGATTGTCTCCATTGCTGCACTCATCAATATCTGAAACATAAAGAATCCTAATTCAAATGTCAAGTACCACAATATATTTATTTGGTCTAGAGTGCAAATATTTTTAGTGCCATGGAAGGATAACATGGAGAATGGAGATTCTGATCCTGATTTTCCTCTCACTTGCACCAGTGTAAGCTAGTCAATAGAATGAACTGCAGCTAATAGAATTCCATCAATGAAAAACTGGGGTTAGGAGAGAATCAGACATTATGGATCTAAGCCCTGTTGCAATAACTGGGCCTACAAATTTGCCCTAATTGTAAGCTTAACTATAAATGTAAGTAAAAATTCAAGACATGTTACAATAACCTATAACAACATATGTTAATGAAAAAAGGTGCAAAAGCAAAACAAAAAGACTAAATTAGTCCAAACAAAAATGCCTACTAATATAACTCAGGGAGCGTGTTAAAATCATGCTTGGTAAGCCAAAAAAGTGCAGAACTGAAAATCAATGAACTGAAATTAGAAATTAGGCCTAATTAATAAACCCTTTTTGGGTCCTTAAAAAAATTTCTTTGGGAGAAAAATTGGTAACTGGAGCAAGCTTCATCATCATGGCTGCTATTCCCACCATCTCCTGAGACCTAGGATCTGATTCAACCTAATCCTGAGAGATGTCCTGACCAGCCCGGGCTAGAGCAAGAGACCCAGATGACACCGCTACCACCAGCTAAATCTCAAACACCATCTGTCCCAATGTCCTTTTCCTTCTCTACCTTATGTCTTCTCTTTCATCTCTCTCTCCCCTTTTTCCTTTCGTCTAATAGGAGTCTGGTTTAGTTGGTCAGGACTGTATATCTTGTAACACAGCTGTAAGTCTGTGCTCATAAAGAGGTAGCAAAAAGCAGTGCCCCAAGCAGCCCCAATTCTGGTACAAGTTTGCTAAGTCAGGGAGTGCCTGATAAGACCATACGTGGTGCCTGTCCTTTTCCAGTGGTAAGGTTGTAAGTGAAACTGTGAAAGTCAACCCCAGGAGACAGTGGCTGCATTTTCTCTTTGTTGTTCTTTTCTCTCCCCTTTCATGTGTGTTTGTCTTGTTTTATCGTCTTAGGAAATGGAATCTGACTTTAACAACAATAGCAATAACAACACATGCAGCCCGTTTCAACTAACTATTTCTCTCCCCACAAAAGGACAGTTATTACCATCTTTAATGGCATCTTAAAAAAATCCAGTCAAACAAGGGTTTTTTTTCTTTCTAAAATCTCTCTCCAGATAAAGGGAAAATATCCCAAAGAGTGTTAGTAAACTAAAAGCCTTATTTAACACATTACATTTCTTTAATTGCTTTTCTGTCTTTTCTGTATCTTTAAGATAAGGTTAAAATGATTTTTAAATGGTGTGTTTGCCAAGGTACTAAGCAGGCTAAGGTCAGTGTCAAACCCTAATCTTTTTAAAAACTGTTTAATGCTGAACAGTTTCAAAGTCACGTTAACACTTTTGACTCTTTGGGTCCATAGATTCTATCTAAATTAATACAACATTTTATGTCCCTAGGTGAATCTAAAGGGTTAATATGTACTTAAAAAGCTGGCAACTTGGCAAACAGACAATTGTTTTAAAGTTAGTTTAAAAAAACAAGGGTTTATAAACATAAAATTGGGAATTTAAGTTATTGATACAATGCAGAAGTCAAACAGTGTATTTAAAAAATCCTTACGAGAAAGTGTGGGTAAGTTGCAAAGGGTGTACAAAATGTGGGGCAGCAGGGAAAGGAAAAAGTTTGCCAATTTTTTAATAAAAGCCATATTTTTACAGTATAACAACTTCAGTTGTCAAAAATGTGTTAAAAATCAGCCTTAAACTGGAGGAAAACCCCAGAAGTATCAGAATGTAATTTAACAGTTTGCTTTGCATGATTTTAATTTTTTTTTAAAAGAGTTATCAATTGTATTATAGCACTTCATTTTTAATCTTTTTACATGTGCTTTGTTTTGTTTTCCCTTTTTCTTTTATTTTAGGGGTTGTAGTTTTTGTAAATGGTAAAAATGTCATAGGTTTAATGTAAAGGCATTTTTTAAAAGTGGCAAAAAGGAAGTGTAGTTATAGTGTAGCAATTTTTACTAAAAGTACATGTTGGGTAAACCCTCCTGTTAGCAGAACGCCAGCTTAATTCAGCACTGCTACTGCACTGACTGTGAATTAAATTTCAAGAAGCCCCCCTAAAACAAGGAGTTTTGCAGAACCAAACCTTCTTGTGATTGTTTTGGGTTTTGCAATTAATTTTTCCTGTTTAGTTTTTAATGTCAATAATTATTGCTGTTGTTTTGTGCATGTAAGATAGGACGATGCTAGTATTTACAGGTTGGATCCCCATAGTGGGGTAAATTGCCACAATGGCCATGTTGGCCTCACAAATGTTGATGAAGCAGGTGGGCAGGATCTGTCAGTCTAAAAATGCTTGCAAATTTTTACCACCCTTGGACGTTGCAAAAGGCTCATGAATGCAAAAGAGGTTCCAAAGACATCATTTTGTTTCTTCTTTTTATAAAGGGCAACATACTTAGGTAAACATGCCATCGGGGTAAAGTTTTTCCCCAAATAAGCAAGTTTAACCACTCATGAATTAAATTTTTTACAGTTATGTAAATGTGCAACTTTAAATAGTTTTAACTGTGTCACCGGAGGGGAGGGGGGGGGGTAAAGAAAGTCTTTTCCATTTTTACCCATTCTGGGCATACAGCCAAAAAAGTAATAAAAGCCAGTTTGTTTTTAAACATCTTAAAACATATAAGAGTACCAGATCTAAGTTTTGTTTTAGCTATAAATAAAGTTGCAAGTTTGTAGCTTTGTTACTATCTGAAAGGTTTTACTGTAATTTTTGTAATATTTAATTATATAATTTTTTTAAATTCCAGTTTTAAAATAAAAAAATTGCAATATTTGCAATTAAAAATATAGCCAAGTGCCTTTTCTCCCCCGTATATGCTCAAAGTAAAATAAGATTTTTGTTTGTAATTGAAATTTTATGAACCAAAGTCTGACCTGAGGTGGAACTGGTTCATAAAAAAGGGATTATGTTGCAATAATTTGGTCTACAAATTTGCCCTAATTGTGAGCTCAACTGTAAAGAAAATCAAAGTTCATAAAATGTCACAACAACCTATAAACAAAAAAATTCATGAAAAAGGTACAAAAGCAAAACAAAAAGACCTACCAACATAACTCAAGGAATGTGTTAAAATCATGCCTGGTAAACAAAAAAATCCTGGAACTGGAAATCAATGAAGCAAAATTGATGTGTCATAAATTAGGCCTAATTGGTAAACAAAATAATGAGGGGATGGGTCCTTTAAAAAAAAAAAAAAAAAGAAGAGTCTGGGGAGAAAAGTTGGTTACCATGACACTGGCTGATGAAAAGACAAGAGAAGGGGAAGGATGCCCCATCATGGCTGCCCTCCTCTCCCATCACCTCAGACCCCAGATCTTCTTCATCCTAATCTTGAGACATGTTCTGACCTGTGTGTTTGCTATCAAATTAAGTAGTCTACGGTCTCTGTATACCAAACCCCAAACCTTGTTTAAAACTTTTTAACATTAAACAGTTTCCACAATCATGTTAACATCTTTAACTCGCTGGGCCCATATATTCCATCTAAATTAATACAACAGCCCCTCTGTATTGTGTTGACAATGGAACTGTAAAAGTCTGTGTAAATAAATAAATTAATTAAATAAATGTCTGGGTAAATAAATATACCTATGTAACTTTATATAATTAAAATAATAATTTAATTAAAACACTAGGAAAGTGGTGCAGTGTGTTAGTGTTTTAATCTTCTGGGGTGAAATCTTGACTCCTCTGAAGCTATGGCAAAATTCCCACAGAAGCAGGATTTCACCTCTAGACTTGAACTCAAATCCAAGGTTAGGGCAAAAGTGAAAATTATTATAGTGATCTAATTCTAATTCCCATGTTTTATTGTCATAACAACATTGCACAACTGGATATGACTAATATGTCTCTACCTAGGAGAGTACTGGTAGAGTAGATCAGGAATGAGATGCATTTGCAAAAGTGTGGTGTTCAAGAGAGTGCTGTTATTCCCTCATATTCAGGAGTGCTAAATTCACTCCCAAAGGTAAATAAGAAAACAAAACAATGCCTGGTCTAGAAAGGAGAAAGGACTGTTAAGGAAACATGTTTAAGAGTTAGTAGGTTGCATGAAAACCAATATAACAAAACCTGTGTCAGAAATTGGCTGGCACATACATTTATTTCTTTAAAGACAAGTACCTACTAAGGTCATTATGAGATAACCATTGAAAGAATGCTCACAACCTGTTCCTCCTAAGGTATTAATTGCACTGGACTTATGCCCTGATGCTCCTTTACAATAAGCATGCTTGTGGGGACAAAACAGAAAAAAACCTCTCATTCAGATCACCTTCACAGACCAAGAGTAGGTCACTGTAGCTGAATCCTGTGGGACATTCACAGCGGAAACTGCCAATCTGGTTAATGCAAACACCATTTGCACAGATCCCTGGGATCTCCTTACATTCATCAATATCTGAAAGTGAATATACATTAGTCACACAGAGTATTGTAAGGCTTTATGTACCACATGGATTCTCTATATTTCACTATGCTGTTTCTCTCTCTCTCTCTCTCTCTCTCTCTCTCTATCTCTATCTATATATATATATATATATAAAAACCTAAACATACTGCTGTTGTGAGAGATGGGGCAAATAAATTATATGATATTCAGTAAAGAAGCTCAAGATTTGGATTATTAAATCAGCTATGAAGCTGAAAGAAGGAAGAAAAGAGATATGGGAATGGGATAACACTGAATATTAAATATCTGTTTCCAGTATATAAAGTATTATGCATGCAGAAAAGTCCCAAAGAAACTTAAGAGGGAAGTTTCTTATAGGTAATTATGTAGGAGCAGGAATTTATAATTGTACTATGAGAATCAATGTATGATTTGATTTCATCCTGCCAGCCACCCTTTTTGAATAGCAGAAAGGAATGACAGGCCAGAACAATCCATATGACTGATTATGGTCACCCTTTTGTTTTAGGATAAGTTATAATGTCTACTATGGTTTCCTATATGTATTACAAATTAGGCACTCTAGTTAAATATACATTTCTTTGTTTTAAGGTTTTAGTAAGTAAGAGACAGGATCTTGTATTGTATCTATGTTAAGGAGATTAGAAGAATATTGAGGCCCTGAAGCCCCAATGTGAATTGTTTTAGTTATAAGATTTAGCAAGGCTTGATTTACAGTGTATTCTGCTGAATATAAAATACTGCTGTCCGTATACCTTTGAAGGTTTCTGTAAGAGATTGTTTGTGTGAATGAGGAATGCATGCATCAGGAAAAGATAAGGTGTGAAACCCATCACAAATGTCCAGATGGTCAAGAAAAAGTGATTGTCTCCTGGTCTTTCCAAGTCTATCAGAAAACATCCATTGTATGCGATGCTAAACATGTTAGCAGCATTGACGACCTCAGAGGTGAGGCAGGCACCCCCGAAGGCGAGACAACAAATAGGAGATAATGATGGGAAGCCTGACAATAACCATCAAATGATAACAGCAGAAAAACCCAAGATGAACACCACGTAAGGACTAATGATTACACAATGACATTGCGAAATGCATGGACTCAGATGGGAATTTACAACTATAAAGCCGGGGTGTTTTGCCATGGAACTCTGGGTTCAGTCCTGCAACGCCTCGGAGCATCGGATCGCAACTGACAGAGCCCAGCTCCTCACTCGTGCTCAATCTAACTGGCCATTAGATTGACTCGAGCTACAACAGACTGGTAACTATAAACATCAACTGGCAGGAGTGTGTGAGTGTGTGTGTGAGATACTGAAAAGCATATGCTAACTGTTGTATTTTCAATAAATGCGGTGTATTTGCCTTTCCCTCCTTAAAAGATCCCGTGTGCTTTGTATAGCATAACAATTATTCTTTTAAAGCGTCTATCAGTCATAACCATGTACTGGGATGGAGAGGGAAAGGAATGGTAGCAGTCATAAGAAGACCTGGCAATAGAAAAATACTTAATAAAAACTGAGATATATAATAAAAATCTTATTCTAAACTTTCTGAACTTTTCTGATATTGTCAGGATGTAGCAGAGAAAGGCAGACGGTTATACAGCTCCAAAGGGAGAGAGGGAAGCACGTAAAATGCCAGTTGCGGGAAGGGAGATTTTTTCATACAACTGTTATATTAAAATAACATTCATTATAAATCCAAGTAAACATGAGTTCTAGTGACCTGAACAAACCACATACTCTTGCAATTTATGATGTCACCAGAACCCCATGATGGAATTAGAGTTTTATTACATACAGTTGGTATACAGTGTTCATGGCAGTATTATTATATTGCTATGACACACCATGCTGCAAAAAATTACTTGTTGAAAATACATTTAATAAAACTTACCAACAGCTTTGCCAGTATGGATGTCAAAGGTGAAGCCAGGAATGTTCCCACATATGGTCTTAAATTCCGCTAAACATGAAACAAATTATGCATTTGTAAAGAATATGTATAAGTCCCTCAATAATTATTTTTTAAGTTTCCTCAGCTTTCCAAGAGCTCTTCCAGTCAATTCTAGTATTGATAGGAAACTGTGGTTTGTCTAAGTAAAATTTAAAAGCAAATTTGCCAATAAGTGCAGCTGCCACTCAGAAATTCATTCACACTTCTATATATCATTATTTGTTCCATTTGGAGATAGATCAGATGTTGAGTTTGGGAGAGCAGGCCTTCATTTTCTGTTTAAGCAGCACTCCTCACCCTACTTCTTGAGATTTGTTACTACTTTCTAATCTCCTACAGTTGAGGATCTACAGAGGCAATTTTACTAGGGAAACTGAAAGTAACTTAACAGTAACTAGGTTTTGTTGAATACATTAACTCTAAGGATCCACACTGGTCTCTCCTATTCCCCTCTCTCCTTCAGAGATTTTTGTAATTGAAATGGCGAGGAACTCAGGGAGATATAGGGGACTACTACTCCCTCTCTTCCAGGACATCTTGAGGATGCAGGATGTAGACAACCCTAATGGCTTTTACTACAATCTGTTGACCCCTGGCTTTCAAGGCAAGGCATGTGACTCCTAGAGTGTGGATTTGCAGTGGTGATATATTTAGATTAATTCAGTTACTTGTATATAAGCTTTTTTCCAGCATTTAGTGGAATCAATTAGTGCAGGGTGTGACAGCAAACCTCCTCTGTTAGACTTTACCAGCACAGCAATGTTCATAAGAAAATCTTCACAATACATGGTGAACTTTTAAAAGGGAAAAATGGACCCATTTTAATCAACATGTGTAGTTTCGCACAACAAGAAACATCTCTCCCTACGTCGAATCTGTAAAACACTGACTATTGGCAGCCTCGTGCATCTTGCAGTGAAATAGGGGAGCTGGGACAAAATAACTTTTTGTGTGAATACTTACCACTGAATACTGAGACAATGTTGAAATGTTACTAAGCTTTTCTTTCAGTCATTACATCAGCATTAAAACAAAGTGAAAACGGATTTATAGTTTCTGGTGTTAAGTTTCCATACTACTAACATTATGAGAAAATAAGGCACAATTTCCAGCAGTTAAGGCTAATTAACCATTAGTACAACCTTCCATGGGATGTGGTGGATTCTCCATCACTTGGGAGTCATTAAATCAAGAAGAAATATGTTTCTAAAAGACAAAAGGTTAAATTTGCAAAAGCACCTAAGTGATTTAGGCGTCTAAGTCTCATTTACGCACTGAGAAGCCTTAGTACTACTGACTCCCAGTCATGTCAATGCTTTTCAAATTTTTACCCATGTTCCAGTTCAACCACAAGTTTCTGGGCTTCATGCAGAAGTCACTGTGTGATATTCAATGACCTGTGCTATACAGGAAGCCTAACAGTGGTCCCCTTGTGACCTTAAAATCTATTAATTATTTTCACTTTCAGATAATTGGTCATCAGCAAAACATTTAGAAAAGCCAATTTCATCTGAAAACTTTGGGACAAACAAAGGCTCCACTAGGGGCAGCCATATTAGCTCCTTTTGGAGCCTTAATTTGGCCCTAAGTTTTCAGTTGAAATTAGCTTTTCTAAATGTTTTGCTGGTGACCAGCTATCTGAAAGTGAAAACAATTAATAGATTGTTAGGGGACCTCTGGACGCATTGTGTGTGCACAGGGCAAGAGCAGGCATAATGCAGGAAAAAATAGTATGTGATTGGCTAGTTAAAGACTGTTTCACAATGCATATGCAAAGGCAAAAAATGCCTTAATTTTGGCATTTTCTAACATTTGATTGCTTGACTTTGCATCCTTTACATTTTTAAATTTAGATTTTTGTATGTAATTTTCAAATACTATATACTGTACTTATTACTACATTACATTTCATAAAGACAGTAATATCCGAGAATTACCAGTAACTAATTCCTCATGATTTACTTATACCTCAAATGATGAACCAACCTGTCAGATACAATTTGGTCATAAATGAGAAGTGGCAGAGAGGGTAAAAACTTACAAGAGCATTTATTTTTGAAGGTTGGGGGCCTGTCTAATGTTAATAGATGTGATTCACATGCATGTGCAACATTAAACTATATAATCTTTGTTACCCAAATACACAAGACAGTGAGACTATTTGTCAAACATAAACATAAAAAACAAGAGTTATTCAGAAAGAGAAGATGTAAAGGCTAAGTTCATTGAGATGAACAATATAGTTCGCATCAAAGCATAACACCACTTTTAATGAGCTACTGGGCTGAAGCCAGCAAGCTGGTTACGGTCAATGCACCATAACCTCTGCTTCTGTGATGTGCAGCCTACACCCAGATTTCAGAACATACTCATTATCTCATAATAACTGTAGCTATTCAACCATTTACAATTGGAATTTGTGTTTGATACCCCGCACACAAACCCCTTCCTTAGTGGAATTAGAGGTTCAGAAATGTCTCCAACTGCAGCAAAAACATCTAAAGGAGAAAAGCCAACCAGGCAAAGTCCTGAAACAGAGATATTTTAACTCTGTAACTATTTGCAGAATTGCTGAGGCAAAGAGGTTTTAAAGAACATTTAAGAACAGCTACAGAGACACTTTCTTATTCAATGGTGTCACACAGCCATAAATACTCTCTGTATGAGATCCTGACATCATGTTATTGCAGCTCAAGATCGTGATGAAAGCATCACTATACTACGTTAGGATATTCCACCATAAATATGTTGTGGCTTTCTGTGACTGCAACATAGTATTTCATCTCTCACGCTTGCTTTCATTTCACACATTTGGTTGCTAGAAGAAGAGTACATATCTTCACTCTTCATACTCCTGCTACTGAAAGGAAGGAAGGAAAGTGTTTCTCCTTTCAGTCCCTTTTTGCTCCTTCCTGGCTGCCTGTAGGACAGGGTGTCTCCAAGCAGTTCTGATCCATTTGGATATCATTCTGTCCTCTGCCACGTGGTAGACAAGGGAGAGCAAAAGGACCACTTCAGTTATATGGACTCCACTAAAGATGCATCCAGCACTACAACTGCAGGTTGAGTATCACTGATTTAGGGGCAAAAACCAGTAACATAATAAAAAGCATCTTTTGCTATACAAGTGATTATTTTTATCCCAGTACATTATGAGACCTCTGCTTGATTGCTGAATGTCAGCATTTATTTATGAATTCCATGAATTACTATAGATTTGATGATTTTCCTGCTGGTGTTGTAATCCAGGAAGTCGTTCCTTCCTCATTTTGAGCTTTAGAAAAAAGTGGGATGCAAAAAACATTCAATTGCACTTTTCCTGAAATCCCATACATTGGGATGAAAAAAGGTATTCTGGTGGGGGTTTATCATGTTGACAAATGCACTGTGGTCTTTCTATTTGATTACTAATTTTGCAGGG
>NW_020664464.1:28220523-28222787 GCF_002925995.2 Terrapene triunguis | reverse complement strand
CTCACTGTTCAGCTTGTCACCACAAGCTGGCTCTAAGTTCCTCTCCTTCCAAGGGGAACATGCAACAGCAGCTGACAGAGTTTACAGACTGCCAGATCTGGGATGGTGGGTGAATGTCTGAGAAGTGGGTTGCACTCAACAAACTGTCAAAATGAAAACCAAGCAGGTGGAGGAGCTTGCATTATGGCATTCCTAAGCTCTGCCAGAGCTGAGCCTATGCTCTGGTGGAGATAGGAATACCATAGGGCTGGTACACTTCCAGCTGCAGAGTCTCTAATTTAGACAGGAGAGGAGACAGCATGCCTCAGCCCCACAGCAAACTTGCCCTGCCACTATTTTGACAGTCTACAAGAGAGTGTCCCTCACTTGTGGACCTTAGCAGTTCCATAGCTGGAGAAGGTGCCAGTCTTGCTGAGGTCTGCTACTCCATTGGAGTAGGGACTCTGCTCTTGTAGCACCTCTTCCAAAAATCACTGTATTGTCTGCATCTTGGGCCACCTCAGTCACTGCCTGACTATCTCTCTCTTCCAAGCCTTCTGGGTGGTAATTTATGCAGCAGCTTTACAAGTGAGAATTCTGCAGCTATCTACATGGCAGCGTAAATGCATGGAGAAAAGGCCCTGCCCATGACATGCCTTTTGGCATGTATCTTGTGGCTTTTTAATATTATAATTTGTTATACACACATATTTTAATTTCAATTATAATTAGATTTATGTCTGTAAAAGTACCTACACGAGGCTGTAAGTGCTTTGGCAATTATTAAGAATACAATTCATCCAAAAATTAACAAATCCACAGCACTGTACTCCTTTCTACATAAAACAAAAACTTGTGTGGTCCTTATAGCCCCCGGGCCAGATTCACTCTGCCAGTGATGGGGGATGCAATCAACACCTTCCTGCTCCCTTGGGGACAACTCACCCAAGGAAGGTCAGATACTGGTGTTGCCGCCTGCCCTCACTCTCACTTGCAGCCAACAGGAACATCTTTAATTCCTGTCATGTGCTCTCTAGGCACCTCTCTGGAAGAGGCTTCAGCCAGGTGAATGGAGTTATCATATCACCCAGCTGTCTTGGCCACATCCACCACTGCTCAATATTTGGGCAACACTGACTGCCTTTAGGTCGGAGGGGAGGTTACAGCTGCTTTGTGCCAACACCATTGCTGTACCATGTCAGACTTTCAACCATGGGGATCATGATGGCAGATGCCTGAACTCAGACTAGCCCATGAAGATTACGCACTGTTGGTGGCAGCTAACATGAATAGCATCACTCTGCATTCCCTTTGGACAATGGCATAATTTTGACTGAAACTCACACTAACTGATACAGAGAGGGAGCTAAGATGATGTGGAAGTTAATGTAACAGGATTGTTAGGGAAGTCTTACCTGTTCCTGGGGTTGGACACGGCTCACAAGGCTTGTTCCAGGCTTTGCCAACATTGTACGTGCAGCAGCACATCCTCTTGGTCACGTTGAAGGGCAGTTCATTCTCACAGGAGGTTCCATTGTAGCTTCTATAGCAAAAGCTCTTTCTCATATCTACATGGGAAAACACTCAGAGTTACAAGGTAACTGCAACAGGGAGGCTATCATCTTAAGGACTGGAGTACACCTGATTACAGAATGAGGTACACCTAGATTGAATCAGGCAATTCCTTATAAAGGGCAGCAGGTGACTGCAATGAAGGGAGAAGTTCAGGAATCTGTGGCAGTCTCTCCAGGAGTAAGGAAAGGCTCCTTCAGGGAAGACCCAAAACCAAGGGAGTTGCCTCAGGCAGGGAGGCTTGGGAGGAGTAAGAGAAACCTTGTCTTGGGTGGGTTTATGAATTGACTTGGTTTGGGATTTTGAGTGTTAGTTTGTTTATATTTATTTGGAATATGCAATCCGGTCAAGACAAGCCACAGCGTTCTTATCAACGAGGTTCAAAGCATGAAGACCTCCCGGAAGTTGAGTCATTGTGCAGTCCTCAACTATTTGGTGTCATGATTTGTGGCTGTCCACATTGACATAGTGGACTGTCTCTAAAACGCCACTGAAATTCTGCTGCAGCACCAATTCCATATCTGGTACGAAGCTGGTTCAGAAGGCTCCACTGCCTTCATGGTAAATCAAACCTGGGTTGACAGTGGGTGGGGTCCAAGACAAGATAATTATTTGTCACTTTCTCTGCAGACCATGAAGCTTGCTACACAGCCTCTACAGTAAATTTATATATATATATATATATATATATATATATATATATATATATATAT
>NW_020664464.1:27980460-28220513 GCF_002925995.2 Terrapene triunguis | reverse complement strand
ATATATATATATATATATATATATATATATATATATATATATATATACATACACACACATACACCCACACCCACACACACACACACCCCTCTACCCGATATAACGCTGTCCTCGGGAGCCAAAACATCTTACCGCGTTATATCGAACTTGCTTTGATCTGCCGGAGTGCACAGCCCCGCCCCCCCAGAGCACTGCTTTACCGCGTTATATCCGAATTAGTGTTATATCGGGTCGCGATATATATATATAAAAAATAAACCCAGTCCCCAAGGAGGGGTATTTTTGACCAAGAAAAAACCTGGGAGAAGTTTTTTTTGAACATTCCAAAAGGGGAAAATAAGGCAGGCTGCCTTTGGGTGACCCTAGGCCATGACGGGGTGCACCAGAAGCAGCTGGCACATTGTAGTAACCAACAAAGTAGTTCGGCCGAAAGTCAAATCCTTTCAACTACTGATCTAGCCACTGTGATTCATGAATTCTGACTCAGAGTGACCCTGAGACTGCAAGCAGCATACATTAAAAAAAAACAAAAACAAAACAAAACTTTTTCTATAGATTAAATCACCTTAATTAAACTATACTTTGTCTCCCTATTACTTTAGCTGAGTGTATTTGTTCAAGCTGATACAGTTCCATCTCCATTCGGTCACGGATGTCTTACAAAAGAGAAAAATTTCAAAGAAACTAAAAAAAAAAAAAGTAGATGTTCTTAAGACCCATTTCCTAGCAGACTCACCAACTGGAAGTCAAATATACATATGAAAAATTATGTGTGAAAATGAAAAGCTCTGACTTCTGTTAGAGAATAGAACACACATAGTCATTTCATATTACTCTTTCATGGCTATCTGATGTGGCAGTTTTGCAATAAAGGTTAGAAAAGGTGATACTGTCTCAAGAGCTTTTAAGCATTGCAGTTGCAATCATTTAAGTTTAATGTTCTGATAAGGTACTTAAAAGAAGCTATACACTTCTAAGATTTCAAAGTCAGCCTTGTTGCAGGGAAGACTTTAAGCAGCCAGATGAGGTCCAAAACAGCTCTGATCACTACAGCATGTCAGGTAAACAAGTTTTACATACCCATGCAATTGTGTCCTCCATTCACCTGCATGTATTCAGGAGGACAGATGCAGGTGTAGTTCCCCAGAGTGTTGTAGCAGGTCCCAGGGCCACAGACACCAGGATGTGCAACACACTCATCAATATCTAGAGAGAACAAATGAAAAAGTACAGTTCACAAAGAGACAAGAGGAACTTTCCCAAATAAATAATTATAAGAAATAAGTCCACATTAAACTACTCCAACATAGCAAAGAAGAAATATTTACAAAACACAGGGTGCATTGCTCAGCTTTGATTTAAACAGGCTTTTGTGGCAGCAGCTGAAATGTATTATTGTTCTCCTGTATGTTTGATTTCCTCCAATCCCTGAAGCAGAAGACAGCACTTGTCAAAAATTCAAGATTTGTTGAGGCTGAGTCACTTCCTGTCCCATCTACTCCACCAATGATGTGAACCTTAGTATTTCATTTGCCTGCCACTTCCAGAGGCATTTCAGTACCATTTTTTCCATCCCACCCCTCCTGTAAGCAATTAACTCCCTACTGTGATCCACCAACCCATGACCCTCTCTTCATTCAAATCCCTCCTTGAGATTCACTTCTACCATGGTGCCTAAAAGGAGAAAGTCAATATCTATTCAAAACACATTTTAGTAATGCACATGCATATGCTGAATAACCACATAATCTTGTTGCTGTAACCCTTGTTCTTCCTCACCCCATCTTTTTCCCTATTGTGTGTTATCCTCCATTATCACATTACAGCTACATTGATATTGTAACCTCAAAGGTATGGGCCTTATCTTTCTTTGTGGTGTGTAACCAGCATAGCATACTCCATAGCTACATCTGAAACAAGAGCTTCCACTACAAACCCAATTTTGCCCTCTCTCTTCACCTAAACGCAGTGAATATAGGAACGTTGGCCTCAGAATTGGTAGGCTGGTCAGTTGCAGTAGCATTTTTCCTAACAAATTTGAAATGATTTGAAGAAGCGGTAACTAATTTATGACATCCTAAAACAGAGATCATGACAGTTAAAAATCCTTTTAACTTTTTTGAAACTTGGTAGCAAACAATCTGCCCAAAAAACCAAAGATGGGGAGAAATAAAACGTAGTTTACTGAACTTACCTAGCTGAGATCTACTACAAAAGAACAAAGTTTAGTTACTTAAAACTCTCATTTGCCAACTTATTAACATTTAAATATACTAACATCAGAATTGCTCCAATAAGTTTAAAGTATGCCAGCAAATGATTGCGGAGACCCAAGCACTGATTTCAAAACAATAGTAAGTCTCTGTCCCTTTTCCATGCAAAGACAGACCTCAAAATGTAAGCCAATCCTGAGGGAAAATTTTTCTAATACAATTCAAGTTAATCGGACAAATTGTACATAAAATAAGATACATTTTAAAAGGTTGTCACCAGCTAAACTATTCTTCTAAAATGTATTTATTTCCACCAGCGCCAGGCTTGAGAATAGAAAGTGGGAGACAATTAAAAGTTTACTGGATTCGTATACTCCAGGGAAGAATGTTCCTTGCTACGGTGCCCTCACAAGCCCCGGCTAGCCCACTATTTCCACACCCCACCACCTCCCATTGTTGACTATCTAAAAAGTGCTCACTTCCTACAGTCCTTGGGAAGTACATTGGAGATGCAAGTGTGGGGGAAGGAGACTGGAGGGACATTGAAGCAGCACAGCAGAGGGCAATGTAGAAGGGGGACATGAAGGGTGCTGGCAGAGTGGGGAACAGTGATAGAAAATGAAGGGGAGCATAGGACTAGATTAACACGGGATTATGTGGCAGCAGAGGGGGTGGGCAATGAGGCAATAGAGAACTATTGATATTTCACCCTTCCTATAGACTTAAGAATGTAGTCTGGAGCCCGTTTCTAAGTCTTAATGCCCACCAGCACCTTGAAAACATTGGGACACATGCTGAAGACATCCCATCCCATTGCAAGCCTTAGACATCTTGTTAAGGCCCTAAAAACTCCCTCAACCTCAGGGATCCTTCTTAGGCTCACCACACTTGATAAGCATAAATAGGCTTTAATCCGCCTCACAAATCTAAATATCTTAGTTGGGTGAGGAATAACAATCCTGTTTAGACTTGTCAGAATGAATGGGATTCCTAGTATTTGCAGAGATAGGAGGGGGATTTGGAATGAGGGGGGTAACTACAAAAAGTCGCCATGGAGGTGGAGGGCCTGAGATAAGCCACATAAGGCTTCTGGAGGGGAGGTAGGCCAAGAGTTTCTTAAGGTCTAGAGAGGCTGATGGGGCCTGACAAGCTCCCTACACAGCTTGCAGGGCTGGGGTTAGGGGAACCTACAATATGCCTCATAAGATTTGTCTAGGTTTGATGCACTTACTCAGAAGGAATCTTAGGGCTGGTCTACACCCAGCCGCTAGTTCGGCGGCTGGGGATCGAAGTTCTGGGTTCAACTTATTGCGTCTGGTCTGGATGCGATAAGTCGAACCAGGAAGTGCTCGTCGTCGACTGCGGTACTCCAGCTCGGCGAGAGGAGTACCGCGGAGTCGACGGGGAGCCTGCCTGCCGAGTGTGGACCGCGTCTGAACCGCTGTAAGTTCGAACTAAGGTATGTCGACTTCAGCTACGTTATTCACGTAGCTGAAGTTGCGTACCTTAGTTCGACTTGGGGGGTTAGTGTAGACCAGGCCTTACTCTTGTACACCTCCTAACATCTGCAGGAAAGGGATAATGGATCTAAGGATGAAGAGGAGCAAGGAAGCATCACACAGGGTCTAGATGGGGTAGCAGCAGGCTCTGAGGTGTTTCCAGTTCTTAGATCAACCCTAGCATGAACCCCCCCCAAACATTCCCACTTGACAGAAAAACAATGAGGAAACGTCACAAGGTGAAGCTTGTGAAGTTGCACACACATTTTCCTTGTTAGTGTCAGTACCACAAACATTGCATGTTCGTGTTTACAAACAAGAGAGACAATATATTAGGGAATCATAATAGCTAAGAAGATTACCCTTACACTCTGTATGGAAAATGAATCTGTAATCAACTACTCTCTATGTATGAAATATTCTGCATCAGGAGAAAACAAACTCTGAAAGACCAAAATATTTGCAAACATGCAAACAAGTGTGTATTGGTGTGGGACAAGGTACTGCAGAATTTCACCTTCACAGATCCGTGTTTCTTCACTGAGGTAGTAGCCTTGTGGACATTCACACTGGAAGCTGCCAAAAGTATTGATGCAGTTTCCACCTTGACAGAGACCTGGCAACTCCTGGCATTCATCGATATCTGCAAAGGGAGAAAAGGCCATATTCTTACTCTGAAATGTAAAGAAACACGAGATCTTAACCATTCCATTGGAATGTTACGTGCTAGTAACTGTTAATCTTCACTGGGGTTTTTCCCTTCTAAATCTGCACTTTATTATCAAAGGGAAGAGGGTTTGTGATTATCCCACATATTCTATAGCACATTTTCAGCAAGATGAACGTAAGGAGTTCAGCTTCCATGATCGTTTATGGGAGTTTGGTATCTAACGCTTCATTCCTGCATGCTGACAGTGCATGGGAAATTCACTGGGACCAGGCTTTCACTCTATGATAGATGTTTGCAGCAACATTAACCTTCCATTGATTAAACCATAATTTTTGTAGGTCGTCTCATGCTTTGGGGAGCAAATGTTGAAGGCCTGTTCAATAAATGAGGTGGACAAAATATATGTAAATCTGTTTCACCTATAAAACACCAATTTACTTACTCAAATGGGTTTTGAGTATCCTTATTGAGTAACTGCTCGCACAAGCATCAGTTTGAACTTGCCACTCTAGTATTATTGATGTTAATAAGTGGTTTTCCGATGCAATGAATGTGAACACTTCGTCAATGATCCTCCTATTGTGCAAACTTTTGAAAATGTCACCTTTTGTAAAGTAGCAACCATAATAGCCATTATTCAGGATGAACTCACCTTCTAAGATAATAGTGATGGGATTTGGTCTGAATCCCTCACCCCCTGGACACAGAGTATTATATTCCGCTAGGGGGGAAAAAAAGGCTATTACTTATTTGTAGAATAAAACACTGGTATTAAGGAATTTTTTTATATAATTTATAATTTCATTGGTATTTTAATGCCATTATTATTTCTTATTTGTATTACAGTAGCACCAAGAAGCCCCAGTCAAAGATCTGGACCCCATTGTGCTACGCGCTGTACAAACATAGTGCACAAACATGGTCCCTGCCCCTCGTCGCTTAACTTTTTTTAACCTAACAGCACCCTGAACTGCAACGACATACACTACCAATAGTCACTGGACTAATCACAGTGCATAAAGTCAAGAAAGTGCATAGACTTTGCAGGATAGAAGCCTAAGATAACACTGGTAACCATGCACACAAGGCCTTAACCTGTAAGCTCCTGTAAGGCAAGGACTGTGTCTTCTTTGCATAATGCCTAGTATAAAGTGGCTCCCATCTTAACTAGGGCCTAGAAATTATTACTTCTGTACAATAGAGATGAGTATTTGTTAAAATTAGACTGTACAGTATTATAACTTAATAAATAATAAAACAATAATGCTTCGTACTTACATTGCACTATTCATACCTAAAACCTTGAGTGCTTTCAAAGGTAAGTATCCAGTGATGCTCACTTTCATAAAGCACTTGGCGTTTTCTGGATAAGAAGCATGATGTTAAGCACCAACCATTATTACTTGTATTCCTCACCTGCAAAAATGCAGTTAATGGATACAATTTTAAGAGCACCTAAGTGTGAAAGTTACTTAGGCATGTTTGAAAATGTTATCCATTATTCCCATTTTTGCAAGGGAAAATGAGGCACAGAAAAGTGAAATGATTTGTCAAAGGTCACCCAGTGAGGGCTTGATTTTGGTCCCATTGACCTCACTGGTGCAGGAACAGGCACTGAGGCAGAGCTGGGAACAAAACTCAGGTCTCTTGATTCTGAGGTCCGTGGCCTATGCATCACCTTTGAGAATAAGATGGAGAGCTTCTTTAACAATAAGACCGTTAGAGAATAAGCTTATGAAGTAATTTGCCAGATATTTTCATAGTCTGTTTATGGTCATACGCTAAATGATTATAAGTACATTTTCATATTTGCACCTTTTGTAAGAAAATTAAAAAAAAATGCTTACTGCTGTTTACAGGGGGACAAGTCTCACAGGGGATCCCCCAGGCCTTCCCCAAAGAGCAGCAGCATGAGGAGCGACTGACTCCAACGCCGATTTCAGTGTTACAGGATAGGCTCCCATCCCCTCGGGGTCCATATTTCAGGTAACAATTGCCAACACGATTATCTACATGTAAAACACATTCAACTATAGTTGCACTTTCCGGCCTAGATGAAGGAACGATCAGACAATCATATTAATACTTGCTACTAGTGGATGGCAGGCCCAGGCTACAGTATCCTTCTGAGTTACTGGTAAGGTAAAAAAGCTAATACACATTAATATTCAGGGGTATCAAGAGAAATGACATGGTGAGGGTCAACAAAGCTGCTTCTTCTTAAAGTATTTAGGTGTTTGCATGTCTTCAAAGTTCACAGCATATACTGGTATAGCACTTTTACTATTCCCAGTATTTTAATATGGGGAATGGAAAATTTCTTACCATAGTTTTCTTTTTATTAGTAGCTCCTCCCCCTTATGCTCCATGAATGGCAATGATTCTTCCCTGTGGAATTCAGAGGAGTGCCAGTGTTGCTCCTGGGGGCGGGAATACAGGACACAACCTCAAGCCACCAGAAGAGTGCTTCAAACTCTTTAGAAACTCTTCAACAATTGGTTATTGGCAGTAAGACAATAATCTGAAACTGCATTAATTAACTTTAAGGGAATTTTGTGTATTAGTAGTATTCCTTTAGACTTTTAAAAAAAAATTGTTACAAACTATAGCTTGGCTGTTAAAATAACTAGGGTTGGTAGAATGAGGAAGGACACTTTTAACAGAAAGAAAATTATGGTAAGGAATTTTCCATTCTCCTGTGTAGATTCTCCCCTCATTCTTCACTAAGGGGAAATAGCAAGTAGTGAATCAGAGTAGGAAAGGAACTGGCCCATGAAGCACTTTACCACTAAAGAGAAATAGAAACCCACTTTGTAGAAGTTGGTACATGCATTGTATGAGGATCACAATGCTGCTCTGCAATTTTTCTCAGATAAGGCCGAGACTCTTCCTCTTTGTGTTACCACTAGAGACCTTGCAGATGGAGTCTTGATTGTCTCATGGAACAGTTTCCCAGATGTCTAAATAAATGAATGAATTTTCTGGTTGAGAACTGTCTAGATACCAAAACTGTATCAATCACGCTAACAGATAATTCCTGTTGAATTACGCTTCATTTTCATTAGCGCTTAAAATTTCAATCAGAGATGGTCTCAGCATCTCAGGATGAAGAATGGGCCCATTTCAATTGGTCTAATCTTTTCTCCAGGTGCTTCGGCTGGCATTATCAAGTCCAAAAATTAGTGCGGATCTAGCAGGATGACCAAGGTTCTTTCTTTTCTTATTTTTGGTTTCAGATTACCCTTCACATGAACTGCCTTGCAAAACACAAGATTCTTCTCTGTCAAAGACATTATTTCCATTGCTTCTGAGAAGGACTTTGAATTCTGGTTTATCCCTGGTTTTTGTTCATACACATCAATGGTGGTGCCATTGAAGAGAACCAGAAAGTAGTATCCTTTGAGGAAATGTGTGGACATTTTCAGCACAAACTGTGCATTCAAGATGGATGATGCTTTCCTTTTCTTGGTGAGGTCCCATAACTCCTGTTATTTGTCTTCCAGTTACACTCCCCATCCTGTAAGGCTTTCTTCCACAGTGTGTATATATATAAGAGTTCAGAATATAAATTGGGTTAGGTTTCAGCATGTCCTCTGGATTCATCTGCCTGTGATGACTTGGGTTGATTTTCTACTATCTACAGGCATACAGATAACTTTTGTGTAGCCACTGAGACTGGGAGCATTGCTCTCATATGGTCTATGGGATCTTTTGGGGAAAAAAAGCCCTTCTGAAAGGTGAACAATGTCTTCTTCTGATGAGATTAGGACTGCACTGATTTTTACTATCTGCGCTAGTTCCCACAGTTTATGAAAATTCTACAGTATATGTTTTATTTAACATGGTAGTTTTAGCCAGCAGTTCCCATTCAGATCCTATGATGTCCTCAAAGATCAAGTGCATGGGAAATGCTGTATCCAACTTTATTTGGAGAGGAAGATATTTTCCCTTAGTTTTGAAAACTCCTTCCTCTTTTTGGTCTATTTATGGGTATTATCTTGCAGGTTATAGTATTACAGTACTTAGGTAGAGAAAGCTCTCCTGAGTGTCCATCTTTAGAGTTCACGGTATGAATCATATAGTTCATCCTCCAGGAGAAGAGCTGCTGGAGAAGGAAAATGAGGAAGGATGATAATGATTATTTTATATTATTAGCGAATTTCTAATGAACTATTGCTTCTCCACCCCAAAGGGCTGTATTTGTTTTAAAAAGTGCTTCCCGCAGTAGCACACTAATCTAAATTTTATCCATGGAAAAGGATTTCTCACTTATCCTTCTGTAATCCTGTACGGGTGCAGCTGCATAGGAAATTGAGTTCTTACTTCTGAATTCTGGTTTGGGTACAAACTCTGGATGAATCCTGGAGCTCTTGCTCAAGTTCCCCATGCCAGAACTGTGGTTCCAGAGGAGGGCTGAGCCCCAAAACACAGATCCAACTCAAGGACCCATGTTCTGGCAGACTGAGGGTCAGCTGGCAACAGGCAGGGCAGGACTCACCCTCAGAAGCTTCTGAAAAGCTGCCTGACAGAAGCCTCTGGCTGAGGGAGGCCTGAGGGATCCTAGAAGAAATGTTCTGCACCAGAGGACCCAGAAGATTAGATTCTCAGTGCTCCAGTGAGTCCTCAGCTCATGAGCTGGAAAGGGGAACTAGACACTGAAATGTGATTTCAACGGCTCAAAAATTAATAAAAATTTAGTCTGGGATTTTCAAAATAATCTTGTAGAGTCAGGCACCCAAATCTGACTGAAATTCAAAGGGAGTTGGGTACCTAACTTCCTTAGGTACCTTTGAAAATTGCAGCCTGAAACTGTAAAATAAATTGGTTGGGATAAGCTGAGCTGCCAACTTGTTCTGCTGCTGGTGGCCTGAGGTGTAGAGTGGGGCTTGGTCCTGGAACCCTGAGCAATGACAGTGAGCCCCTTTGAATTCTACAGGGAAAAGTAGAACGAGGGAAGAGCTGAGCAGCAGAATCCATTCTGACAGAACTTCACATTTCTTTAACAAAAGTTTTAATCAGGTTTTATTTATTTGACTTAGACCAATAGCAATCATCATCATAATTTTTTAAATTACTACAGATATAAATGCTTTAAAAAAAAAAAAAAAAAAAAAAAAACCCAAGACATCCCCAGAAAGCAAAGTGAAGAGGCCTTTGGTGCCATTTCCAATCTGAAAGGTTAAATGATTTACCCAAGTTCACTCAATAAGTCTGTGACACCATTACTGGAAATCAAGCAATTTAGGTGCTAGTGTAAGTATTGTAATCACAAGACTATCTTTCTATATCATGTTGCAAAGGGACAAGTAAACATAAGCTTACTTTAAGCCAGAGTACACCAGAGGGAATTACACAAACTGCATTGAAGCGTGTCTTTCACAGGTTGGTTTCAATCCAAATGGCTACTGCATGGAGTTCTAATTCAGATACAGGTTTAACCACATCAGTGAGCCAACTCTTGAAAATCTACTTCAGAGGAAGTGTACATCAGCCCCATGAGAACTCTTAGATTTAAAACTCAATTACTAAAATAAGAAACATGGGTCCATCCAGAAAATGGAATCAATAATGCAAACAACAAACACTCTGGTATATACAGAACTTATATTTTAAGAAAATGGACAATGTTTATAGTATTTAAAACTGGTAAATCTATATTTAGGAGCATGGTTTGATATCTAACATGACAGTAACAGATTCATATTTTCTGGACCAAAATCTGCACTCATTGATTTTGAACAGGATGCAAAACAAGGCAAAATTTGGCCCTCTATCTTTAGAAATGATCTAGTATCAATACAAGAGGCCTCTGGATCCACTTCTATGGGTCATACTTATTTGAAATAGTTTTCACTTACCCACACAACCTACTCCAGTTGGGTTCAGCTGGAAATCTGGTGGGCAGTTACACTCATACCTCCCAGGCGTATTCACACAGAGACCATTAACACAGTTAATGGGATCAGCACACTCATCAATATCTAAAATGGGAAAGCTACATTTGTAATCTGTTGATTTAATGGAGGAACGATGTGGGGAACGATGTGAGGGTATGATTCAAATGAGAGAGAGAAAGATAAACCTTTTATTTTTAGCTGAAGTTGAAGCAATTACAGTTCATCAAACACTCAGGAACAATTTCTACAGTTGCACATTTAATAGAAACATTACTTTTGTTCAGTTCTTAATTTAACCAAAATACCATATAGCCCTACATAGTAGAGCCCTGCATGGGACTGTTTTTCTATCCTGTTTCCCCTGCTTCCACACTGTTTCTTACATTTTTATCCCTCTCCCACCTGCAAAACCTTGGACCCCACAAGAGAGAGAGATTCCCCGAGGCCACTAAACAAAAAACAAAAGTGGTCAGTTAATATATAAATAAAATTCAGACAATTTTTACAACTAAAAGAATAAAACAAATCTTGCTTAAACCATGTAAAAATACTTTAACTCCTTATAATAGACATCAAATCTCGTTCTAAACCTCACATAAATTTAAGTATTAAAAGTTTTAAAGTGTTTTCTCGCAATTACTGCAGTCTGGTTTTTTTTTGCCCACCTAATCACATCTGCAACAAAATACATTTTACTCACTCCTGTTATTATGGACCCGCAGGATCCCAGTCCCGCTGCAGGGCTCTGCTATATAGCACTTTGTCCAATTGAGGAAACAATGCATAGTACCAATTTCTGCCGGAGGACATAATACAGCTTTAATTAACCAGGAGACTTGGTTAACTGGAGACTGGATAAACTAGGTTATATGATTTCTAGTACTGAGTAAATAAGGCAATGCTGGAAGTCCCAAAGTGTTTGGAAAAAATTGCAATGTTGTAAACGAGTTCTTTCTAATTATAGATCTCATTAAAATATTACTCTGCATATTAGTAGCATGTCTGAGAAATCCATGTAAGGAGTATATCACAGTTGTATGATCGGCAAACAATAATAATTGAGGCAATTCAAGAAAATGGAACATCAAATAAAATGAATGAGATGGGGCCCACTCTTACTTGAAGTATCTAAACTGCATAACATATGACAATGTGTGAATTATACTGCTATAACAGAATGATTGTGTCTGCCATGCACAATGGAGGGCCTTCTATATCGGACATTGCTGCTGTCTGCACCCTGCATCGCCCCCCACCCTCTTTTATTTAAAGAGCGAGTTTAAAAAAAAATCCTTTTTATTATAAAACTTTGATTCTGTACCACTTCCAATATGAGTACAGTTTGGTCCAGACTTCTAAAAATAAACTGTAGACGCTCTACCCATTCTCAGTTTTGTGAAGCATTTCATGTTGCTCCTCCACACTTACAACTGCTCTTCCAATGCATCAAGGAACTTCCTTGTCTTCCTTCAAATCCCTCCTTAAAACTCACTTTTTTTGTTTAGGCTTTCATCACTGATCTCTTCAGAATCTGCTCCCACTCTTACAATGCAAACACTTTAAGTATTAGGGTATCTGTCTAAACTGGAACAGACGAGCCTCATGGACCATGTTTAATTCTATGTCTGCAAAGCACCATGTACATTTATAGAATGATGCCCCATACATATTAATGAATAGTGAACATTTAAAAAAAAGTTAACTTCCTTAGTGCACATTTGTCCACATCCGGCACTTATCAAACAGAGAACAAGTATTAGATTGAAAGAAGGATTGCTGAAACAACTCAGCCAGGATTGAGGCCCATTACCAGAGATATTTTTTGAATGTTTATAATAAATCCAGCTAGTATCTTAATTAAATTGTATATGAATACTTAAGAACTACCATATTCATTCTCTTTTGTTCTTATTTAAAATGCACATGCACACACACATATATGAATGTTTACACATACATGCTCACAAAAAAATTCTGTTTGGAGGCGTAGGTAGGTTGAAGGAAAGGGTGACTAAGTCTGGAATATAGATGAAAACATAGGAAAAAACATTTTTGGGGGGGTACTTGTTTTCTTAAATACTATTCTTTGAGCGTGAATCTTTTAATTGTACATAGTTAAAAAGAGTTAAAAATAGTTTAAAATGTATCCATTTAGTCATCAACTGATTTTACCATGTTCATGCAGTAAGGACAATGGAAAAATAGATGAATTGGTACAGTAACTCCTCGCTTAACGTTGTAGTTATGTTCCTGAAAAATGCGACATTAAGCGAAACGATGTTAAGCAAATCCAATTTCCCCATAAGGATGAATGTAAATAGGCGGGGTTAGGTTCCAGGGAAATTTTTTTCACCAGACAAAAAACTATATATATATATATATAGTTCCGAGCCTGTATTGGTGGGTCCCGCGCTTCTGGGAGGATTCAGGAACTCGATAAGGCCCCAATGTGACTTCCCTTTCTCAGTGTAGTGGCAAGAGTCACAGCCTATTGAGTATCAGGGGGTAGCCATGTTAGTCTGGATTTGTAAAAAGCGATAAAGAGTCCTGTGGCACCTTATAGACTAACAGACGTATTGGAGCACAAGCTTTTGTGGGTGTATATCCACTTCATCAGATGCATGTAGTGTATCAGCCTATTGAGTTACTTTCATCACCGGCCAGTATGGGAGTTGGGAAGGGGGAATACCCCACAGTCTCTGTTGCTCCGTAGAGCTCAGTAGGCGCAGTTCGGCCTCCTGCCTGGACCGACTCCTGCTTCCCTTCTCCAGGGGATCTCCATAGAGTATGGGGGTGGGGAGGGGGATCCCGGGCCTGCCCTCTACTCTGAGTTCCAGCCCAGGGACCCTAATGGTAGCAGCTGTTGTTGGCTTGCCCTTCACCACTGACGCTGCTTTGATTCCCTGGGCCACTTCCCCCGTGGTCCCCTTTTCCTAGCTTCAGCCTTATCTCAGGATTCAGCAATGCTTCCTCGGCTCCCCAGAGGGCACTGGAAGGAGAGCTTTTAAACAGTATAAGTGCGACCTTGATTGGTTCCAGCTGTCTCCATTAGCCTAACGGCCTTAATTGGTTAATTGGCATCCGGTGTTAATTGGCCTGGAGTAGCCTTTGTTTGGCTATCCAGGGAACAGGGACCTGCTCATTCTGAAGGCTGATATACCTGCCTTCCACCACTCTCTTATATTCTTCTGGTCTGAAGCTGTCACAATACACACAGTATAAGTTTTAAACAAACAATTTAATACTGTACAAAGCAATGATGATTGTGAAGCTTTGTTGAGGTGGTGAAGTCAGAGGGTGGAAGAGGGTGGGATATTTCCCAGGGAATGCTTTACTGCTAAATGATGAACTAGCATTCCTCTGAGCCCTCAAGTGTTAACACATTGTTGTTAATGTAGCCTCACACTCTACAAGGCAGCACGTATGGAGGGAGGGGAGACAGCATGGCAGACAGAGACAGAGACACACATCCTGTGTGAAAGAGAGAGACACGCATTGCCCCTTTAAGTACGCTGACAACACTCTAAGTACATTGCTTTTTTAAGTAGATCAGGAAGTTGAGACAGCAGCTGCGGCCAGCAAGCTCCCTCCGTCCTGACCCTGTCATGTGTCCCCCCTGCTCTATGGGTGGGGTAAGTGGGGGGCAGGAGCAGGGGGGAGGGGGACACCCTGACATCAGCCCCCCGCTTCCCCTCCTGCACAGCAAGCAGGAGGCTCCCAGGAGCAGCTCCAAGGCAGAGGGCAGGAGCAGCACAGGACAGTGGGGGGAGGGACAGCTGAACTGCGGACAATTGATAGCCTGCTGGGTGGCTGCCGCACAGGGAATTTAGGGGAGCTGATGGGGGGCGGCGGAGCTGCCGGTCCATCCTGGTTCCAAGCCCCCACCAGCTGGCTGCAACAGGCTGCTCTTCCTGCAAGCAGTGGACAAAGCAGGCGGCTGCTAAATAACATTATAAGGGAGCATTGTGCAACTTTAAATGAGCATATTCTCTAATTGATCAGCAACGTAACAACATTAACCGGGATGACTTTAAGAAAGGAGTTACTGGACATTAAACTCCTCTTTGAAAGACCTGCCACATTTCTGTATAGAATTGGATATACCTGTACAGTTTCCTCCAGTTCTATCCAGTTCATAGCCATCATCGCAGATACAGTGAAACATGCCTGGTAAGTTATTGCAGGTACCAAAAACACAAATGTTCTGGAAGGTGCATTCATCAATATCTGAAGGAATAGAGGAAGAGCAATTAGTTACATCTCATCATAGTAGTACCCACTATCTTAAGAACAACTAAAAACACTCAAAGAACACATAAAACACTAATAGAATTTCTGGAAAATCAGATACACCGCTTGTATACTTTAAAAGTTAAACACAGGAATTTTTGAGGAGTAGCTTTAAAGACATCACATCACTTATTCCTGTCATATTTGTTATAATAATTTTCAGATATAAAGTGAATGTTCAGTATTTCTATTTGCCAAGAAAAGTTGTGCTATCAGGAATGAATCCCCTGGATTCCAAATGGAAAAAAAAAGATTTTAAAATCAAAATACTATTAAATGACTTTTTAGAAATATACAAAAAAGAAAAAAGAAAAGAAAAGCACATCATTAAACAAATGCAAATGATAGGGATTGATCATTTGCCATGCTCCTAGTTTTCAGCATGTAGGTAAGCATGTGTGTAAGGTTCACCAAACTCCCCTTGAAAGAATGCAAAGTACACCAAAAAGAGAGCAGTAGGCTGGTCACTCCCTAGTTCCTGCGTTGACATACCCATAGTGTTCCCATCTTTCCAGAGACACTATGGATATGTCTACACAGCAACTAGACACCCGCAGCTGGTCTGTGCCAACTGACTCAGGCTCATGGGGCTCAAGCTGTGGGAGTGTTTCATTGCTATGTATACTTCCGGGTTTGGCCTGGAGCACGAGATCTGAGACCCTCCCAGCTCAAAAGCCTCAGTTGGCTGGCACAGGCCAGCCGCAAGTGTCTAGCTGCCATGTAGACATACCCTCCACGAGTAAACTGGAGATATGGACATAGCCTCCACCTAGTTTCATAAACACCTGGAAAATGAAATGGAGAAGGCAAATTAAAGCAAGTCCAGGCTGTTTTAATATGTCTGCACGTGTGCATCAGGGTAAATAAAAATTGAAAATTAAAAAAAAATAAAAATGAATTAATTTAAATCAAATACAGGTTTATATTTTAAAATATACCTATTTAAAATTAAAGTTGAAATTGACAACCTATTTTAAGGCCTAACCTTAGTATAATATATTAAAATAATTTAAACTGAATACAAAAATAATATTCAGTAGCACGTTTGCTGCTATATTCTAAGGAAAGTTAAATGACTGAATTGGTAGAAGTCACTGGCTAAGCACCAGAATTTGTTGAAGTGGTAAACAAGCATAGGGCAGAAGTAGCCTCTTCTGTAGGTGCAGAGAGAATATTTTCTTCATTTCAGTTTATTCAACTAGTTCATTCAAAGGTAATAAACCAACTGGAAGTTGAAAAAGCAGGAAAACTTGTTTTCCTTCTCCAATCTATTAATAAAAATGAGATGCGAGAGGGTGAGATCTACTAGTTCTAAAATCTCGAAAATCAGCTCAATTCACTAACTACAAATAATACTTCCATTTGTTTAATGAATCAGGTAGTTTTAAATGCAAAATATTTTTGATAAACTTTTTGCTTACATATCCTGCACATTTAAAATTGTTTTATTACATAAAACTATTTAAATGCTTTTTTGTGCATTTTATTTTATTTTAATTTCCATCCAAATAGAGTTTGCCATAAATCACAAGTAAAAAATTTTATCATCATCTAGTAAAGAAGTGCATCATCCATCATTTTCTAATATAGTAAAAATTAAGAGTCTGAATAAAGGTAAGTTAAGCTACATAGCTGCATAAATAATGTGTATAAATATAGTGTCCTCCAGGGATCTGTACTGGGATCAGTGCTCTTCAACGTATTCATAAATGATCTGGGTATAGGGGTAAACAGTGAGCTGGCAAAGTTTGCAGATGACAACTATTTTGAGTAATTTTGTAAGTCCAAAGCAGACTGCAAGGAGTTACAAAGGGACCTCACAAAACTGGGTGACTGGGCAACAAAATGGATGAAATTCAATGTTGATAAATGCAAAGTAAGGCACATTGGAAAGCAAAATCCCAACTATCCATACAGAATAATGGGGTCTAAATTAACTGCTACACTCAAGAAAGAGATCTTGGAGTCATTGTGGATAGTTCTCTGAAAACATCTGCTCAATGCGCAGCAGCAATAAAAAAAGCTAACAGAATGTTAGGAACCATTAGGAAAAGCATCGATAATAAGAAAGAAAATATAATGCCACTATATGAAGCCATGATACGACCACATCTTGAATACCATGTGCATTTCTGGCTGCCCCATCTCAAAAAAGATATAGTAGAAATGAAAAAGGTACAGAGAAGGGCAACAAAAATTATTAAGGGTATGGAACATCTTTCATATGGGGAGAGATTAAAAAGACAGGGACTTTTCATCATAGAAAAGAGAGGACTAAAGGGGGATATGATAGATGTCTATAAAATCATGAATGGTGTGGAGAAAGTGAATAAGGAATGTTATTTACCTCTTCACAAAACACAAGAACCAGGTGTCACCCAATGAAAATAATAGGCAGCAGGTTTAAAACAAACAAAAGGAAGTACTTCTTCAAATAACACACAGTCATAGACTCAGACACTTTAAGGTCAGAAGGGACCATTATGATCATCTAGTCTAATCTCCTGCACAATGCAGGCCACAGAATCTCACCCACCCACTCCTGTAACAAACCCCTAACCTATGCCTGAGTTACTGAAGTCCTCAAATCGTGGTTTAAAGACCTCAAGGTGCAGAGAATCCTCCAGCAAGTGACCCATGCCCCATGCTGCAGAGGAAGGCGAAAAACCTCCAGGGCCTCTGCCAATCTGCCCTGGAGGAAAATTCCTTCCCGACCCCAAATATGGCGATCAGTTAAACCCTGAGCATGTGGGCAAGACTCACTAGCCAGCACCCAGGAAAGAATTCTCTGTAGTAACTCAGATCCCACCCCATCTAACATCCCATCACAGACCATTGGGCATATTTACCTGCTAATAATCAAAGATCAATTAATTGCCAAAATTAGGCTATCCCATCATACTATCTCCTCCATAAACTTATCAAGCTTAGTCTTGAAGCCAGATATGTCTTTTGCCCCCACCACTCTCCTTGGAAGGCTGTTGCAGAACTTCACTCCTCTAATGGTTAGAAACCTTCGTCTAATTTCAAGTCTAAACTTCCTAATGTCCAGTTTATATCCATTTGTTCTTGTGTCCACATTGGTACTAAGCTTAAATAATTCCTCTCCCTCCCTGATATTTATCCCTCTGATATATTTATAAAGAGCAATCATATCTCCACTCAGCCTTCTTTTGGTTAGGCTAAACAAGCCAAGCTCTTTGACTCTCCTTTCATAAGACAGGTTTTCCATTCCTCAGATCATCCTAGTAGCCCTTCTCTGTACCTGTTCCAGTTTGAATTCATCCTTCTTAAACATGGGAGACCAGAACTGCACACAATATTCCAGATGAGGTCTCACCAGTGCCTTGTATAACAGTACTAACACCTCCTTATCTTTATTGGAAATACCTCACCTGATGCATCCCAAGACAGAATTAGCTTTTTTAACAGCCATATCACATTGGCGGCTCAGTCATCCTGTGATCAACCAATACTTCTTCAAACAACACACAGTCAACCTGTAGAACTCATTGCCAGGGAATGTTGTGGAGGTCAAAGTATAACTGGGTTAAAAAAAGAATTAGATACGTTCCTGGAAGACAGGCCCATCAATGGCTATTTGCCAAGATGGTCAGGGATGGAATCCCATGCTCTAGGTGTCCCTAAGACTCTGACTGCCAGATGCTGGGACTGGACAACAGGGGATGGATCACTTGATAATTGCCCTCTTGTGTTCATTCTCTTTGAAGCATCTGGCATCAGCCACTGTCGTAAGACAGGATACTGGGCGAGATGGACCATTGGTCTGGCCATTCTTACGTTAAGTTCAGTGTAGATGTACCAAACATGGCCAGGATTATACCTCAAGTGCAAGGAACCATTTCTGCTCACCCATAAGAAAGGTCCTTCCTTTGCACTCACCAGATCAGCAAAACTTCCTATACCATAGTTTGGTTCCATGGGTGCTCCATGTTACTGTTAAAAAAAACACAACTGTGTCCCAATATCTTAGGCAAAATTCTCAAATTTCTCTTTCAAGGACTTCACTACATAGCATCATTAAAAATAAATATTTGCCATGGCTGTCCAGAAAGTTATGATTTTCTTGTTTACAAAATATATCCATGGCTTCTGATATTTTAGGATTTTTGTTTACGTATCAGTATGATGGCAAAGCAGCTGCAAAAACTGCACTGAAAAATCTCCTAAACAAGCTTATTGACAAGACTGTGGTAATGCAATGGATCAGACCAGTGGACTCTCAGGGCCAAATTTTCAAAAGCTTCTAAGTTTTACAGCAGTGAGAAAGTTGATTTATGTACATATATATGGGGGTCTGCATATGCAAAACTGTGGGTGCAATTTTAGAGAATGCTTTTAAAAATCTGGCCTTAGATGTCTTTTCAAGAGGTTTACACTTTCCAAGATGTCATGAGGTTTCTACTAACATTTTTGTGTTTTAAAACAAGATTTAAAAAGTTTTGGAATACTCAGTACACAGAAATCAGTCTAGAACAGAGTCCGCATATACTTCTGTTATAGTAAGTGAGAGATGACATCAGACCACTACAAGGAATGGAATCACTGTCAGCTAAAAGTTATGTCTCAGACAACAGAGTACATATGACAGAGAGAAAGCAGGAGAAGAAAAGTTCCAAAAAGAGAAATTTTAGGGTTGTTGTAACTTAAACACAGTAGTGAACAGCACAGTTCAAATTTCCTGTGTACATTTATTAAACAGAGTGGTGATCAGCATAGTTTATATTTCCTGTATAAACGTATTAAATAGAACAGTGGTCAGCAGAGTTTTTCCACAAACCATTCACTAAGACAAAAACAAGATAAATGATTAAGGAAAACAAACTTGTTGAGCCAAACCTCTACTCCAGGTTTCTTGGCCCAAGACCAGGAAAACTTCATAAGAGATGAAAGCTACCTTCACCATAATTCATACAGCAAAATAATCCTTGCTGGAGAAGCATATGAAGCATGTTATGTGTATTCTGCTTCTAGCTTGAGGTTCTTCCAGCACTTCTTGTGGTTTCCTTCACAGCAGCCAATCCAAACTCAGAAAACAAGGTTGAAGTACTGGTAACTTACCTTGGCAAGATTTGCTGTCTGAAGCTGGAGTGAATCCCATTTCACACTCACATCGATATGCACCAGGGACATTCAGGCACTGTCCATTCTCACACAGATTAACGTTTTCTGCACACTCATCAATATCTGCGGGAAAAGAAGTAAGCAGCCATTAAATTTCTGTGATGTATTTTATCAAAGTATGATTCTGTTTCTTCCCATTTATCATTCAAATAAATTCTGTTCAACATTTGTTGATATAAAGCAAAGCAGGTACACCATTCAAAGATAGAATATAAAAGAATGTAGAAAAACAAAAGGCAACAACTATTTCCAATATCTTTTCCCCTAATGGGTCTCCATGTACTGACATTTTCATTAATAGATTTTATCATACAGTATCTAATTTTGAACCGATGCAAGTTTTCCAAACCCATTAGTGGCAATTCTGACAAACAATAAGGAGGATATTTAATTTCTGAAGTCATAAACGTGCATCATAATGACTGATGAAATATTTCTGAATAAGACACTTCTAGAGGCAAATTTTCAAAATGAAATCTCTATTTATACAAATGTAAATTGCCTTTTTCACACAATTTTTTAACCCTATTAACTGTGTGAGCAAATGATAAATACACAAACACTATTTGCATATACAAACTGAACACCAGTGGGGTCTGTGGGTTTAAACTATCATTTCTGTGCACACGTCATAGTACGCTAATTTTTGCAGGTGTTCTTTCAACATTTGGCCTTTAAAATTTTACTGTTTTGCTAGCATCATTTAGATTTATAAACATTTCATATATATGGGAATGTTGTTCAAGAGTGCAGTCATTGTAACCACATGAAAAATGAACCAGATCACCCAGACTAAGTATACCCAGATACTAAATCTGACTTATTAGTTCTTAAAATAAATTAAATTAATGGAGATATCCTATCTCCTAGAACTGGAAGGGACCCTGAAAAGTCATCGAGTCCAGCCCCCTGCCTTCACTAGCAGGACCAAGTACTGATTTTGCCTCAGATCCCTAAGTGGCCCCGTCAAGGATTGGTTTAGCAGACCAATGCTCAAACCACTGAGCTATCCCTCCCCTCTATTCATTAATGATTAGTTCTCAAAATTATGAAAACAAAATGTTAAAATACTAGTCTTTAAAATATATGAGAATGACCCAGAATGAAGCATATAAACAGTAGAGGGGAAAAGTTGATTTAAAACCACATATTTATCAACTACAACTACATCTACTACAATTAAAAGAATATTTTAATGATTCTGACCATAATAAACAGAAAGAAGACAGTGTCTATCTATTTAGGATGGAAGTAAATTTGGGTCTATATTTAGGTTAGTTGAAAAGTATAGTATGCAGTAACATTACTTTCTAGCCATTATAGCATATTCTAGATGTATTCACAAAAAAGTCACTGAACACACATCATAGAATCATAGGACTGGAAGGGACTTCGAGAGGTCATCTAGTCCAGCCTCCTGCACTTATGGCAGGACAAAATGCGCTAGTACTTGAAAGAAAACAGACGTTACTGCAGGTCTATATTGTGGATTGAAAGGGTGACAAAACTGTAATCATGCAAATACACAATCTCATCAGTGTTTATATATAAAATCAGGATAATTTTCAATATTTCAGATTATTTTCAGTTACCATATGAGAAAAAGTTCATTCTTAAAACAGAAATTCGAAGCCAACTATTAGCAAATGCAAAGGAACAAGCATGATATATTTTTCAATTCTAACCAGACTTAACCTTTCATATAATAATGACCAAATCCTCCCCAAACTGGCATATTGAAGGGAAAACAGATGCTGCCCTCTGCAGTCCCTGCTACAGGGATCCTGCCAACAGGGACAGGATGTGTAATAGGGAGCTGGAGCTGTGTGTGCTCCTGGCTATAGAGTTTACTGGCTGATGGGAGTGGGCGGGGAGGAGGAGGGTATGGTAGACAAGAACACTAGCCAATCAGCCACCTGCAGATTTGGTACACAAGCTAAAGTGAGAGCCAAGAGTCTCTGCTAGCAAGTTTCTTGAATGATCTGGAGGGATCTTGACTTGCATCTTGTATGGCAGAGGCTCTTACAATTTTCTCCCCACCTTTGGGAGTTAGTCCTAATTTTGCAAAGCTTCGAAAAAAAATGGGAAAAATCAGTATCCAAACTACCCTTACAGGAAACTTCTTAGACCTTTCTTACCAGAACAAGTGAATCCATCTCCAGTGAATCCCTCAGCACAGGCACAACGGTATGACCCAGGAGTGTTCACACATTGAGCATTCACACTACACTTGTGGGTTCCATTAGAACATTCATCAAGATCTGTACAGCAGAAGAAAACCAAGACATTAGAAAGAGTAAAGAGTAGAACTGTATATTTATAGCAGGTAATATGCTGTACTCGCAATTAACCTGTGAGGTGATACACACCAAAAAACACAAAGTTGATTATTATAGCCAGGAGGACACCTGTACCAATGCTAAATACCAGTAAGAGATACTTGGTTAATAAACAATTGATTTAATTTTAAATTTTCCTCTTACAATAAAGTTTATATGCATGAATGAAGTGGTTCCATGCACAAACTACTGCAGTTCAAGTGACACATACCCTAAATAACTTGAATTTTAGTACTTTGTTAGAGAAGTTGGAATCAAAACAGTGCTTAAAACCTGGAGAATGCTGCAAAACCTCTACTAAACTAACACTACACCATACTACAGGTACTGATTCCTACTAACTATTTACACTAACAAAGTCCCAGCCAGCAGCTGTGACGCAGGTAATAATCCATGAGCAGAGAACTACACAAGGAGCTCTGACTTAGGCTAGTGGCAGTAAGGAGGAACTAAGGCGAGTCAGGGCAGTACTGCCCTTATATAGGGAGGGGCCTTGAGGAGGAGCAGGATGCATGTGCCACCTTGGTGGGAACTGCTGCAGGAAAAAGGTCGCTGGCTCGTGGTGTGGAGCACACAACTGCAACAACTCAAAGAAGAACAATTCTTTTTACTTGGAGATGCAATGAAACCTCGAACAATAAATTGCCCCCAAAAGCTTGCGGGAGAGGGGCTTTCCCTTCTTCTCAGCAATGGCTTAACCACAGTGAGCTTTAGGGGCAGTTTTACAAAGGTATTTAGCCACCGTAAGACACTGATAGTCACATGAGTGAGATTTACAAAAGCACCTATGTGGGTGAAAATCAATGGAAGTTAGGCGCCTGAATCACTAAGGCGCATCTATAAATCAGACTTAGTGCCTGTCTGTATCCACCAATGCCTAAACCTTTGTAAATCTAGCATGTAGTGCTGTCTCATAATACTCAGACTTATCTTTTATATAAATAATAAAATAAAATAATAATACCTAGTTCTTATACAGCAATTTTCATCCATAAATCTTAAAGTGCTTTGCAAAAGAGGTCAGTACCATTATCCTCATTTTAAGGATGGGGAAACTGATGCACAGAGAAGTAAAGTGACTTGCCCAAGGTCACCCAGCAGCCAGTGGCAGAGACAGAAAAAGAACAATAAGAGATGTTTTTTAAGTTTCCTTTAACTTATAGATACTGATCTATGAGTCACTGGTACAGAATCTCACAACATTTTGTTTCTTCCATTTGTTTTTAAATGAACTTAACATTTTACACAGCTTGACATTTACCCTTAAGCTTTGGAAAAAATATTTAATTCATTCTCCATTCTATAACTGATTGAATTTAGCTTAAAAATGCTGGACATGCATCAAAGGATGTCTGCACTAAAGTGTTCCATTTCTTTCCAATATTATAAGCCAACATAAGTATTCTGACTTGAATCATTTCATATTAAGTTATTTAAAGTAAACTGCTAGACAGACAAGAGTTTGAGATAGAAGTAAACTTTTTTCTTCACAGAACAAAAAATAAATAAATGAAATACAAGAATCCTATTTCTCTATCTGCCCATAGATCTTTACATGTAAAGGAATAGAACGATTTTTTTCAAATAGTCAAGTAAGTCCAATTTAAAAACTTTTCAGCCAAACAAATGCATCACTAATTACACACTCACCAATACATTTAATGCCATTTCCCATCCATCCCTCTCTGCAGCTGCATTTGAAGCTTCCTGGGACATTAACACATGAGGCATGCATGTCGCAGTTGTGGGCACCAATCTCACACTCGTCCACATCTAACAAGGCAAAACAAATTGATCAATAAAAGTTCAATTCCAAGGCTTCATAAATATTGGAAAGTTGACTTGTGATGTTTTTCCAACATACTGCATATGTCCGTTGCATAGTTTCAAAATAAAAATACTGTATAATGATTTAATCAGGTTGTTTTATATTTATAGCTTGTGTTACTAGAAAGTATATAGTCTATTATATTTCCAGGTTTTTCTTTATCTGCAAATATATATTAAAACTGGGTTTGTTATTTCCTACAATATCAGGTTTTTATTTGATATTCATGTAAACTTACACAAATGTTATTTATTTGTATTTGTTTAAAAATGTGCCCATTAGCCCTCTGAGCATACATGCAAATCTTATTCATAAAAAGGATTTGACAATTACACAAAAAATCCCTAAAGGCGAAGTTATAGTAAAAAAAAATCTTTAGTTACTGTAAGTGAGTGACAGCTGTGGAATATACAGAAAAATATTTATTACACTCCGCTAGAAAAAAAGACAAAAATATGTAAAATGGTCCCTATTAATAGCACTTTTGAGGACCTAAGACCATATATTCCTCTTGTTAGACTCAAATAATTGATAAATAAGAGAAAAACAAAAATATTTAAAAACAGAAATCTTTCAAATATAGCAAATATGTACATTCAAGAAGATCTGTTTCTCAGTTTTATATATCCCATAATAATGTCTGTCTTGCATACTACAATAAAACCAAACATTGCAAAAAACAGTAAGTAAAAGAACAAACTGAAATTTCTCTTTGATACAATAACTCAGGGAAACCCTCCTCTTTTGTGATCAGAACTTTGCTTCCATTTAATAACTGTTGCCAACTTTCCTAAGAAGTGCAGTTTTGGAAATATCCAGTTTCCTGCTATGCAGCTATGGACGGCCCCATTTACAATAGAAAGGATGATGTTTAGCTGCAGAAAAATGGAGGGTAAGATAGGTGGATGTCATGGAAGCCTCCGGCATGGCAATGCATAGAGAATAGGATGAGAGTCATTTGGCTGAAACAGCCTCCATCAAGCAGCCTAGCATAGTAGCTGCCCTGTGTCCAGGGGAAGGATTTTCTTCCACTACTAGATTTGTAGAATATAAGCCTGTTTGACTTTAATACTGTACAGTTGCTAGGGTGGTTCATCAAAGGACTGCACGTGTTTCAGTTTCTGTTCTTTACCTTCTTTTCTTCCCTCTCCTCTCTTTCCTTTGATCTTATTCTTGCTATTTAGATTTACTTGATGTACATTTTTTCCCTCAATTAATGTGAAATCCATCTAGGAGCTGCCCACTGTGACAAAGACTAAAACTTTGAAGATGAAATATAACAACTATAATGCATAATACAAATGCTGGAAATATTCTATACCTGTGCATCCAGTGGTTCCCTTCTTGACTGAATATCCTAGCTGACAGTGGCAAATGAAGGATCCCTTGGTGTTCTCACACTCTCCAAACATACAGATGTTGGAATTCAAGTCACATTCATTCACATCTGCAGGTGCATATAGTTTAATTATTACTTGAATATTACAGCCAATTAATAGCATAATCTATTTTGGGGAAATATTTTCACCCTTCAGGTGAATTTAATGAAAGACAGAAGTAATCAATAACTCTATTAGTAAGATATTCAAGGTTTACTTGAGATTTGATAGGTAATATTAGTCTTCAACATACTACATTTCAACCATTCCTCACTTCATTTCTGCAATTCTCTAAAGAGGTAGGGATGATATTTTTGCACAATTACACTAGCATTTTCAAATGGATAAAAGAGTTGAATGTTTAACTATGAAGTTGATTATTTGTTAAAAGAATAATGTAAAGTCAATTTAAAAACACTCAGACATGAACATCATATTGTAGCAATGCTATTAAGACTTTCTTCCAGAGAACAATTTATTTAACAAATGTAACCCTATTTCTAGTCTTGTATTATCTGCAAACGGACTTCAATTTTCATAGGTTTGTTCATCGTTTAAAATTTGATGAATGACATATGAGAGAATGTATTTTAGGCCTCAGAGTGTCACTAGTAAAAAAATAAAACTAAAATAGTAATTGAAACATAAGTAAAATCTAAACGAAAGCACTTACCCCTGATTAAAATGTGGATTATAATTACGAGGTACAGCAAATCCTCTATATTAGGACAAGCATTAAAATCAGGTAAATGGCAAACAGCCAAATGAGAAAATTCATAAAGATGCAGTGATTCATATTACTAAACAATACAGTGATGCCAAGAGAGATGGAACTTTCCAAATATATTGCCCGATATTTTTATACCTCCTTTTAAATGAAATGGTAACACCAGGGTATGCCAATGAAGGAAATTACTATGGTGAGAATAAAAAGGCATTGCTAGTGTTTTCTCTGTTTTGGTTTTGAAAGAAATAAAATACTGGTAAGTATAAATTCCAATAGGCACAATTTTAAATAGGGGTGGCAGGAGTGGAGTTGGAAGTGAACTGGCCCGTAAGATTTCCAGGGATTTTCAGACATATCCCTGTAGTTCTGATCTGTTGGGACTTCAATGCAGGTAAGGACTCTTTTGCATTTTCCAGGGTCTCAGTGGAGGAGTCCCAATCAGAGAGGATTGAAGAGGGGGCCCTAACATGTCTAGGGAACTCCCATGGGTTGGGAGCAGTTGTGGCAAAGGTTTCCTATTTGGTCTTCAGAAAGGGTTTCCACACAGATTTAATACCTGGTTAGGTTTCTGTCCCTTTCTTCAGGGATCTGTTTATTGTTTTCCCAAGCAAAGGGAGACAAGTATACAAAAACCAGCACTAGCAACCATCTGGTTAGGCGTTCAGACTGGGGGGTCCTCTGGCAGTTGCTGGGAGGGCCCTTTCCAAGCCAGAGGGGCTCCATGGGGCCTGCCTGCAGTCTGCAGCACTGTTTGCCAGAGATTATCTTCTCTCCTGACTCTCCCCACACCCCCTTCATGGCTGAGTTCTCCTTTATATTCCAGATGAGAGTGTGGGACAATCTTGAGGTATGGATCAGCTACATCATCTGATTCCTAGCACCTGTCTGTGTGGCTTTCTGGGGTAGGGTCAGCTGCTCCCTGTCTCCCTTCTGGGCTATTAAAGGAGCAGATCGCCCTCTTATAGCGCTATTGTCACTGATCCCTTTTGCAGACACCTCAATATCATGTCTCTTCATCACCAGCTTGTGTGGTACAGCCTGAAGTTCCAAGAGAGAAATAAGTTTA
Organism: Terrapene triunguis; assembly: GCF_002925995.2. Taxonomy (NCBI): domain Eukaryota; kingdom Metazoa; phylum Chordata; order Testudines; family Emydidae; genus Terrapene; species Terrapene triunguis. Next base: position 28,193,460 of record NW_020664464.1, on the reverse strand, counting down.
CTTTTGAGGGTCACTCACTCCTCCCAGTTAGAATGAGAGTGTTGTATATATGATAAAATCTTTCCATTAAGAATACCCACTAGATTACAGGAATAAATTTAGTGTACGCCTAGGCTTTGTGTTTAGGGCTCTCTACTACATTATGAATAATAACTAGGTTCTCAATTACATTACAAGACTGTAGCTTGAGCCCAAAGTTTAGCTAACTTTGAAACCTATTACATCCTTCAAATTGCAGATCTAGTTGCAACCTCGTAGATTTGTCCACTCGTGGCACGACTCTGCTCTGATACCCATTTTACATCAATGTTTTAACTTCACTGGAGTAACCCCAGATTTATACTGGTGTAAGATCAGAATCACAACTAATTACCTCAGTCACTCCACATGCTATTAAGTAAATAGAAAATGTTACGAATATTTCTACAGATCAAACTACTAGTACTTTGTTGCAGACAGAAACAGGCTACAATAAGAAACAGGAACAGCTTCACAAGCTTCTTAAAGTGAGTGATGATGTTAACGAAGTATGAAACCCAGACTCATAGTCCACTGCTATACAACATTCTAACCTGAGGTTTTCTGTTCCAAGAGGAGAACAGTGGAGGGAAAAATTGTACCTTTAAATCTTCACAGGTTTTCTGTATGTAATTTATGAACGTGTGTATTCCCCTCTCCCCACACACCCAGATCAAAAAAACTGGAAACTGTTAAAACAGAGTTAAATTTGAGAGTATATTTCAGTAACTTAAGGGTAAAAAAAATTACAGGGATGACGTAATTATCCCAAACCAAGCCTTACACTTTCAGGAAGTTCAAATCTGTTACATTATGGAAATAAAGAATGAAGGCACCCAAACAGCCTTACCTCTGCCCCGTAGTGATATCGTGCAGTAATACTTAGATTATGAGTAAGGCATTTTAGTGTTAATGGACCCAAATTAGATTAAAGACTTTTAAAAATATTTTCTCTTCAAGGGAAAGCAGTTAAGGTTGTTTCTTAAGAAAAACTATAAATTTTTGTTTTCAGCAATTTTTTCTTACACAATTTGATTCTGCTTGTAGTGATTCATCAGGAAATACACACAATAACATAACTGCTAAAATATAACTTGTAGGTACTTACCAATGCAGGTTTTCATGTCCATAGAAGCCATGAAGCCATCATAACAAAGACAGCGATATTCTCCTGGAATATTAGTACACTGCCCGCCATCACAGATATCTGGGTTGTTTTCACATTCATCAATATCTGGAATGAAAGCAGATCACATTACAGCACATACAGATAAGGATCTGCTAAAATAGTATGTTTTGTTTTGCTACAGGATACGATGTAAGAATTTTTTTTAATGAAGTCTCATGAAGATACTACAATGTTGTTTTAGCCCCTCTCTTACCTGCACATGTTCTCACATCTGGCATGAGAGCATAGCCATCACTGCAACTACATTCATAGCTGCCCTCCGAGTTGGTGCAGTGTGTGTCACAGCCTCCATTCATGATCATACATTCATCAATATCTGGGAAAATAACATTTGGACTACATTATTTGACCCTTCTGTTTTCATAAGGAGAAGTCATCTTTGCTTGCCATTTTATTTAGCAAGGGAATTATTTTCAACAATGAGCTCATATTGAATTTCTATTCTCACTTTATATCATTGATTTACACTTTGTTTAGCCCTCCCTCTTTCATTACTCATTTTTATCTATGGAAGCAAGTGACTGTTTTTAGGCATTGTTTTTGTTGATATTTGTTGATTTTCTTGCTCTAAGATCCAAAGAAAGTAAAGATGAGAACTTGAAAGGAAATGAAATAGAAGGAAGAAAATTCCAGAGACTCTAAGACATCTAGGTGAAAGCATAGCACAACTTTGTATCAAAACCCTTCAGTTAGGTAACCTAACAGTATGTGCATACTACCAATTATTATAACTCAGTAGTGCTATAAACAAACCTTAAACTACAGAATCGCAGTTATAAAACACAGGAGGAATCTCCCAAAGTATTTACAGAGATAGTGTTGCATTTAAAAAAACTATATGTACCACATGTGATGGGGGAGGGGATAAAGGGGCAAATCAGTAACAAAAGCAGTAACATGGGACCCCTTGCTGTTTTTGATCAGGGAATAAAATTGAACACCACCATCTGGACTTTAGCTAAATCTCTTCAGATTTGACTGGATTAGTATAATGAGAATGATTTTTCCTCAAACTGTTTCGCAGAGGTTTTGCAGCATGGCAACACCACCCTTCTTTCCTCTATATTTAAATTGAAACAATCTGCTCTTTTCATAACTCTTGGGGTAGAGAGGGTCCCAACAGTTGCTGCTTTGGATAGTGACAAGAGCTGGCTCTGACTGGTTTTAACAGGAAATTAAATGTAAAGAGAGATGACATAAAAGTATGAAGGTGGAAGCATTCAATACTTGCCAGTGCAGCCTTGTCTGTCTGGAGTGGCCTGATATCCGGGGTTACAGGAACATTGATATGTTCCAACCATGTTCACACACTTGCCATTTCTGCAGAGATTATCACTCAATGAGCATTCATTTATATCTGAAAAAGAAGAATTGCTCACATCAATTACTTGCCATTCAGAAGGCCAGTTCTGCAACGGCTGCTGGAATGCCAGAGCCACTAAGGAAACATGGACAGAGACTATACTTTAAATTATCCCTGGAAGTGACTATGTAACAAAACAACACTGCAACTGAACAAGTGATATTTCATAGAAGACGTGAAACAAAGCAAAAATGTACTCCAAATACATGGAGAGAGGAGAGCTGCATTTCATAAAGGAACCAATTTTTATCTTTTATGTATTTTAATTGAAAGTTGACAAGATTCTTTTACAATTTCTGAGAGTCCACTCCCGTGAAGTGCTGAACATTTCCTGCAAGGTGCTCTAAGCCCTCAATTCCCATTGAAGTTAATAGATGCTGAGTGTACTGAGGACTTTTCAGTATCAGGCTTCAATTTGAAGCAATCCAGAAACAAGGAGAACAGGAATGTGTAGATATTCCTGGCGCCACATCCTTGTCAGTCCCAAGCAGCTTTTATACCACAGATACATGCCATCCTCAGGTAACAAACTCACCCACACAATCCTCACGTGATGGTGATAGCTCATGTCCCAAAGGACAGTCACATTGAAAGCTGCCTTCTGTGTTCACACAAGTGCCACCTCTGCAAAGGAGAGGGTTACGTTCACATTCATCTATGTCTGAAAGGAAACAGGACAGCATTTAAGGAACAATTAGTGAGGGGGAAAAGAAGGGAAAAGGAATTGTCAGCATCAGAGGGTAATTCAGAATCTGAGGCTCACAAAGAGATTAAAATGAAGTAATGACTGATCTTCTCCACCTCCTGTAATATGGTAAGCAATGAAATTGTACAGTAATGGCTCTCGAATGAGTTCTACTCTCCTGTTTTGTAAGAAATAACTATGAAGTTCAATCATTAAGAAGGAGATATTCAGAATATTTAGGTAAATTAGATGGATTCAAATTGGCGGGAGCTGGTGAAATTCATCCTGTGGCGCTTAAGAAATTTCAGAACGATTACCAATTATCTTTGAGAACTCCCAGAGGATAGATGTCGGCTAACATAATATCTTTCTTGGGCCGGTGGGACGGGGATGCAGAGGAAGAGGGCCAGGGTAATTATAAGCTAGTCAGCCTAATTTGGATACCTATAAAAATACTGGAACAAATTATCAAACAATCAATTTGTAAGCATCTAGAGGATAATAATGTAATAAGTAATAGCCAGTATGGTTTTATCACAAACAAATCATGCCAAACCAATCTAATTTTCTTCTTTGACAGAGTTACTGGCCTAGAGGATGAGGGGAGGGGAGAAGTAGTAGATGTGTATCTTGATTTTAGTAAGACTTTTGACACAATCCTCCATGACATTCTCATAAGCAAACTACAGAAATGTGGTCTAGAAGAAATTACCATAAGGTGGATGCATAGCCGATTGAAAGACTGTACTCAAAGAGTAGTTATCAATGGTTTGCTCTCAAACAGGGAGGATGTATCTAGTGAGGTATCACAGGAGACAATCCTGAGTCTGCTAGTATTCAATATTTTCATTAATGACTTGGATAATGGAGGGAAGAGTGTGCTTATAAGTCTGCAGATGACACCAAGCTGACAAATTAGAGAATTGGTCTGAAATCAACAAGTTGAAATTCAATAAAGATAAGGGCAAAGTACTTCACTTAGGAAATAAAAATCAAATGCACAATTACAAAATGGGCAATAACTGGCTAGGTAATCATACTGCTGAAAAGAATCTAGAGATTATAGTGGATCACAAATTGAATAAGAGTAGGCAATGTGAGGCAGTTGTGAAAAAGGCTAATATAATTCTCAGGAAAATTAAAAGCAGTGTTGTACGTAAGACATGGGAGGTAATTGTTCCTCTCTAGTAGGCACTGGTGAGGCCTCAGCTCGAATAGTGTGTCCAGTTGTAGGCACCACACTTTAGGAAAGATATGGAGAATTGGACAGAGTCAAGAGAAGAGCAATAAAACTAATAACATGTTTAGAAAACGTGACCTGAGAAAAAGGTTAAAAAAACTGGGCATGTTTAGTCTTGAGAAAAGAAGACTGAGGAGGACCTGATAGCAGTCTTCAAATATGTTAAAGGCTGTTATAAAGAGGATGGTGATCAATTGCTCCCTTTGTCCACTGAAGGTAGGACAAGAAATAACAGGCTTAATCTGCTCCAAGGGAGATTTAGGTTAGATATTAGGAAAAGCTTTTTAACTATATGGATAGTTAAGCACTGAAATAGAATTGTAAGGGAGCTTGTGGAACCCCATCATTGGAGGTTTTTAAGAACAGTTTAAACAAACACCTGCCAGGGATGGTCTAGTTATACTTGGTCCTCCCCTCAGTGTGGGGTACTGGCTAGATGACTTCATGAAAGGCACTTCCAGACTTATAGTTCTATGACTCCTTAAAATGTGCAAAAAAGTGTGCAGGGAATTGTAAACCTAATTATGTAGACAATTACCATAACTGCATGCACAATACAGGTATTTGTACCATTAACTGCACATCTGTGTACAGTCAAACCTGATTTATACTTACAGTAATTATGGATGCTAATTAGGTGTGCATTAGTGCACACAGTTTAAAATATCAGGATCCAAACAGTAAATGGAAGGACTGCAATACATTCTGACAACACTTACCCATGCAATTCTTCATCATCATAAATCCACTTTCATAGCCCTCAAAGCATTCACATTCAAAGCTGCCTGGAGTGTTGACACAGGTACCACTTCCACAGAGGTCCGGGGAGATATGACACTCATCAATGTCTATTTTACATTAATGAAGAGGGAAAAAAATCAAACATAGTTTAAAGTGAATCCTGCTTTACATGCAAATAGAGAAGTGACTCATTCCAGTGAAATCTGAAGTGTATACATGGGCATTCAAATATTTCATTTAATATTTTAAAAGAATGAGTCAGTGATCAATTGAGTCATAAAAGATTTGGAACAAGGTGACTTCAGAAATCTAAGTTATATTTGAAACCTTGTGACAAGTGTGTTTCCATCAGGTATCATTTTAGGATCATATTTTTGATGGGATGATATTTATGCAATAGGCACCATACCAAGAATTCCAAAGTTATAGAAAAGCTCTGATTATTATCACCCCTCTTGGAATTGTCATTATTATGGAGATGTCAGTTGACTCCATAGCTAAAGAGGCATTGAGATTTACAAGAAGTGGGTTGTAGCCCACGAAAGCTTATGCTCTAATAAATTTGTTAGTCTCTAAGGTGCCACAAGTACTCCTGTTTTTTTAGTAATATGGAGATTACTTTAATATATTATGTAAGCAAAAATCAAGAGTATCTAAACTCACAACACTTACTCCTAAATAGAAAGTTAATTTTCTGGAAAGTTAGAAGTATATTGGTTCACTTCTTTAGAAGTTAGGAAGTTAAAATGACTCCTTTCACATTTAGATTTGCAGTTTAATTTCTCTTTTGGATTGATGTACTTTATTAGTTATGTCTAAATATGCAACTTGGTCTGGCGAACCACGGCACATTTGTCGAAAACCAAAGTGGAAGGGATAATGTATTGGAAGGGCTCCATGTAAGGAGCCAGGGAAGCAAGGTGGGCAGCTAAGGAGTTGGTCTGAAGAGGGCGTGCAACAGAGTGTTGGATGCAGGGTATCAGGATTTGCAGGACTGGGGAGCATGGCTGAGCAACGTGCTCCTCACTGACTCCTCAGCCCACTGGCCAGACTGCTTGCCTTTCTCGTTGGCCTACTGCCTCACCCAATTGTCCAGTCTTTCTACCCAAACTGGCTTCCTGGTTTGTGCTTTCCACTATATCCTCAGTCCTTGGTCCTATTAATTATTTTTATATATAGAAGTCTCTTTTTTTAAATTATTTTTAAAAACAGTAAAAATGTGTAAAACAATGCAAAATTATAAAAAGTGTACAAGTGGAACAGAAATCAGAAGATGGGGTTATAGATATCTGAGAACACTGAATTGATTAATAGAGGAGCCCCAGAGAAGTGCAGAGCATTGAGGAGCAGAGAACTGGTGTAGTTCTCCCTGAGGTCCAAGAAAGACAGGGTGAGGAAGACAGGAATAGAGCACATGGGGCAAAAGGGGGGTTGTGGGTGTCAGGTATGAAAGTGGTCAGGAGACTGTAGAGAGGAGATATCTGGATAGGTGGTTCAGAGATGTAGGAATGCACAAATTCAAGTGTTTATAGAGGAGCTGCAGGAGGCAGACACACACATGGAGTTGGGGAGGCAGGGATGAGGAGGGACATGGGGAGATAGAGAGAAGAAGGAATCATTTAACATTTCACACATTGTTTACACTTCCATCATGGATAAAATCCTCTCCCTTTTTCCTCCATTTCATTCCCTCTCGCTCCCCTCTGTGCAACCCAACAGTAATTCCTATACCACGTACAGATGTGCAGAGGTGTGCAGGACAGCAATACACTGCAGTGGACCTCATGTCACAGCACGGTTGGCCTACTACAAATTTTACCCACTAATCCCATTTTGTTAGTAATTTAAAACACAAAAACACATTAAAAGATCATTGAGTCTAGAGCTGGTCAGCAGAAAATTTTGATCTGAACAAAATTTCAATGAAAAAGTGGGAAAAAAAACTTTTGTGAAAAAATGTTCTCTGACCTCTCATTAACTTAAAAATAAGGTTGCTTAAGTGCATTTTCCACCAATACAAACACTAGAAAACCACGGAAAACACCAGGTAAGGGAACATTAACATCCAGACCAACCTCAGATGCCTTATCACACACACATCAAACAACCCAAACGCGCACACACAGAAATTCCTGAGCTCCAGAATAAAACCACTTTAATTTCCAACATGCAATCACTCACAATGCACACATTCAGTTCCTCAATCACACAAGCTTACTAGCTTAACTCTGACCTCAGATTTTTTTAAGTGCCAATAATACATATTACATGTCTGTCAGTATTATGCCTGATATCACATGTGAGCATGATTGTAAGGAACTGGATATAAGCATTTTGCGCTGCATTTTGCAAATGAATGTGAGTTTGTGGTGGAAGTAAGGAGTCTCCGAGTCCACCTGGTATTACGATGCCTAGGTAGTAAGGGATGTTAATGTTGCCTTAACTGGCAATTTTCTTGAATTTTAGTGATTTCATTTCTAGAAGCTTGACTTAAGCAACTTTAACAGTAATTTAACAAAAGTTTTGGTGTATGAGAATACATTAGAAGACACAATTATTAGAGAATCACTCATTGAAAGAGAAGCTCAAGAGCTTCACACTAACAGCCAAATTTTGCATTTCTTACTGGGGAAAACTCCCAAGAACTGCAAGTCTGGATAGTGAGTTTTTAGATCGCCATACTGAGCAAAATGGGTGCAGCTTCCTTTAAACACTGGGGAAAATGTAACACTTACCTGTACAGTTTCTTTCCTCCATATCTAAAGCAAACCCGCTGTTACATCTACACTTGAAACTTCCAATTGTGTTCCTGCATTTGCCATTCATGCACATACCAGGGAACACTTTACATTCATTAATATCTATGAAGAAAAAAATAAAACAGAACATTTAAATTATTAACAAGGAAACTGTGTCGAGAGTGGTAATTTCCCATTCCTGAGCATCATTTTGTTATCTGAACAAACTGCGCTATTCTGATTTACCCTGCAAAATAGACCTGGCAGTGCATAAGACATTGTTGCTTCATTCCTGCTGCTGAAAGTCATTCTTTTCTAGAAACTGAACCTCAGCTACCACTGTGAGGTTGTGAATTCAAAACAAAGCAGGAAAGAGAATGAAGAAACCCTGTGGAATAAATTGTGCCTATAAGACACAGCCTGAGAAAGAGGCAGTGAGGAGACATGCCAGCCCAGGTATAACTTGGTGAGAGAGTTTGTGGCTCCCTGAAACTCTTTCTGAGATTCCCAGAGCACATGGGGACTTTTCAGCAGCTTTGCAGACTAGTGCAGTGGAGTGGCAAGGGTATAGTCCCACACTTTCACTCCACTTTGGGGCAAAACAGTCCCTTGCAATGTATGGAGAGAGCAGTCCCCACATACTCCATAATACGGGGACTGCAATTGTAATAGTCCTTGCACAGGGCTTATAAAAGGGCCTCTTTGTACACACAAGAGTCACTCAGGCCCTAAACACTATCTGATGAGCACTATACATTACTTCTAGGTACCATTCTACTGGATGAATGCCCTTAACTGAGAAGCATTCATTTTATGGAACAAAATTGTAGCCTGGAGACAGCAGTATGTGCAGAAGAAAGTGCTGGTGCGAGTACAAGAGAAAACAATAGTTAGAGAAAAGCAGAGCTAAATCCTGGACAAAATACTAGTCCTTAATCCTTGTTCAGGCTGACTTCCACTGAATTTAATAGGAGTTTTACCTGAGTAAGGACAGTAACAATTAAATATCAGAACTGATGAATGGTTATGCATAATGAAAAACGTTCAAGTTTCTCCAAACAATATGATGTTTTTCAAGACAAAGGCTTTGCAGTATACGCGCTTGTTTAAAAATATTTCAGAATAATCTCACCTTGTATAAAAATGAAATGAGGACAAAAAAGGTGAGAATATACTTATTACTTTAAGTCTTCAATTTTCTGTGGCAGGGAGAAACTGGTGTTTCTGTCCTCTTCTACCTCTCACCTCCATCCCCCCTAGCCCAACTTCTGGTCACGCATATACCTTCCAAGAACGTAACAATCCACAGTTCTCCCTCCACAACCCAGGCCTCACTTGGGCATCAATAAATATCTCACCTCCAGCTCCTCAGGCAGTTTCCAACCCCTCTCAGTCTGAGGAGGAAGCAAGAGTCACTTAGGCAGCATGCAGAGGGGAAGGACAGTGGCCTTCTCCTTCCTTTCTCTTTCACTGCTGGTACTGTCTTCATTATCTTCTCTAACCAGAATATTCAGCTTCAGTATCATCTTAGCCATTTTTTTCCTTCTCATGTAAAATGGACGCTGTTGCTAAATCCAGCAGGTTTTTCCTCTACATTATCAGCTCCAAAACATATCCATCCCTCTCCACTCACATGCTCAAGAACCATGACTACATCCTAATCTCTTGCCTTGACTACCATAAACTTCTCCTCTCTGGCTTCCCAGACTCATCTTATCCCTACTCCAATATGTCCAAATTGCTGCCACAAAACACATTCCACACATGGAGGGGAAGGAGATGACTATTTCTTAACTAATATTTGTTATGTTTGAATTTTAATGCTATTAATTGATAACATCCCTAATCATATAAACCCTGGTGTTTTCCCTTTAATGATTGAAAGATACAAATAACACCCACTTTCAGCTCCAGTAAGCTATGTGCAGCGAAGTATGGATTTTACCTTTATAAAATGGCCTGCCAGTTAGAACATCTCCCCTGTTGGAAAAACCAGGTCCCCTAGGGCACAAGGCCTCATATTCTTTGGTGCCAGGCTTAGGACATTCCTCACAGTCTGAGCCCCAAGCAGCACCAACAGCACAGCAGCAGGCATCCATACGAAACTTGCCAGGTACGGACTGAATGCACTCATCTTCATCCCACTTCAGGTAACATTGCTCCATGCGGTTATCTGCACATTTTATACAACAAAGGCAATTATACCATATTACAGAGTAACTGCTTGCTAAATTTAATGACTTTTTAATAAACAGTTATTTTTGAATTATGCATGCGTGATGTTCAGCCTTTTATACCTCTAGGGAGGAGAGTACAAGATCAGATTTGTACTTGAGACGCCAACATGTGTGTTTGATATTCCATCATATGAACTACACAGATGCATAAATACCATTGCTGATGTTATATTATTGATGGATTTCTAGATGTGTATTGTTTCACACTGAGTAAAAGTATCTCCAGAAAGAGAGGTATAGATCACAAAGTTTCAATGCAAATGTTATGACCTTTGCATTATTACACCATCAAGATATAGTGTTGTCATGACACGAATGTGCTCCCTTGATTGTCTGTGTGTATTTGGTAGGAAGCAGAAATATATTTATTCACTGTTCAAAGATACTCTAATTTATAAATATTGTATGGCATATATAGTAAAAATCAGCTGTTCTTTAAAATCTGTGATATTGGATTAATAACATGAAGAATTCAGAAGATTTTAGATACAGGTTTAAGCAAAATTTTGTTCCAGTTCTGCTGGTTTTTGTTGGCCTTGTGTTAATAGCTCAAAGTAGTAACAAAAAAACCCTCCAAAACAAAACCCTAGAATACTTTAATGGAAGCTCATTTACAGTCACATTTAGGGACAAATTTTCTAATGTGTATAGAAATGGGTGGGTCTACCAAAAAGGTACATACACCAATTGGACCTACAAAATCCACATTTGCATACTGTACTATCTAAAGAAGTATTACATCTCTTATTTACATATGTAGTTGTGTGTGTGTGTGTGAATTCATGTTTTAAGGCTCAAAGGGCATGTGTACATTTTTCCAAGCTTACCTGTATCACCCATTAAAAATAAGCTGCAGTGTTCTACACACCAAACATGACAAAAATCTCCCAGTAGAGCATGTCAGAATGTCTCACTGTTTTCACAAATCTCTTATGCATTTTTCATCATGCCAAGAAATAACACAAATGTTTTTTTAAGAAAGTTGTTTAATTTAAAGGATTAAATCAATATAAAAATTAATTTTATAGCTAAGTCCCTAAATGCTAATTTCTAGCATGGAGGGGAATTTTTAAGTTCAAGTCATGAATACCTGACAAATAGTGTTCATAAAAGAAATGTTGACAACATGCTACTGTAAGCCTCTGATACTGTTCAGAAGTTTACTGAAAGATTCGTCATCGATAAGACATCCACATATATGTACTGATTCCAAGCATATTGGAAATACCCATTTCCTATGTATCTGGCTAGCTGTATAAGCCCAAAGGGCATAGCAGGGGCCTTATCAAATCTCTGCATTGAGTTATAGAAGTTTCAAGAAAATACATAACAGCATATCCCAAAGTTTGTCACTAATCTACATCTTTATTTATTTTTTTCCAACAGAGCAAAGAAGGTCTGGTTGACTCTTCTGAGCTCATAATACTGCATTTAATTTTATTGATTTCCCTTTCCAGTTCTGATTCCTCCCAGATTTACTTTTCTAAACATACAGATTGAAACCTGATGGACAAATCTGTGACAATGCTCCGTTAGCATTCCAGAACTTTGCCAGTACCAGTGTATGATTTAGCAACTGTAGAATAGTGTAAGTACTAAGGGCCTGCTCCTATGCCCATTCAGGTCAAAAGAACTTTAGTCACTGACTTCAGCTAATGGAAAGATTCTCATTTACATCAATGGAAATTAGATTAGACCTTAAGAAACAGTGTATTCTACAGAAAAGGGGGACAGTTACAGTGTGCAAGGAAAAACATGAAGACAAATGCATTGTGTAAGTAACACAACTCAGACTATGATACAAAGAGCATTGTTGATATGGAGAGAAAACCAATCTATAGCTCCAAAACAAAATATGTTGTATTAATTTGTCATATGACAGACTAGATCAGGAATTAGGTTTTAATAAGCATTGTCTGGGTTTTTTAATGCTCGACAGGGGAAATAAAGGACTGATGAGGGAAGATGGAAGAGCTAAAAATGACACAGATGAGTTATAGATATATTTTCCATGCAAATCCTTCAAAATAATATAAATTTCCTGTGTAAATTTCCTGTATATGCATCTTGATTTAAACAATTTACAACACAAATGTAAGAACTGGAAATGTAATCCTCATGGTTTCCATGTCCCCTCAAGATGTATAATTATTTTCTGCTCACACAACTGAGCTAATACACACTTGATTTCATTAAAACCACTGTAGTACATTAAGCAGTTTGCAGCAAGTAAACTTACTTCAGGAATGTACCATGTGGCCCAAATGGCCTAGGTAGTCTAATAGAAGACTTAGGCCATGCAATTTAAACTGACATTTATTGGTTAAACCCTGGCAAAATGAAGTGGTGGACTTAAGGTAAAGTTGTAATATACGTTGTTTTAAAATCAAAGTCCCTCATATCAGTTCTCACCTCCATCCACCAACTGTAAGCGTCACACTGCTCCTTGTAACATTTCCTACAGATGCTAGAAATAACATTACCAAGCGTGGAAAAAAGTCTAAGCCAAACCTACTGTACAAAATTACATAAAGATGCCGATTACACATACACATCCTGATTTTCTGTGAGCAAACAAATATGGGAAAATGGAAGCCCACACCATAAACAAACATATTGGCTAGATTGGATTTTGAGTCATTTCCTTTTTCTTTGCTACATTAACATTCACTATATGCATATCTGAGTTCTTATCAAAGCTCTGATTTTTATATACACATGCTACTAAAAAAAAAGAGCACCAAGCCCCATGCTGTAAGTGAAATAACTTAAAAATATAACAGAATTAATGCCGAGAATTGATTACTAAAGTGCAACACATAATTCACTATAAACTACTACCAACAAATCAGGAAATGCAAAAGTTTGAATCCCCCTCCAGCAATTCCTCACCCTTACATCCTCTACATCAGGGGTAGGCAACCTATGGCACGCGTGCCGAAGGCAGCACGCGAGCTGATTTTCAGCGGCACTCACACTGCCACCGGACCAGGGCGCTCTGCATTTTAATTTAATTTTAAATGAAGCTTCTTAAACATTTTAAAAACCTTATTTACTTTACATATAACAATAGTTTAGTTATATATTATAGATTTATAGAAAGAGATCTTCTAAAAACGTTAAAATGTATTATTGGCATGCGAAACCTTAAATTAGAGTGAATAAATGAAGACTCGGTACACCACTTCTGAAAGGTTGCTGACCCCTGTTCTACATTATCTTCAGCTCCCCTACTCCCCCTGAAAAGCAAATTACTGATTCACATCAGCTGCTGCTAATTAATAGCATAAATAGAACTATAGGAAACATAGAATGAACAGGATTACTATCATGCTCAACTTGAATCTTTAACAGGGGGTGGAGGGGAATTCCTTGAAGCATGGCAACTGCTCTTAAAGCAAAGGAAAATATGAAGGCCTTGATCCTACAAATCCAGGTGTGATGCAGAGTAGGGAATGCAAGGTGGGTTGCACTGTCAAGTCTGAGTGAACACATAGGTGGAGGTGTGGTTAAACACTAGGCAGAGTCATCTAAAATGACTGAAAATAAGTCTCAAGAGCTTTTGCTGCTGACCTCTTACTGTGATAAACATGGATTGGGTATAGGGCTTGGGCATGTCAGAGAACACCTAGTGTGATGCTCATCAAGTTAATGAGAAGATTAGCAGCGCACTTTTCTCTCTAGTCTTACACCTGCTTCTGTGCAGGAGTGACAAAGCAGCTGAGCATTAGTGCTCCCATTAATGCTGCACTCTCCTCCCTGTCCTTGAGCTTATTATACGTGTAACACTCTACACATGTCCTGTATAAAATCAAGCTTTAAGGGCCAGATTTTCAAAAGAGCTCAGCTACCCAGCAGGAACCTATATAAATGGCAAGAGTGGCTGTGGAGCTAAGAAAACAAATATAAAACTAAGAGTAAGCATACATATGAAATATATATTCTCTCAAGTTCACTATATCAGAGGAAATATAGTTCTATGAAGAAAACCCCCCTAAACCTGGTAACAGTAGCTGTAAGCCGGCTTGTTATACCCTCATCAACAGTCCACATCCTCTAAGGCAAGTCAGTACCCCTAATGTACCACACTGGAATAATTTTAAGGAAAACTTCTCTTGCCTGAGTCCATTGACTTGCCCAGCACAGGTTTATTTTGTTGTTTCCTAGAACTGACAGGTGGAATTTTTCCTCGTAATTAAGTCCCCACCTCCACTCCCAAATGGGATGTTGTTTCTAATTCTCTCTCTCTCTTTGGATATTACATTTTTAAATGTATTCAATATGTTTTGAGCTGCTATAACAACATTCTGGTTGTCTTACTTCCAAACTGAATGTGAGTTTCCTAGGAGAAATGTACAGAAAGTGCAAATGTAATGGCTATAGCAATAAAACACTAGAGCCCTCCAAAAAGCATTATAAGCTCACAAGTTTGAAAGTAGCTGAAAAACTAGGACAATTTAAAACTGTTGGAGCATATCACTTTGACAATCTCTTAGAGAGCCACAGTCATCCATGCTGAGACTTTCTAAAAATTGAAATAAGAGAGTTAATTTTAAATTATTTTACCTGGTACCTGCCAGAAACCTGATTTCAATTTTTAACTAAATGCATTTTTCACTCAGAGCCAAAAATCCAAAAAGGCAAATCAGCTGGTTTCTACAAAATGCTCAGTTTAAAAAATAATTTTCCTCTCTTAGAAAATAGTCAAAATGTTGCTCTTCATACTTCAGCCACCAGAACCACACTAACTCCACTAAAACCATATAAACTCCAGAATCTATTCAAAGTGCACAGTTCTTTGGCTGCCAGTTTCCCCATCTGCGTCCACTGGTCCCGTACCATTTCCAAACAGGGAACTTGCAAGCAGCAGTGTGAAGCTCACAGCTGTTGGATAGAGGTGAAGAGTGTTGTATGAAAAAGTTTCAGACTTTTAATTTAAACATATACTTAATCACAAATCACCTAAGTCCATTACTGTATTTTGCCAAGCTTTTGCCAATAAACGTCCATTTAAATTGCAAGGTAAAAGTCTTATTTAATACTATATAAGAGTTTGGGGCATATGAATGCAGGTTTTATAGCTTCTCAGTTATGTAAAATGCAGGTTCTCTAATGGAAAAAAATGTTCCTTTTCTATCCATTGAAAAATATTCTCATTTCTACTGGAACAACTTCATATCTTGCATCCAACTCCTGATACTATCTCTGTTTTTAATACAGCACCCATTACATTAGTATCTAAGCACTGAGGCATATGTATGCAATCAGGACCAAAAGTTGCTTAAAAGACATTAGCTTATGCAAGGATACAAAAGCTACAGAGACCCTTGTGTCCGGGAACTCCCCTCGTTTGGAATTGCTGCAGTGAGTCTCCACAACTCACCATGATGAGATAGGGAATGGGGCCTGTACCCATATGGTAGAGTTCTAAAGAGTTTTTATATTTATTTATTTATTTAGATATCAGTCCTATATAAACTCCACACCAAATGGAGCACATTGAAAGCTCTGTGCACCCTGGACGGACATTTAAAAACAATAATAATACAGGAGATATAATGTAAAAATTAACCAAGGCAGAAGTACTTCTTCCTCACACCCAGTCTCTTACATCATTAGATCGCATCTTTCACATGACCAGCACAGACTAAAACCACCACCAAGCAAATCCCAGATTCAACTGCCTCTTCTCAGCCCTTCATCAACATCCTGAAAACAGATGGGCTTCACAGCATGCCAAGAATGTCAACATATGCAGACTATTTCAGACCTTGGGGGACAGAGCATTCCAAAGGAAAGGGTCCTTTAAAGAGAATGCTTTGCAAGCAGACCCTATCTTTTACAATGGGGAGAATCAAGATCAAAGGCTTTTACTGATCACAACTATGGCAATATGGCCTGGAAAGAGAGGCAGTCTCTCTCAGGTAGGCAGGTCCCAAGACATTTAGGACTTTATAGATCACATCATTTCCTTACACTCCACCTGGAAACAGACAGCCAGGCAGTGCAGATTACGGAGCACTGATAACACATTCCGCTACAAGAAGAATGATCCTTTCTGAACCAGCTAGAATTTCCAGACAGAAACTGATAATCTTCCAGAAGGTCCAGATGGCCTAAAACAGTGTGGCTCTGTCTGTGTCACATTGCATATGAGGCAGGGACAGATCAGGTCCACTGCTCTTCCCCTAATCCAGAAGCATAGGCTACGGCCTTTCTGCAAGGGTGTGCCATGCCCTACTTCTAGATCGGAGATAAAAATTACATGCCCCATCACTTTTGCAATTCTAGGGGACAAAGTCCTATTCCATAGGATTTGCTAACAGGTTCAAGATTTGGCCATTAGAAAACTATAAAAATATAATGTTACCACTGACTCATTGATCAGGAAAATCACATTACTATAATAACTGCATTATGTATTAAACTTAGTATTTCTTTCTGAGCCACAAGGAAGAACAATGTGCTGTTTTCTCTGTAATTACTATGCTTGAACCTGAGTCCCTTAGCCCCCATGAGCCACATGTGTGACATGCTTTGCTCATCATTGCAACCAATTCAAGAATGAAGGGGTTAACAGAAGCAATGAATAATACAACTTCAACTGGTTAATTTTTTTTAAAGCACAGAGATTTACATTTTTTGATACCTAAAGGTCTTCTTTTCTGTGTCACAGTGTCAGTTTCTTCTGTTGACTAAATGCTGAAATCTAAAAACTTGATCTAACACTGCAATAAAGACAAGCCATTTCCTTTCAGATAAGCCTAGCTCGATATGCTGCAAAATAACACTTGAGCAGCACAGAGTGTTTGGATTAGCAGCACAGAGCTGCTGCATCCCAACTGCATTACTAGCATGAGCATCAGCAGTACTCAAGCTTCAACCCATACCCTATGACAGGCCAGCTAGCTCAAGTTTAAAACTCCGCTCAAGGAATGATGCATTCCAGAAACTATAGGACTATTTTAAACTGTGCAAAGAACATGAGAAGTCAGTCATAGAGCTAAGGAACAGTGAGAGGTGACCATGCTCTTACCTAAACACACTCGACCTGTTCCATCCAGCGTCAGGCCTTCTGGACACTCACAGTGAAATGATCCTCTGCTGTTAACACAACGTCCATTGGGACAAACACCCGGGAAAACATCACACTCATTTACATCTGATATGAAATGAAGCACAAAAAGAAGTTGAAGTTCTTAATTTATTAAGGTAGCTACAGCCTTATTGAGGATTTAAAGTTATGTCACAGCAATCAAAATATTTTCAGTTATACAATATTAGGATCTGAAGACTGTTCTTTCTTACATCTGGCTGCCAACTGCCTCCTAGGGGTTGTTCCAACATCTATGAATCACCATGGTATAAACACACCCCAGCCACATTTCCTTTTTTGTGGAAAGGTCTCCTGCACTGACGGTGGATAAAGCAACAGTTTCTCCACTTATTTAGGGGGAAACCCGAGGGTGCTCAAGTTTCAATCTGCTCTGTACCATCAGAACAAAGATTTCCTTGATTTCCTTTAGCTCCTCAAATACCTTAGGGTAGGGCAACACTTTTCAACAGTCACCATTGCCTGTGATGACAACCACCAAATGTCAATTTGATTAACTTCTCCAAAAACAAGGATATAATGTAATGAATCCTCTTTATCCAGTTAAAAAAAAAAAAAAGTGTGCTACTCCTGAGTAAGAAAGAATTACTTTACCTTCACAGGTAACTCCCTTAACTCTGGCAAATCCTCTTGGGCAAGCTGCATCTGGAAATAAAAAAAAGGAACAATTATTTTCAGAATTATACGACTATAATAGTTAATCATAATCAGAAATGTTGTGACCTCCCCCCCTCAAATTTATACAGTGGCATATTCTTAGTATTAAGGGCCCATTTAAAAAGCAAGAGCAGAAATGCCCTGATGTTGTCTCAGTAGCGGGTGGCATGACTAGCTCAATGACGCAAGGGCATATAAATTAATTCTGTCTCTTTCCTATTTGTCCAACTCCTTAGAGCAACTGCTGTGATCCTTCCTTTTTCACACATCGGGAGCTCAGACAATATTCCTGCTTTCAGTCTCCAGTCCCAGAGGATATTAAGCTCTGTGATTTAGAAATTATGCTATTTTACAAGCAGCAATAGTAGAGAAACAAGGTGGGTGAGCTATAGAGCCCTGTAAGGTGGAAAGGTCCGAGAGCTTGGGCTGCAGCCTGACCTTGAACATCTACACTGCAATGAAGCAGCCCCTTAGCTTGAGCCCTGTGAGCCTGAGTCAGCTAGCATGAGCCAGTCGCTGGTGTCTAACTGCAGTCTAGACATATCCAGAGTCTCACAGCTAAATACAAGGTGGAACAGATTGTTTAGCATAAGTCGTTGACACATATTTCAAGGGACCATTCAAGGTGAAGTAGCCCATGAACACCCTTCCAGTCATAAGGGGGAAAGGTTGTGGGGCAGGGAAGGCAACTGGCGGGGGGATGTTAATGAGTTACAGATTACTGTAATAAGCCATAAATCCAGTCTCTCTATTCAATCCATAATTTTTAGTGTCTAGCAAAGTTATGAGCTGCAGCTCCCAGGTTTGTTTTTTTGAAAGTGCTGTGCAGGTATCCTTTGAGGATACACACTGAGAGGTCAGATATATAGTGATCGCTTTGTGAAAAGTGTGCACCCACAGCTGATATGGTGTTTTTGTCTTATTTTCCTGTGTGACTTTATTCAACAGCACAATGGTTGTCTGGTTTCACCCACATAGTTGTTATTGGGGCATTTTGTGCACTGAATCAGGTACACTACATGTTGTGATAGGCATGTGTAGTACCCATCGAGCTTGAGAGGTGTGTCAAGGGAGGTGTTGATCATTGTAGCAGTGGAGATATGTCTACCAGTTTTGCATTTGTTGTTCTGTCAGGGTCTGGTACCGCTTTGAGTTGGTGTGTCCTGGTCTATGGGGAGCTTGCTTTTGATGATGAGCTTGGAAAGGTTGGGGGGTTATTTCAAGGCCAAAAGAGGGGGCTCAGGAAAGATTTATTTCAGGATGGGGTCCCCATTAAGTATGGGATGTAGTTGTTTGTAATACATATGGATTCCAGTGTGGGGTAGTAAGTGACAACTAGGGTGCGTGGTCAGAGAGGGTTTTATTTCTGTATTGAAGCAGGTCCCCTCAGATATTTGGGTGGCCTGCTCCATGATGCAATCTACTTCTCTGGTGGAGTGTCCTTGGTGAAGGTGGTTTGGAGTGTGTTAAGGTGTATATCCCTGACTTTCTCCTCGGAGCATATTCTGTGGTATCTGAATACCTGGATTTAGATAAACAGATGTTGTGGTGTGTATGGGGTGGTTACTGGATCTGTGAAGTTAGGTGGGGTGATCTGTGGGTTTCTTGTATGTAGTTGTCTGTAAAGTTCCATTGTTGAAGCTGATTGTTGTGTCCAGGAAGTTGATGCTACTGTGGAAGTGTTCCAGAGAGAGTTCAATGAACAGGTAGTGGCTGTTTAAGTTGTGGTGGAAATCTCCGAGGAAGTTTAGGTCGTCTGTCCAGAGGATGAAAATATCATTGATGCATCTCAAGGATATCAGTAGTTTCATGGTGCATTTGTCCAAAAATTCTTCCTCAAGGTGGCACATAAAGAGGTTGGCATATTGCAGAGCCATCCGAGTACCCATGGCTGTTCCCATGGTTTAGCCAAAAGTATTTTTTGTTGAATGTAAAATTGTTCTGGGTGAGGATGAGTTTGGCGATGTGTGAGCAGTGGATATCTGAGAATTGTCCATTGTTGTGTAAATATTTGAGGCAGCCAGCGAGTCCACCATTGTGAGGAATGTTGGTGCAGGGAGGGAGGTGACATTCATGGTGGCAAGGATGGTGTTCTGAGGGAGGTTGTTAATGTTGTGGAGTTTGTGGAGAAAGTCAGTTGTGTCCTGGAGGAAACTGGCCCTTTGTCTGTTGAGTGGTTTTAAGATGGTTTCTGAGTCCCAATATTCCTTCCATAAGAGTGCTGTGGCCAGATATGGTGAGTGTCCCAGGGTTCCTCAACCATGATGACTACATTAACAAGGCTAATGGACTACTCTCTGACACCACCTACTATAAAGAATTCAGAGACGATCCCACACCACAATTTAACCAGGAATTTAAGGATATCATTAAATCCTTCCCCAAACAACTTCAAGAGAAACTCTACAAACTCATCCCCCAAGAACCCACCCCAAGAACCTTATACATGTTTCCCAAGATATACAAACAAGGGAACCAAGGCAAAAACCACTCAGTATATTCTCAAATGAACTCTCACAGAAAAATGCTAAAAGGCAAAAACACCATATCAGCCGTGGGTGAACACTTCACAAAGTGAAATCAGAGACTGAATAGAGACACTTGATTTATGGCTTATTATAACAATCTATAACCCACTAACAACCCCCCCCCCCCCCCGCAGCAGCCTCCCTCCTCCCCATGACTGGAGGGATATTAGCAGGCCACTTCACCTTGAATGGTTAACTACTTATGCGAAACAATATGTTCCACCTTGTATTTAACTCTGAGTTAGTTTCCCAGATCTGAAGAAGAGCTCTATATAAGCTGGAAAGTGTCTCTCTCTGACCAACAGAAGTTGGTCCAAAAAAGGATATTACCTTACATACCTCATCTCTCTAATATCCCGGGACCAAGATGGCTAAAACAACCCTGCATAAAGCAGCAGTAGTGTCAGTACAAAGGTTGCTTGTTTTTAAATGCGTTTTTGGACTTTTCCAAAAGCATACAGATTTTTCACTAGATATTTCTCTTCTTTGCTATCCTTACCCTTGCCCACACACATAGACACGCTATGGGGAGAATGAAAACTCATCCCTGTAGAAATCAATTAAAAATGTAATTTACGGGTGGACTTCATGGTTACAAAGGCTTCACACAGTGAGGGTTAAAAGTTACATTAACCAACTGTTCTCATTTTATTATTCTTCCACTGAAAAATACTCTGATAAGAAAGATTATTCAATTGAGGCACAATTATTTTACCCAGTGATACATCTATCCTTCCCCCTGAAAGCTGGAAGACATTACAGCCTAGAACCATACCTAATTCACATCGCTCGCAAGGGCTGCCCCAAGCAGCTCCTAAAGTAGCACAACATTCTGATTTCAGTGTAGCACCATTAATGTTTACTTCACAGCGACTGTCTTGGATGTTCAGCCAGCACGTTCCTTTCAGACTATCTGCAGTGGATTAGAAAAGAATGGGAGCTGTCAACCAAAAAAAGAGTTTATTTTCAAATCTGTTTAAGGCAAAGAACATTTATCAAAAAGGAAGAGTTATTCAATTTCTTGAACTAAGCTGCATTTTTATTTATCTCTACACCCTCAGAAATACATATATTTATGAATATAGTGGGTGCTATACTCCAATATACATCTTTAATATATCTATGGTTAGAGCATGTTAACTTATGTCATAAGATTATTTTTCTTAGCACAAATATGATTTAAATATTCAAAAGGGTAGGTGTGACGTTGTGCAGTCTATATGGTTTTATAAAAACATAATAAGAAGTGAATATAATGTAACTGGAATAGTTTTATAAAAATATGATAATAAGTGAATATAATGTAACTGGAATATGCTTCATGCAAAAGGTCTCTTGTAAGGTATCATTACAAAGCTTATAATCTACTGAGTGTGATCATCCTATTTGTATAAATGTACCACTCTTGTATCTAAAACTAGAAATATGAAATATAACTCTGAGGGCCTATTGTAATTATGCAAAGTGTGGGCCATTAATAGTGGTTTGGAATCTTGATGACTCCCATTAACCAGGACCATTGTCTGCAGATGGCTGTGTTTACCTGTTAGTCTTCCTGTATATGTGTGTGCTGGCAAGTGGGTAATGAAGTCTTGCAGTGACATGTGATCATGTCACCTGACCTGGAATCCATCTTTAACCTGGGTGCTTTTCCAGTGAGGGGGGGTGGAAACCCAGAGGGACAAAGGGTTCCCGCCTTATGCAAAAGATATATAAGGGGGTGGAAGAGAACAAGTGGGGAGAGGAGCCATCATGAAGAATCCCCTAGCTATCACCTGAGCTGGAACAAGAGCTGTACCAGGGGAAAGAATTGTGCCCAGGCCTGGAAGGTGTCCAGTCTGAGAAAAAACTTACTGAAGCATCTCTGAGGGTGAGATTATCTGTATTCAGTTTAATTAGACATAGATTTGTGCATTTTATTTTACTTTGCTTGGTGACTTACTTTGTTCTGTCTGTTACTACTTGGAACCACTTAAATCCTACTTTCTGTATTTAATAAAATCACTTTCTACTTAGTAATTAACTCAGAGTATGTATTAATACCTAGAGGAGCAAGCAACTGTGCATATCTCTCTATCAGTGTTATAGAGGGTGAACAATCTATGAGTTTACTCTGTATAAACTTTATACAGGGTAAAACGGATTTATTTGGGTTTAGACCCCATTGGGAGTTGGGCATCTGAGTGCTATAGACAAGCACACTTCTGTGAGCTGTTTTCAGGTAAACTTGCAGCTTTGGGGCAAGTAATTCAGACCCTGGGTCTGTGTTGGAGCAGATGGGAGTGTCTGGCTCAGCAAGACAGGGTGCTGGAGTCCTGAGCTGGCAGGGAAAACAGGAGCAGGGGTAGTCTTGGTACATCAGGTGGCAGCTCCCAACAGGGTTTCTGTGATCCAACCCGTCACAGTAGGCATAAATAAAATGTTATAGACCAGATTCTGATGTCTCCTATATCCATGTAAAATCAAAGTAAATCCTGCCCTACTGAAGTCAATGGGGATTTTGCCATTGACTTCAATAGGACCAGGATTTCACCCACTGTTTGTTGTGCTCCCAGAACACAAAGTTGTGCAGTATTGTTAGAGCTGCCAATGATGCCTAGACACCCCAGAGGGGGAAGATGGAGTCAGGGTCCTTCGCCCTGTCATGCCTATTAATAGCTGGAGGCCATGCCCTTTAAAAGGTGTAGAAGAGATTGCCTCAGAGTCATTTTGTGTAGATTTGGTTTTAATAGCACTATTGGGGGGAGGGATAGCTCAGTGGTTTGAGCATTGGCCTGCTAAACCCAGGGTTGTGAGTTCAATCCTTGAGGGGGCCACTTAGGGATCTGGCGCAAAATCAGTATGTGGTCCTGCTAGTGAAGGCAGGGGGCTGGACTCAATGACCTTTCAAGGTCCCTTCCAGTTCTAGGAGATAGAGATATACCTATTTATTTATTTATAATTTTTATTTTATCAGAAGCATTTTGCATCCCTTTGTCCACTGTAGGCAAAACTCCTCCAGCAAATACTGTTCTGGTGGTATATCTGAGAAACTGCTATATTCAAAATGATTTAAACTATACAGCTAACAGGTGATTTCCCTCATATCAGCTACATCTGGATCTTCCAGCCAAAACCTGCTAGGCTTATCTTATTTCAGCCTATGAGTTAATTTCCTTTATTTTACACAATCTCTCTTGCAGAGACAAAATTTACAAAGGGTAGTCACTGTGACTTTTTCCTCTGGTGAGAAAGTTATTTATTACCCAGCATCAAAGCATTCTTTCTGCCACTCGCATCTCTTTGATTCTAACTTGAAATAAAAAAAAGTATCCAGGCTACAGGCAGATGGCAGCCTACTGCTTTGTGCACTACGGTTGAATGGTGTCAGAATTTCACAAACCATAACTCAGAAGTGCATAGAAAGTTATTTCAAAGAGAACAAATGACAGTATTCCTATTGTGTGTATATTTCCCAAAATGGCAATGTAGCATTTATACCACCAGCCAAGTACACCATCTTAAAAAAAAAAAAAAAAAAAAAAATCTACTCTCCTTTCTCAGTAGGTGATTGACTACAACTTCATTAACAGAATTGTCCTCCCTGGATACATTCATTTGGGAATACTGTTAATGTGAAAGTAAAATGAACCAGTGGCTAAAAGCAGCTTTCTAAAACAGTGTTTATGATAGCTGCAGAACTGCCATCCTTTAGAGACCAAAGTCCTCTCCACAAAACAGATAAACCGGACCCATCCATTCTAGGGTGATAGTGAAATTCAGCAACAGTGCTACAGTCTGGCCTACATTGGGAGTGGTGCACTAAAACAATAAAATTAGCTTCGGTACAATATTGTTAGCATTATTCCAACACAACTGTTATACACTTTCACTTAAATGCCATGTGGTGTGCTACAATTACATTTTAAATAACTTCTATCATCATTAGTAAGGTTAAAATTTTCTCATGGTTATTTTTAGCAAAAGTCATGGCTAGGTCACGGGCAATCAACAAAAATTCACGGAAGCCCGTGACCTGTCTGACTTTTACTAAATATAATCAGGCGGCCGGTCCTGACAAGGGGGACAACTGAAGCCTGAGCCCTGAGTGGGGGCATGAGAGCCCAAGCCCTGGTGCGGGAGGCAGGGGGTCCAGCACCCACCGCCGTGGCATCTGACAGCCCCAGGGCCTCTGCTACAGCCCCGGGGCTCAGAGCTCTGGGGCCCCCACTGCCTGTGGCAGCTGACGACTTTGGGTGCCCCTGACGCCTGTAGTGGCTGGGAGCTCTGGCCCTTGGGCTGACAGCTCCAGCCCCGTCGCCCTGGGCGGAAAATATCACAGAGGGCTCTGAAAGTCACAGAATCCATGACTTCTGTGACATCATCTTATCCTTAACCATTAGGGAAAGAAAAAAAGAAAAAACCCTCAGATCACTCATGTCATAAGGACTGATTCTGATCTCTGATATCAGCATAAATCAGGGGTAGCACCAGAGTAAAATTGGTGTGAGATCAGTATCATGCTGATATATCTGCATTTGTCTACTTATTTTAGTCTCATTAGATTCTCTTTTTCACTATATCAATACACTTTCACATTACTGTCATATCAGAGAAGCATTTCTGCTATACATTAGCTTATCAGCACACACTCCTCTCCATTTGTAGCATTACAGTGTCAAAGCTGACGGGCACACAGCAAAGAACAGTGGGGCAAGAGAGTATTGGTACATTCAGGACCCAGGCCTTTCATTGTAGGGACGAGGTCAAGGGAAAAAGTTGTTTCATTAGCCTATTGGTTTTTTAAACTGCATATATTTAGGTTTGGCAGAATTTTATTTTATTCCTTTTTAAAAATTTTTGACAGATAATATTGATTTTTAAGCATTTTTTGTTTTTGTCAATGTCCATATTTGCAGGAAATTTCATAGGTGTGCGGGTCAGACAATTATTTAATGACAGATGCTGGGATTCAAAAAGTTAAAGTGTTACAATGATTAATACACAAATTGGCAACAGCAGCTGTCAAAAATATACAAAGTATATTAAAATCAAACTCCAATAAGTTCTCAGGCAGCAGTTTTCTTATTTTGCCTGTCTGTAAATTTCGATCATCATCAAAGGAAATATTTTTTCAGTGGTTTGAGTGTGTACAGTGAAATTGATGTTTACAGATATCTACCGACAAAAATCCAATCCTTTCAAGCCTATTTATATTTGACAAAAGTGTTTATCAAGTTTTTTTTCCAGAATAAAAGAGCTATGTCCTTTAATCCTTACATAGGAATAACCAAGGACAAATTGCCTTTCTTGCAACACCACTGAAGCCAATGGCAATTTTGCCTGGCTAAAAATGATAGGATTAGGCCCTAATTTTGTAAATCCGTACTTGTCAATTTTGCTTTGCCTCCAAACCACTTTTGCTCCTACATAAATACGCTAATCATTACATAAATGCTCTAAATCCTGATACAGACAGAACCCAGATCAAAGTCAGTGGAAGTTTTACCTGTTTGAGGACTTCATGATTGGGTCCATTATGCTCTCTTTCAAGTTAAGTTATTAATGTATTGAATGTATGTATATATTGTTTAAACCATATCTGGCTACTCCTTCCAATGTTTGTCTGTTTTCATTTTCCAAACATTAATGTCTTTCATTCACTTTAGGGCCAGTTTCCGCCACAATTACTGAAGCTAAGTAGACTTCACTATCCAAATAATACTAAACAAATCAACAGGACTACTTATGTAGTAAGGTCCAAACCAATATAAGCATTGGTCCTTAATTATTTCACATCAGTGTTGCATCTGGAAACATGAAAAAGCTTAAAAAATAATCAGACAAAGCGCATGGATGAGTGTGGTGAGGTTCACATGAAGGAAAGAACACAACCTCTTAGCTAACCACAGATGCGCCAAAAAAAAAAAAAAATGCATAAGCCACTTCTGCTACCTGGGAATCTAAGAAGTCCAGGGTCCAAAAATAACCTTAGATTGCAAACCTTTTTGGTAAGAGATGGACACACCAACCCATCAGATGAACAATCATAAACTCTTCTCAATTCCTTAAATTCCTTCTCCCTGCTAACCAGTATCATCTCTGTCTTTTCTGGACTGAGTGTCTGACAAATCCTTCTCATCCAGGTTCCTCTCTCAACTAAGCACTGGAAAGGCAAGGAAACTGCAATATCAGGATCAAACAAATTGGAGACTTAGAGCTTTGTGTCATCCTAACACCACTGGGACTCCAGCCCAATTCCTCTCACAAGATCCTCTACTGGCCTCAAATAAATATTGCACAAGTGGGGTGACAAAATGGAAGCTTGTGGGCACTTAAGGTGGATGAGGGTCAGCCAAACACCATGCTTTCAGACCTTTCAGAAAGGTAGTAACAGAGCCATTGGTGAATGTCCCCAAAGCCAGATTCTGCAGCTGTGTGAATGACTCCTTGTGGTCAACCATCTCAAAGGGTATTGCTAGATCTAACAAAATCAATGACACTTGACTTTTTTTCCATTGCCTGGAGATCATCAATCAAGGATATAAATATGATACATATTTTATCCCCAAACCATTGCAATACCTGTTACCAGACAGACAAAGATCCAGGAAGAGTGTTCCAGATGAATCCAGAACTGTCTGGACATGTCCTACTTAATATCCTTCCCCAAAAAAGGAAAGTGTGAGACAGTGCAGTAATTGGGGAGGCCAACAACATTTAATTATGGCTGTATAAGCAACAGACTAACCACCCTTTGGTTAAACTGACATCTAGCCCACTTGGAGAGAACCAATAACAATATCTGTCAATAAACCTCCCCATTGGTTCTCACCAATCATAAAATGCATGGACCCATAGTAGCCTGTACCTGTGTAGGTGGAATAGTATCAATGAAATTGTTACGTTTGTATCCTCTGCTCCGATGGAAACAGGCAAACTTGTCTGGATTTGATCAATATTATTCAGAAAGCAAGTCCAAAATGCCTCACAGTCAGATATGCTAGTCTACTACCAAGTACAAATTACCAGGACTCTCTTGTTTATTTCTCAGTTTCTTTAATCAATGTGATCAATTCCCTTTGTGTTAATAACAATAAAAAAAATCAAACCAAACAAACACCACATCTATACACTCACCAATGCAAATCAATCCAGTAGAATCCAGTTTACTGCCAGGTGAACACTCACAATTGAAAGAACCAAGATTGTTCCTGCAGGCGCCGTTGACACACGGGCTGATTTCACATTCATTTATATCTATAATCCAGAAGGAAAAGGTACCGTTAGGACAGCCATGCATTTCTGGAAAATATTATGCTGTATAAATGAAGCCATGAACCACGATATGCCAGAATGTCTGGTAAATTTGGCTTTTTTATTTTTTTTTAGATGAGGTACACAGTATGCTGGGGCAAGCACTGTGTATGTATGTGCATGTGTAAAGAAGTATTTGCATATTTTGTACGTGTTAATTAAATGTCGCTTTCTTAGAAAGGCCAGAAACTTCCAAGAACTTGGACTAAAACATTTTCCAGAATAATTTATAATTGTCCTGTGAGAAATCAAAATCCTTTTTCCATGGAAAGCAATGCATTCCCAGCCACAACACACTGTGCACAAACAAAGGCCTTATTGTTTCTGTCATCTAGGCTCCATGACGCTTTGGAAGAATTAAGAAAACCTTGTCAGAAACAAAGTATTACAATGCTGGCTGCAATTCCATAGTCCTGGAAAGTGCTCAAGAAAGAAGACTGAAACTGTAATACTCTAAATAGTATTCCACTCCAGCTACTCTCCTTCTCACTTTCACCCACATGGTTTTTTTTTAAGCCCGTCCACATGTAAGAATAAGACTCCTGCTGTCAGCATTAGCCTTTTTAAAAAAATGAAATTACTTTTTAAATAAAAAAAAAAAAACTACCAGCATATTCTTCCTAACAACCACCAATTATATCTTTTTGCAATTCACCAATTTTGTTTTAGATTTGGATCCTAAATCAAATTAGACATCCTAATCCTAACAGATAGTTCCTGTCATGGGTCACGAATGAAAAGTTTGGGTGCATGCTTATGTTCTTAAATAGTGATATACAAATAATGCCAAGCCCATAACCTAAAACAGCCTGACACAAATTAATTAAAAATTAAATAAAGGACCTAGGTAAGTATTGGAAACAGGAAACATATCAATGGCTGATTTTCAAGGGAAAACAAACTATTCCACTTATTTTATAGAAGTAGTACAAAAGGTTCCATTTTCTATTTGG
This sequence comes from Terrapene triunguis, assembly GCF_002925995.2. NCBI lineage: Eukaryota > Metazoa > Chordata > Testudines > Emydidae > Terrapene > Terrapene triunguis. The sequence goes on along the minus strand of NW_020664464.1, from coordinate 28,164,701 downwards.
TGTAGTATGCAATATCAAGTCTTCATTTCTCTACATGTTTATCTCTTTATGGGCTTTTGAGGTCATAAGAACAACAATGAATTTAAACTGTTCACTGAATCACCTGTGTTAATAAAATGATGGAGCACATCTAGAAATCTGAAACCTTTAGGAAACTGATTTCTCTCTCCATCCCCCCAAAACGTACTGTACTGAGGGACAAAACCCACTCTCTCTTTAATTAATAGGACTGTTCAACTAAATAAAGTGATCAGGACTTGGCCCTTGATATAAATTGTTTTTGAATAGTGACAATGCTTTATGCTAGTATACAGAGCAGCTGCTTTTGAGAATAAATTCAATATTCTTGTTCCCATATGACTAGCAGGAACAAGGAATTTGGTGGAGGCAGATCACAGAGTGATGCTGGAGATACCTTAAATATTCACCACCTGCTAAATGATTCTCAAGATACAACTAACTTTGGAGAACCTACATGTAATGTACTTCTGCAAACCTTGTTTTCAATGGCTATACGTTCTTTAAAACTGAGAAAACAAACAGGGAGATGAGGGTATCTAAACTATGGTAGGACATGTAGCTTCTCCCTTTCAAAGGGCTACCAGGAGAAACAGAGCAGTCTTCTTTTTCGCTATTAATATAGTATATTACATATGCATATATGTATATTACACACACAAATACAATAGAAGATATTAAGGTTGCATAGACAAGCACTCTAAAGTTAGGAAATGCCAGAATTAAGGTTTTCTGTGCAACGTTAATTTGTGCACACTGGTTGTGCATACTGTCCACTGTGCTACAATCTTTAATTATATGATCACATACTATTTTGTTCCCCAGGAACCCTGCCTCATTCAGTGCACCAGGATGGATAGCGCCCACTTGATGAACAGCTATTCAATATTTTATTTTATCCTTGCTGTGCAGGTGTGTAGCCCTGCGTCTTATTTACTGCACACTATTCAAACCCTGCTCTGAAGAGTGAATTATTAATTTCCTCATGGGCTTTTCTATGGTGTTCGGCACTCGAGTATTTCAATGCTTCAACAAATATTAATGAATTTACTTTCACAATGCCCTTGTGAGATAAAGGATGGTGTTATTACCTTCCTTTTATAGCTGGAAAACTGAGGCACAGAGGGCATGTCTACATTGCACACTAAACCTGGACTCTGACTCAGGTTTGAACCCAAGTCCTTTTTTTGTCCACTCACAAATCAGTGTCTCTCAGGTCTGCAAGCACTCGGGACCGGGTCCTAGGACCCTGCTAGCGGGTGGGTTCAGACCCAGAGTCCTACTGAGACTTGGGTCCAAGTCTCGTCATTTTGTAGTATGCACACAGGTCAAGCCACAGCCCCAAGTTAAGTCTGCATAGTGCAGTACAGACGTGTTAGCATGACTGTGAGACTGAGGGTCCAGCAACTATAAACTCAGGTTTACAATGAAGTTGTGGATGCTCAAGCGTGGGCGTGGAAACTGAGTCCACAAGCCCAGATCCCACGGACTCAAGTTTACAATGAAGTGTAGATGTGCCCAGACATACAAAGCTAAAAGTTTCTAATTATTGTAGGTGCTCAATGTGAGATGCCTACGGCCTGATTTTTCAGAGTAGTTAGCATTATAGAGCACTTTATATGTTCACAGCACATCTCCCACTGATGTCAGCTGCAAGTGTTCAGAACTTCTGCAAACCAGACTAATGGTCTGAAGATAGGCACCCAAGGAACACGCAATTAGTGGCCATCATGAAGTTTGGTTTAAGTGACTTGCCTAGCATCAAACAAGAACTCTGTGTCAGAGGCAGGGATAGAAACCAATTCTTCAGGGAAACATTCAGCTTCCTTAACAATGAGACCCCCCCTTTCTCTTCCTGCAATAGCCTTCCACATTCACTACACACTTTCCAACTTCTGCAACAAATGAGGCAGGGTTCCTACAGACAACAGTCTCATTCTCCACACAACCTGATTCATCCCTAGAGTAGGTCCATACTGTGCACTGAAAGAGGCAGAGGTCTTGTTGAAAAAAAGTATGCAACTTATATGTAGTATGCAACTATATCATAAGGCATGTGCACTGCACTGGGATGAATTAAGGTTGCACAAGAACCTTAATTCTAGTATTTCCTAGCCTTTGAGTGGCTGACTTTGCAACCTTAATAATGTTATTTTAACATATTTTTGGTGTGCAACTTCCTAGGTTTTTAAAAAAGTAAATTGAAAAAACAAATTCCTTCATCTGTAATAATATTGACACCCACACAGATCATCAGCAAAATTGGAACCTTTAGATCAGGGGTGGGCAAACTTTTTGGCCCGAGGGCCACGTCTTGGTGGGGAAATTGTATGCAAGTCCATGAATGTAGGGCTGGGGCAGGGGTTTGGAGTGCAGGAGGGGGTGAGGAGTGCGGGAGGGGGCTCAAGGCAGGGGGTTGGGGACTAAGGGCAGGGGGTGCCTGCAGGCAAGGGCAGTGCACAGAGCCCTCTGGCCTCCCACCCCACCCCCAGGGGCCATAGGGACATAGTGCCGGCTGCTTCCAGGAGTGGCGCGGGGCCAGGGTAGGCAGGGAGCCTGCCTTAGCCCCACTGCGCCACCGGGTTGGCAATCCCACAAGCCGGATTGAAAGCCCTGACGGGCCGGATCCGGCCCGCAGGCTATAATTTGCCCTCCCCTGCTTTAGATCTAGCACATAAACCTCTGCCACTTGAGCTAAAGAAGTAACTGATGGCAGTAGTAGGTTGCCATCCTCTAAATGGACTAGCACTAGTGAGGAATCACACAAGCTTCCAGAGGGTTTACACAGATATTTGCTGACAGCAGAGCAATAGTGAGATTCAGGAATCTTGGATCCTATACCAAACTCTCTCTCCTCACACTTTCCTCCACTTGCACACAAATACTCCTACCACCCACATTCCCCATCCTCACTGGCTCCAAGTCCCAATCTCCTTCCTGTACCTTCTCATTCTATCTGTGTCCTGTCCCCGCTGCATCAGGCTCCCTGTACCCATCTCTTTGTCAAGCCAGTCACATTTCTGCCACTATGGCATCCCATTTCTTTATGAGATCTACCTCCCCTCCTCCTTATCCACTGGTTCTCAGTCTCCTTTTCCAGACAGTCCCAGTCTCCACCCTTCACTTCAGGTCCCTATCCCAGTTTCCCTCTCCTCTCTTCCAGCTTTTACTCTCAGTTAATATTCCCCACACCCAGGCTTCTTGTCCCAATCTATTCCCCCTGCTCCTGCTACCCTTCCCCACCTCCCTCGGTTTTGGTTCTTGTCCCCTCTGTATTAGAAGTGGGCATCTTCCTTCTTCATGCTCCCTGGGCACAGCAAGGATGTCACTGAGAGCACAAAAGAAATAGGATCTCTGCCGTCAGTCCAGATACGAAGACCTAGCCTGCCCACAATAGCCCTGAGCTGCAACTGCAGGGAAAGTCCTTCTCTCAACCCTGGACTGGGGAATGTTCAGTACTGACAGAATCCCAGGAATTTATGAGCTAAAATCTAAGATATCTGTATTGAGAATGTGTGAACTGAGATTTTTCTAACATTTATAATTTGTCCAGATTTTCACAGGCATAGCTAAAGGCACAGTACTGGCATAAAAGCCACCTGTTTGCCAAATTTTGAGTCCCTGTACTAAACCACCCAAGTGCTAGAGCTTTTCAAAAATGATTACTAGGATTTTTTAACATGAGCAAAACCACATTTTCCTTTAGCTTAATTCTCAGAAACAGCTAAACTGTTTTGTCTGAAATTTTGCAAAAAGGTTCAGCCTGAGGCAGACACCCAGCATGGAACATTTCAGCCCAAACGTTTAAAAGTATGGCAAAAGTTACAAAGCAACTGAAAACAGCTGCCCATATAACACACGCATGCATGCGCACATACACACACATACACACACACACACACACTCTAAGTGCCTACATTTTAAAAAAAGAGACATTCTGCTAACCAAATAGATCATCATCAGTCCAAACACACTTAAAATATCTAGTGTTAAAAACATAAAAAGTTTAAAATGTTTTGTTTAAAGAGATACCATCAACTTGCAATGTAATCATTTACAAATGATGTAAAAATACTACACCTATCTCTAAATCTCCATGACGCTTTCTGTGATTCTTCAATTACATTTTCCATTAAAAAAAATTTCTTTCCCAATTTTCTGTATGAAGACCCACACAAACAAAAAGGAAAATGATTAAGACGCTGATCTTCTAAACACAAACCCACCCACCCCATCTCTATTTTTTCCAGTTTGTTTACTTTGTGCATTTGACACAGTTTGGCTCCAATTCAGCAAAGCACTTAAGCACATGCTTAACTTCCACTGAAGTCAACAGGACCACTCATTTTGAAAGTTAATCACATATAGAATTGTTTGCGTAACAAACTGACTGATAGCCTAAATGATCATACAGGGGGAAAATTACAAAGGCCCCCTTTCAACAAGGCACTTAAATGTGCAGAACACCATCTTCAGTGCTTTGCTGAACTGAGGCCAATGAGCGTCATATGCACAAAGTAAACAAACAGGAAATAATGTTTTCCCCTCTTTCTTGTAATAATACTATTGCTACAATTAACAGCTAAGAAGTAAGATATTTTCAGACAAATGTGACTTTAAGTTGATAATATTCCTTTAATTTTTAAAATGCAAAGCAAGCATATGTGAACATATTTATCATTTTTAAACAAATATTTTTCTTTAAGTGTGGTGTATATATATATTGTCATAGAACCAAAATTGAAGCAATCCATTGTACATTCCTTGAAATAAACTTCAAAGCACGTCTGGTTTACATTTGTGGAAACACAATCTAAACCACAGAGCTTGTAAAAATTTCTACTTTCACAGACTCTCAAGACAAACAAACAAACAAACCCAACAACAACTTGCAAAGTTTTCACAACTCGGTTATGAATAGAAAACAACACAGGCTTTAATGTTTCATTATGGTTATTGCTGAAAGTTATATTAATTAAAACTATATTGTTGAACAGCATGCATCTGAGTAATGTAAAACGTTACTATTGAGAGCAAAACTTTACAGCTAGTAAACTGAACGGCTTACCATTCCTTTGAAAACAGAATTTGGAAGGAGAAAAAAAAAAAAAAAAGAGTGAAATGAATTCATTCCTCAAACTGCTAAGCCACTCAATGTTAGAAAAAGTGTAATAGATTTTATAGTTTCATAGACAGTTTTATGCCAAACCATTACTGGATCATTTTTGCCTGATCAGCTAAATCTAAACTTCCGTCTAACTACGGGATTTTTAGATGGATACAACAGATCATTCATAAAGCATGTGTGTATAATTTAATATGCACACAAGCATATTAACAATAACTGACAAGACACTTCAGCTCCTGCTGTAAACAAAATATATTTTAGGGTGTCTGGATTAAAATAATTATGTTCAGAAGGAAAACTTCCCCAAAAGTTCAGGTTTATATTAAACCTGAAGTTTTGGGGAATGAGGTACCAAGTCAGTTTCACCAAGTGGAGAAGTAGATAGAAATATCTTTAATATTCTGGGTTTATTAGATTCCAAATAAATAGCATTACTGATGATCAAAAAATTACCATATTAATTTTTAAATAGTACATATGTAACGGCAGTAGTCAATACTATAAGGTCAAATGTGCCCTACCAAACAAGGATTGCTTACTGTGGAGGGCAGTGCAGAAGTAGTAATGGGTGTCAATACGTCTCACTGAGACACAAAACTTCACTGCACATGGGCAGTACAGCCACTCAATCACAATTGCTCTCTGTAACAGGGTGTGCTTCCCTCAAGTAGCCAACCAGCTCTGGTGACTGATCTGAAAGGGGTGAATGGACCACAACCCTAGCTTGTCCTAGCTCCTTTTGGTGTAACAATGCTAGCCCAATATAGTCTTGGTACTAAAGGGAGCACTAATACTGTAACCACAGCCAGCCCCTATTGTGATATATTGCTTACTTATGAAAATGCAGAAGTTTTCTTATGAAAATTTGAAGTTGCTGTAGGTAAACAACAAACAGGAGTTTTGTTTATTCATTAGAATACCCAGAGCAAAAAATTACCTATGACCTGTTATCACTTTGAAGAATCATGAATGATCATTCAAATATTTTTTCTTTCAGTGGCAGAATACAGGTACATTTTAAATTTACATAACAATCCACTAATTGGGCTACAATTTTGTCTGCACGCTTCCCCTCTCTTACCCATCAGTCATTGCTTGCTGTAGTTGTGAAATCTCTGTATACCCCACGTACCTATTATACTGAAATGTTATACCAGAAATTATAGTCAGAAGCACTGTGCTGTATAAGTTTAAATAAATCAGACTTGCTCACTATTTGTATTTTTATATTTGATGCAGGCTGGTTAAACTGATCATAGTTAATGCACCTTTTAAACTTAGATAAAAGTTAAAAGTGGCCATTCTTTCAAATTATGAGTTGAATTTTCTTGATGAATGGAAATGACTTTCAGGCTTCTAATGACATATCCTTGCATGCTCCCCTGAAAATACCACCCCTATCACAATTTTATACAGTGACACCTAGACCATAGGCCTAGTTTTGTTTTGAATTAATACGTTAATTTGTCTGGTTATGTTCTCAGACTGAAAACCAAAACTGGATGGAGATGTCCTTTTTAATTCCATTTCAATGATTTCAGCTCAGTTGTTTGTGTTCTGGTATCTTGTTCAATACATTAGCAAGTTTATGGTCAGAGTTAAGCTTTGAAGTTAAATATCAAGATGAACATGCAAACAACATCTCTCTTGGTAATATAATGTCTGTCTGCAGCAGATTCAAGACACTAGCATATTAAGCATAGAGAGAAAACCACTTTCACTGCTAAAACTATTTTTAAAAAATATGAAAACTTAAACTCTCAAGAATAAATTTTAGCTAAATACTGTGTATAGTATTCTAAGACAGTATAGTGATGAGTACAGTATAAATCCCTGGATATGACTGATAGGAAAAGACTACTCTGAAAAGAATGCAGTTGGATCTTTAACAGACAATGAGAGCAGACAAACTCTCAGTTTTTAATGGATGCATGGAACACAATTCCCTTTGAATGGAAAAGGACTGAGTTGACCCTGCCAGGAACTGAACCACTGGTTCATGAGATTCTAAGTATTCCAAAGCTGAAGCCTTCAACTTGCAAACCATTCCCTTTGGAAAAGGGCAATTCACAGTGATAATACTGAATTATATAATTCAAGTGGCCAACCCAAAAATAACACTGAAAATTATCAAAAGTCCACTATTCCTGGTAGCATTATGCATTTCTGTTCAAAATAAAACAGAAATTAACACCTCTGCTCCAACTTCATTTATCAGCACAATCAACACCAGAGATCTGCACTCACAGAATGCCCAAGAGATAAATGTGCATTTTCTTTAACTTTCTCTTCAAAGTATTCTGTTTAACAAAACATACTGTCATGTAGAAAATGAACTGGCTATATTGGAGGAAATTCAGACATGCCCCATCATTCTAACAGAATTCCACTGAGAGCAATTACAAGATGCATCTTTTGATTTATACCATAATATAGGCCTTTCTTTCCCTTCCCTTCATTGTTTTGTATCACCCTGAGTCTTCTCTGCTCATCTCATAAACTCCAATACTATAATATCACAGATTAGATCAACACTATCCAGATGGCTCCCACTGCAGCATTTTTACCTTCACATGTGTCAGTCTCAGTGCTGAATACATAACCCTTTGGACATGTACAGCTGTAGCTTCCAGGTGTGTTTCGACACAGGCCATTGTCACACAGCAGTCTGTTCACTGAACATTCATCAATGTCTGGAAAAGATCAGGTAGACATATTAATGAACAAGTCTGCCCTCCTTTTCTCCAAGTATTATTTTAACTGGACTCTCAGCAGCAGTCATGTGTCTGACATTCAGTTTTCTGCATTTGTATCTGAACAAGGAGAAATGCCAATACTTGGTTTCAAGAGGTTAGTTAACTTTCAAATTCCTCTTACCCCATATTCTATATTACATTTAAGAATTTTCACTACTATTTTGTAAATACATATCAGTTTTTCAGTAAAGCACAGCTCTATGTTCTCAGCATGTCCTCCATTAGAACACGGCGACCTTGGGATATTTAGCAGTTTATAAACAGCCATGATTATTGCCCTTGGATTTGTCTGTTTGGCAGCCAGCAGTGATGTTAAACATGCTTTTAACAAAAATTCATTAAGAGTTACATCACTGTGCTAATCCTTTTTTCTGTGCAAATATTTGCTATCAGAGAAGGCACAGTAGGAAACGCCTACACTAATATCTACATATAAAAAATACCCTGCTACACTCCAGCTGATCACACACTGAAATATTGCAACCACGAGTGTCTCATGAGTGCCCATATTTCTACCTAGCTACTGATTGATAGCAGATATATTACCACAAGCTAACATTAAAGCTGAAAAGTCAAGCACCGAAAAATCCGAAAAACCCAAAAGTTAATGTTGCTCCTTAACTTTACTTTAGACATTTGCAAATCTTCTATAATATACATTAACAAACAATATTACTGTAAACTGCTTATGCTTAACAATGAAAACAAAATTATAAAATCTAATTTTTTAAAAGTTATTCTGTGATTCCCATTACTGTAGTATTTTAACACCTCACAAACACTTTATCCTCCCAATTTGTGAAGAAAGTGCTATCATCCCCATTATACAGCTGGGGATGTAAGAGAAATTAAGGGCTTAATCTAATTTCCATCAAAACCAATAAGATGATTTCAAGATACTTCAGTGGACATTAGATTGGAGTGAGTTGCCAAAGGTCACACAGAAGTCTGTGTCAGAGCTGAGAAAATAAACCAGCCTTTCTGAGTTCCAGTTCAATGCTTTAACAAGACCACCCTTCCTCTCATACAACATACACCTCTACCTCGATATAACGCTGTCCTCGGGAGCCAAAAAATCTTACCGCATTATAGGTGAAACCGCGTTATATCGAACTTGCTTTGATCCACCGGAGTGCGCAGCCCCGCCCTCCCGGAGCACTGCTTTACCGCGTTATATCCAAATTCGTATTATATCGGGTTGTGTTATATCAAGGTAGCGGTGTATGTGCAACTTAAAACTGTAGGAGCAACCTTTTGGTATTTCCAGTCTTTTGACTGCTTGATTTCTCAAGGTTAATGTTTCAGTAAAGAAAAGGTCTATCTCCCTCTTTAACTGACAATTTTTTAAGAAGAGGAAAAAGAAGCAAAAAAGGACAGAATGACGTAATTAGAGAGACAAGGTGAGTGAGGTAATATCTTTTACTGGACCAACTTCTATTGGTGAGAGAGACAAGCTTTCGAGCTTACACCGAGCTCTTCTTCAGGTCTAGGAAATGTCCTCAGAGTGCCACAGCTATGTACAAGCTAGAACAGATTGTTTAGTATAAGTTGTTAACACATGATAACAGTTTTCAAGTACGTAAAAGGTTGTTACAAGGACGAGGGAGAAAAATTGTTCTTCTTAACCTCTGAGGATAGGACAAGAAGCAATGGGCTTAAATTGCAGCAAGGGAGGTTTAAGTTGGACATTAGGAAAAACTTCCTGACTGTCAGGATGGTTAAGCACTGGAATAAACTGCCTAGGCAGGTTGTGGAATCTCCATCATTGCAGATTTTTAAGAGCAGGTTAGACAAACACCTATCAGGAATGGTCTAGATAATACTTAGTCCTGCCATGAGTGCAGGGGACTTGACTAGATGACCTCCCGAGGTCCCTTCCAGTCCTATGATATTTCATGGGACAATTCAAACGGAAGTGGCTTTTCCAGTCATAGGGGGGAAAGGAGGGGGGGAAAAGGGGGGGGGGGGAAGCTCAGGGTGAGGTGTGTGGTTTAAATGGGTTATAGATTGTTGTAATAAACCAGTATCTCTATTCAGTCCATGATTTTTTGTGTCTATCAAAGTTATGAATTTAAGATGCCAGACTTGTCATCTGAAGGTGTTGTGCAGGTTTCCTTTGAGGATGAGGACTGAGAGGTCAGATATAGAATGATCACTTTGTGAAAAGGGTTCATCCACAGTGGATATGGTGTTTTTATCTTTTAGCATTTTTCTGTGTGAATTCATTTGAGAGCATAGTGATTGTTTCATTTCACCCATATAGTTTTTATTGGGGCATTTAGTGAACTGGATGGAGGTACACCACATGTTGTGTTAGGCTTGCGTAGGACCCTTGTGGGAGGTGTTGACCATCGCAGCAGTGGAGATATCTTTCTAGGTTTTACATCTGTTCTGTCAAAGTCTGGTGCTGCTTTGAGTTGGTATGGCCTGTTCTGTGGGGAGCTTGCTTCTGATGACAAACTTGGAGAGGTTGGGGTGTTGTTTGAAGACCAGAAGAGGAGGTTAAGGAGAGATTTATTTCAGGCTGTAGTCCCCATAGAGTATGGGTTGTAAGAGGGCTGCTCCTGAATGTACAGACTGAAAGGGGTAGATTTTCTAAAGAGATTTTGTGCTTTTTCATTGTAGCTAAACGTACCATCCACTTTTCTCACACACTAAAGGTCCTCTCCTGCTTCCACTAAAATCAATGCGAGTTTAACCATTAGTAATTAATTAATAACTCAAATAACTTACCAACACAGTTCCTTCCAGAGGGATCAGGTTCATAGCCACTGTTACAATTACAACGATAGCTACCACGTAGGTTTTCACAAATTCCATTGGCGCAAATATCAGGATCCAATGCACACTCATTAATATCTGTATCAATATAATAGAGAAGATTAATGCAACTATATTACACATTTAATGCTGTGAAACATCTTATCTTGGAATAGTTGCACACATAGAAATGCCTCTCACTCAAAATATCTATTTTGTAAGTGTAGTGACTATGGATTGAGGGCCGAAGAGCCATTCTTTGCACATTTTCATCTCATAGGATCCAGGACTTTTCCACATTAACAAAACAAAACAAAAAATTACTCCTTCTATATGTTGATTCCTCTGGTTTATATAGATCCATTCAGATACACTGGAAAGAACAACAAGGATGCCAGGCCTTATTGTGATCTCACTTAAACCTCTTTTACACTGATGCTACTCCACTTATTTCCATGATTTACTTGGACTGATTAACAGTGGTGCATCTGAGATCAGTATCTGGCCTGCAATTTATGTGTACACCGATACATACTCAGACAAACACTTTGTTAACCTTGCATTAAAGATTATAAGATGTCCAAAGCTTTCATAAGAAAATGTAAATCAGTGGAATCTGGTCTACTTTATGGTGTTATTACAAATCTATAACCAAAGTTCACTAACCTTGACTGCATCTTGGGGAACACAAGGCACATTTCATGCTACATCCTACCTCCCTGTAGCACAGATTTCGCCTAACAAGTCCAGACCCTCCTTTTCCCTTAAGAGGGTTTTTTTTTTTTGGTAGAAGTTCAGTACCCTCCTATGCCCCAACTTTTCTGATGTCTTCAGGGAGCAACCAGGTGGGTCCATGAATAGAATGAAGGGAGCAGGACTGGGTGACTGTTACTGCCGTGTGGTAAAAGCAGTATGACTAGGGTGGAGAGACAAATGGACATGACTGGGAATGAGAACTGTCTGTAAGGGGGATTTCCTGCCTGCTCTCAGTAAAGAACAGATGAGGAGGAAAACACTGCTTTGGTTGGGGTAGGGGGTTCCGGTTTGAAGATGTTCAATTTTCCCCTGCTTTGGGGAATGGTTTGAGCAAGTCAAGTTCTTCAGAGTAAGCAGCAGCAGGGTCCTCTGCGAACCTGTTTTCACTTGTATGAGATCCACAGCAAAGGTTACAATTTCGTTCAGGCCTCCAAAAGGGATTTTAATTTATATTTGATCCCTGGAGGAGATTAATCTTCTGAAGGCACCTGGCAAAGACTACGATCTGTCTTATATCCCTTGTGAAGAGTTACAGTCTTCAGGTACTGAACAAAGACTGTAACCTCCACAGAGGACCTCATACAAATTCCCATAGTTGGAAACTATAGCTTTGCGGGAAATGGTTATTTCTCTTGTGAGATTTACAGGCTCACCAAGTGGCACTAGTGGAGCTTCTACAGTCAGTAAACCATAAAGTACTCATCTCAGAGAATTTACAAACTCTGCTTATGTACTTCACGTTACTTACGTGAAGACATTAAAAATCACAGCCTGTAAAATGATAAAACTAGGCCCATATGCTTACAATATTGAACAGAAATAACATTTTCTTTTTTATTTAAGTATTATTTTTAAATGCTAACTATGCTATTGCTGAAAGTACTATAGTAGGGTATCATCCTGCTCCCACTGAAGTGATGGGAGTTTTACTCCTGATTTGGATGGGAACAATTCTCATCCTTTCTTAGAAACCTTTGATTTATTTTAATATTGTACCATATTAAAAAGATACCATATCTTGAAAAAAGCCACTAGCCACTTGTATCTTATGAAAAATCCAAATGCTGAATTCATACTTTTGAATATTTGTTTTACTTTCATTATTTTTCATGAGTCTTATATATATATATATATAAGAAAAAAAATGCAACATTACCTCGTCCATCCACAGTAATGCCTACTCCACTGCTACACAGGCCATGGAAATCAGCTACTCGATTGAAACAGAAGTTGTATAAAAAATGTTAGTTCTAAACCTCCAAGTACATACTTGAATGAAAACTGTGACATCATGAAACGAAACACTAAAAGGAAATATATGGTATTATCCTCTCAAAAGTACCATCTCCTCGAGTTAGTACCTACAACAGTAACATCACACATGATGCTAATTGACAGCTTCACAACAGGGCAATGTCACCCCAGAAAGCAACATGGACTGTTCTCCAAAATATGGTGATACGAATACGGTTTTCAAGGGGTGTATGTGGCAAATAAACTGTTTCTTCATGTTCTCTGCATTTTGCTGTTACTAAAGATGAGTGAACTAGTTCTTATTAAAAAATTAATTAAAAAAGAGTGGAATCAACCCTAATTCCAAACTGAATAGTGACTGTACTTTACACTGGACTGATTTGGTTAGGGAACCTACAGCTCCTTGTCTAACGCCTTTAAGGTACCTTTTCTCCGATCCAACATAACCTCTTCTGGCTCACCCTACGCTTAAAGATAATTATGAGGCCCAGCTGCATCGATCCAGACCTTGGTGCCTACACCCTGAATTCTCACATAGTCTGGACAGCTCTGGAGTTTGGTGCACTCTAGACAGCACTGGGCATGGAAGAATTTAAACAAACATTTTCTTCTTTTGTTCACATTAAATACTACAAATTTAGATTACCCTGAAAATAAATGCTATGAATCTGCTTTGAAACAGACTTATTAGTCTATGTTAGCTGTGAGATCAGAAGAATTATACAACTTTACCTGAGTTCTTGGCAGGACATGGGTGACATGGCTCTCCAAAGCCATAGTCTGGATTGGCACAGCAACATTCAGATTTTGTCACTGCCCCAGGGAAAGGGCGGACACACACTCCTTTTTTGATTCCTCCATAGCACGTGCTGCGCATATGAGTATCTAAGAAAGGGGAGGCAGAGAAATAATTATGTTTTCTTACACTAGGAAGGATATGAATGAATACTCTTTCAACAAGAACCTGAGGTCATAATCTTATCCAGTGAAAGGGATACATTTTGTCCTGTATGCAGGATGGCTCACTTAGAAGCCACCGAAAGCCAAGTGCCTGCATCGAAGAACAGAATTTGGCTCTAGATAGTTATCTGAATGTTCCCTTTCCAAGTATATGTTCCCATCTGTGGTGTATGTTCTTTCCAAACTCATCTGTCATTTGGAGGCTGATTCTGCATGCTTATGTTTAATAGTACAGTAACTTACTCCATGAAAAGTGCCATCGGACTCAATGGCACTACTTATGAAGCAAGATAGTACTCAGTGTAAGGGTAGCAGAAAGGAGCCTTTTGATTGAAGTTCTTTGATGCACTTGTCTGCAAAATGCCTATGACACTGTGAGTATCACTAACATAAAATAAAATAAGATAAAATCAGCCCCACGTAATGTGATAACTTTCAGATTACAAATACTTTTCCGCGAGCTAGAATGTCTGAATAATATTATTCAGATCATTCAGTGAATCATGTAGTATAGTCAGGTAGAAAGCTCCTGTGTCAGATCCTGCAATACTGTAGATTTCTAAACACCATACAGACTCCTTGAAATTCTATCCAGAGGATTACGTATGAATGAAAATTTTGTTACACACTATTTGAAATAACCTACTTTATGTCTGAAACAATTATATCATCTTTTTGTAAAACTGAAATTCCCAAATGAGTCATGAATCTGCCTCATGATTTCTTGGCATCTTAAGGGCATTTCCTGTTGAAACTGTAATATTTATGGTATATCTTTAAGAGATACTAGTGATGACCCATGGGTATGGTTCTATGAGTGAGGTGGGCAAATGTGTGTGTGGTTCTGGCAGAGTTGTGCTGATTTGTGCATAGGTTGAATAGTGGCAGTTGGGCCAAGTAATCCCCCATCCCTGCAGTCTCCCTCATACACCCAATGAAATTACAACATGCAAATCAGATGGAGAGAAAGAGTAGTGATTGGTTGAGTTACCTCTGCTATCACAATTGTCTAGAATTCTTGGTATGACAAAGATAGATGCCTTTCTGTAGCTGTCACACAGGTGTAATTCATAAAATCAAAATAGCCAACAACTTAAAAACTGGATGGCAACAGATTGCAAATCCCAGCAATGACAGGATCTGGGGATATTCTAAACAAAAAAGAGCTCTCAACCATGCATGTAGCTGTATATATTACTTCACACTGACTGAATAGACATTCTGGGCTTCAGAATGACACAGACAGAGTGGCAATTCTGGAATCTTATAAGTAGCAGCAGTCCATCTTGAAAGCTCCAAGCCGTTCAGTTACTGTGTGCCATGCTATAGCATCGCAAGTGACTAGAAAAATGCAATTCTGGAGTAACAGTCCTTGCCACAGATAATGAAGATGCAGGGTCAGAGGGATGAAGTCAGGGCACTACTAGCACTTGAGGCCTGTTGTGCTTTCCTCTCTTCACTTTCCCCTCTCTCTCAACCACCTTTTTTCAGCCTCTTTGACTCCCTGTTGCAGCACAATCCTCCAGTGTAACCTGTTGCTAACTGCATCCTCCCCAGCTTTATGTTGAAAGTTTTCAAATTCCTTTTGCAAAATGTCCTTGAACCTGAGTCTAGGTTGGCCTAGTAGCTTTGGAGCATCTGCAAATTCTCCATAAAGGAGATCCTTTGGAATGCATGCATTCAATGCAGATGACCAAGCCAGTGGAGATACCTGTGTCTAAGAATGATGAGTAGACTTGACCATTTCGCTTTTTCAAGTACTTCGGTGTCGTGGACTTATGTTTCCCACTTCATATTTAGAATACAGTGAAAACAGCGGGTATGGAAGATGTTTAGCCTTTGCTCAAGCCTGCTGGGGGCAGTCCACCACCATACAGCAGTGTGCTCAGAATGCAAGTCTGGTAGGCCTGTATCTTGGTGTTCAATGTTAGTTTCCTGTTATCCCACACACGCTTGGTCAGCTGGCCGAATGTGGTGCTTGCCTTTCTGATGCCAGAATTAATCTTGTCATCTAGAGATAAGTTATCCGATACAGTCGGTCCCAAATAGCATAACTTGTGCACAATTTCTATCATGGTGCTATTAAAACTTCTGGTGCAGTCAAGAGACCTTGGGCCATAATCAATGTCTTCTTTAGACTAATGGTTAGTCCAAATTCACCACAAGCTAGCAC
Organism: Terrapene triunguis; assembly: GCF_002925995.2. Classification (NCBI taxonomy): domain Eukaryota; kingdom Metazoa; phylum Chordata; order Testudines; family Emydidae; genus Terrapene; species Terrapene triunguis. The sequence goes on along the minus strand of NW_020664464.1, from coordinate 28,148,896 downwards.
AAAGCTATTACATAAGATTCCTCCTTCCTTCCTTGTTGAAGCAAAGAATCTTATTATATAGATATTTGCAGCTGCGTACACTCACAAGTGAAATACTGTGCCGAGCTGGCCTTACAATTTGTAAAGCCCCAAACTGCTGGAACACTGGGGGTGGGAGGTAAAGGAGAGCACAGAAAACTGAACACTGAGTTGATTCCCACTACTGTCTTTCCCACTATTGTCTCACTCCCAGAGAGTGAGATCAGACCAGCCTGGACCCCAAAATGTGTGGACCACAAAAAGTTGCTGCACGGCTAGTACTTAAAGCTGGCTCTGCTACTGTGCCCTAATTGTGAAATCCCTAATACAATACCATCTCAGGCTGTTTGTGCTCATTTGAATACTTTATTGGCAATATTTATTAACATGATATAAGCAAATATCATGGCTGCAACATCAGTGAGAACAATTCTTGGTTTAAACCTTAGCATAAGTTTAATTAACTATAATAAAATTCCTGCATTTATTAAAATACTGTACATATTTAGTATTCTCATTTAGAAATAGAGTAAAGGAACATTCTGCTTTTCACATTAGCTTCCTTTCACTCCTTGCACCATGCAGACTTTTCCTATTGGAGTTTCTAAATGGAGTTTGTAATTGAATGGGTCAGACTGAGCTGGCACTTGGTGGAACACTGCAGTGGTTTTATTTTGGTAATCCCCCAGCTTCTGCAGAATTAAAATTTTTGTTTTAAAATAAGAATATAAAGTGCTTAGCCCTTATGGTTTTAGAGATACCCTTCCCAATATTAACTGATGCAGTACAATCTTCCTGTGTCTGTAGACATGCAGGTAGGAATAATGGACTGCGTCTTCAGTACATGGAGCTAACATTAGTTTTAAGCCACTTTTGTGTTATCCCAATCCTCAGGGCCTAGTTCAGCCTCAGGGTTGTTCTTAGTTGTGCAGGCTTATAATGTGCTCTATAGGGCCATAATTCCAGCAGGGATCAGCAGAGAACAGAATGTTTCAACTATAAAGAACTATGGTTCTTTATATCCCTTTATCCTTGATCTGGTTGAATAGTTCTAAGATTGCTGATAACTGCTGTATTATTTATCTCAACTACATTTATCTTAACTTAGAAGCATAATTATGACAATTTAAAAGTTGACACAGTTAACTACTTCACTGCTATTCATTTTAAGTACCACCATGTTCTTCTTCCAATCTGATCCCTCGGTAATAGCAAACAGCCAGCTACACAAAAGAAATCTGATAAAAAGCCATCAGACAACATCTGCTAGCACCCAATAATGATTATCTATATTGCCTTTTTTCCAATACACATCTTTAAACACAGTGAACATGCACATTTACAGTACTGTCAAGTATCAGCGGGGTAGCTGTGTTAGTCTGGATCTGTAAAAAGCGACAGAGTCCTGTGGCACCTTATAGACTAACAGACGTATTGGAGCATAAGCTTTTGTGGGTGAATAATCACTTCTTCGGATGCATATAGTGGAAATTTCCAGAGGCAGGTATAAATATGCAGGCAAGAATCAGTCTAGAGATAACGAGGTTAGTTCAATCAGGGAGGATGAGGCCCTCTTCTAGCAGTTGAGGTGTGAACACCAAGAGAGGAGAAACTACTTTTGTAGTTGGCTAGCCATTCACAGTCTTTGTTTAATCCTGAGCTGATGGTGTCAAATTTGCAAATGAACTGAAGCTCAGCAGTTTTTCTTTGGAGTCTGGTCCTGAAGTTTTTTTGCTGCAGGATGGCTACCTTTAAATCTCTTATTGTGTGTCCAGGGAGATTGAAGTGTTCTCCTACAGGATTTTGTATATCGCCATTCCTAATATCTGACTTGTGTCCATTTATCCTTTTACGTAGTGACTGTCCAGTTTGGCTGATGTACATAGCAGAGGGGCATTGCTGGCACATGATGGCGTATATTACATTGGTGGACGTGCAAGTGAATGAACCGGTGATGTTGTGGCTGATGTGGTTAGGTCCTGCGACAGTATCGCTGGTGTAGATATGTGGGCAGAGTTGGCATCGAGGTTTGTTGCATGGATTGGTTACTGAGTTAGAGTTACTATGGTGCGGTGTGTGGTTGCTGGTGAGAATATGCTTAAGGTAGGAAGGTTGTCTGTGGGCGAGGACTGGCCTGCCTCCCAAGGCCTGTGAAAGCGAGGGATCATTGTCCAGTGATCTGCAACCCATCCTGGATGAAGCTGAGAGCTATGTGATTTGATAGCCTTAGTTTAAGAATAGAGAAGCTCAGTTTTTTCCTTAATCTTTTTTATTTTCTAATTTTCAGCACATTGCGCAGCATAATTTCACGCCACCAAACACAGTGATTCTGAAATATTTATGAGTCCATATAAAATAATGTTTACTTAGGTTGCATTTTTATGATAATTTCTTATATTTCTCCTGTTAGAGTATTGTTTGCTTTACTTGATCTTCATAGGATGAGGGAAAGAGGTGAAAATGAGAGAAATAATATATTCAAAATAATACAACTTCTTTCCCCTCCCCTGACCAAAGTGGTTTATTTTTTCCAATGATTTGGGGTGAGTGATTGGCATTAGAGGAAAAGGTGAGATGTACAAGTGAAAATACTGACTCAGGAATGGAAATGTATTTAAAAAGACACAGGAGACAGCGAAGATGAAGACACACCAGTGTCTGATCCTGTAATCACAGACTATCAACCATGTGGCAGAATGAATCCTATATAATTATTTTAAACTACAACAAATGTCAACATTAACAAGAAGAATGTCTTTTGATTTTTTTTAAATGTTACACTTTGGTAAATCATAATAAGAAGTCCTAATTGCTTTTCATTGAAGAAATCTCACTTACCTACACAAACACGGCCATCAACCCCAACAGCCAGGCCTGGTGGACATTCACACCGAAAAGAACCTTCAGTGTTGATGCAATGACCATTCATGCAAATTCCTGGTGTCTGGCATTCATCAATATCTGCCCAGAGGGAAACATAATTCACTTATTGCCATTTTTGAGTAAATGTCATTAAAGCATTGCCTCATGGCACCATAGTAATTGACAGATTGTTGCATTTTCCTGTTAAACTTGATATGCAAGGTCTCAGCCAAAGGGCATGCACTTTAAAACAAATTTTCAGAAAAAATGTTGAGTCTAAAGGTATCAGAGATTCTATATTTAGCTTGTCAATTGCAGATTTTTCACTTTATTTTCTGCCATTTATTTCACAGTAATATTGTGTTTTAAAATTGAAGTTAGAATACAGATAATTATGGCATAATTATCTTTTAGCAAAGCCAGTGCTTCGCTTAACTTCACTAAGGACATGATGCTGTTCCCCGTGGAGTCAGTGACAAAAAACTCCTATTAACTTCAAAGGTGCAGGATCAAACTCTGCAAAGAGAGGTTTACTTTGGCCAGTCATGCAATTTTCACAGTGAAGTACTGTATATTGAAACAATTTGGATTTTCTATTTAACTCTAAATAGAGTGTCACTACTATTGATTTATCTCACTTCGTTTTTTCTAAGACACCTGTTATTGGAGCATCGAAGTACTGAATTCACTATGAGGTGGTTGAACAAAACATTATGTTGTAATAAAGTTCAGTACTAGAGCATTGTCCTGTAGCAACCATTTATATACCGCAGTCAATCTTTTAGGAGTTATTTCATGGTGATGGGAATTTTTCATTTTTTTAAAATAAAAATAACTGATTTTTAAAATTCAAAACCTGGTAAGACTTTGTTGTTCTCTCAAGCCTGACAATTTATTTGTGCTTTTTAAGAAGCAAGGAAAGGAAGTCTTCTCCTCTTATGAACTAATACTTTGTTACTCAATGCCAGACTCATATCACACTTGAGTTAAATAAAAGCCAGCTAACCTCTGCTCATGAATACCATTCATTAGTTCAGGCAGCCTATCTTTCTTTTCCCGTTTTCTTTATGCTCAGCAAGTTTACGGGTAATTTGCAACTCAGAAATATAAGAACGTCAGGATTTCCCTTCCCCCTTTCTCTAAAATTTGATTTAAATTACAGGGTTTAACCCTACACTTTTTCTTTTGTCTGCAGATAGCATATATCTCCGCAGTTGAAAAAAAAGTGTGGATTCATCTTTTTATGGTCAAGCCATACTAATTTTAATCTAAACATACAGCTTAAAAAGAACCTTTAAGTGTGAACTGGAAAGCTACATGTTTATTTTAAAGGGAACCAGATTCACATAAAAGAGGTCCAATTTTAGTACAGAAAGAAAAAATGTTCACAGATGAGTTTGGTCATGAAATACCTTTCTACTGAAGGCCCAATCCAACTTCCACAGTTGTCTTTAAATGGAGTTAGATTAGGCTCCATTCTTTAAACGTTCAAAATTTTCCTTTTCTCCATTAAGAAGCTTGTGTTTAGCCCTATGTGATGGTGTCCTAATAAACATTATGTAATTCTAGAGCAACAAGCAACTGAAGTGGGAATTTACTTTTGAATATTCATAAAAAGTAAAACCTTTGAAACTTTTTCATATTGCTACTCTTGTTACTGTTTTTTGAAGTGTTTTACAGAATAAAATTTACAGAATTAATTACAGCTACAGTGTTTCCCACAAATTTTCACAAGCCATCCAACCACTGTATCTTGCACACCATTATTACATGGTTCTGTAATTTCTTTCTAGAATTATAATGAGTATTTTAGGCAGTTTTAGATGACTACTGTACCGACAAGCAAGATATTGGAAAATTATTAAGTCCATGTGACAAAAGATTTGCATTCTTACATGATTCACTAGATAGGAAAAGGTGGTTTCAATCAAGATTGTCCTAATGTGTTATCTTACAATCATACGTACCAGTACAGTAACGCCCATTTGGAGCTAGGACAAACCCTGGTTTACAGATACATTTGAAGCTACCATCCTCATTTATGCACATCCCATTTAAACACATGTTGGTGGTGGTGCACTCATCATGATCTGCAGAAACAGAGCACAGAAAATGATACATACCCCTTTAGCCTTGAGGAAACAGAAGGAGCAAAACATCAGAGTTAAAACGTCATTTACCCTGAATATTTCAACAGAGAAGGCACGGTAGTAAATGGTGACTCCTCTTACCTTAGGAGAAGGGAGAACAAGGTTCAACTACCTTAAAGAATTCAAAGCTTGTTGCAGATGCAAGTTTCTCATGACACTTTTTAATAGAAATAAAAATACCCATCTTCTTTAACAAGGCAAAGAAGTAAAACTCAGGCTATGGGATTAAAGGGAGACATGCTGTTACCTGTGGATTGCATATTAGAGTCTGCCCCGAACTGTCAACAGGAATTGTATGGTCCAGTCTGTACTAAACTCTGTGACTATCAGGAATTATCAGAAAATGAAACAATTTATGCTAAGCATTTAAATATGAAGGAACCAGCAAGAAGTATAACCTTCTTCCTAGTCATTAACAAGAAATTATATAAATATATTATAGCATCTAAATGCCTTTATATTAAATGTAATACTATTACTGTTATTGCAGCAATGACTAAAATGTGCTAGGTGCTGTACAAACTCCTACCAAGGCTGAGCCCCCACAGCCAGAGTTTAAAATCTAAAAACAGGAAACTTACTGTTCAGAAACATGAATAGGCCAATGGCCCATTATGGGGATAAACTGTTACAAGTCCTTATGTTGATGCAAGTTAAGAGGAAGGGGAAGCAGGCACTTGCACTACCCTTTGCACTACCCTCACAAATACCTATCACAATTGCAGGATTTTTGCTCAGGACAACACAGGGACTGCTCTCTTGATATTCTTCCAGAGGTGAACAGTAACCTAAAGGGGGCAAGTAGGGGTGTGGAGGAGGTGGGATCATGGTTTTGACCCTCCCTTTCCCTTCTACCCCAGCCCCACCCACCTATGCACTGGGTCACACACACAGAGAAACTGCACCCTGCGAAGGACAATTCCTTCCTGAACTCCTTTTGGGATGGTGCAGCTACATACACCATCTACTTGGTGCAGCTCCTCACACTGTCAACTTGACCCCAGTGAAGCTCTGAGTTCACCTCATACCAGATCTTATTTCACAAAATTCCATCTTTGAAGATCAAGAATACTCTGTGAAGTGTAACTTCTAGAAATGTTAAATCAGAGTCTCCCTCTGGCGCTTCATCCTTGTATAAAGACAAGCTCTCCATACCAACACAGTTTTTTCCATCCGTTGTTAGTTCAAACCCAGCATTGCAAATACACTGGAAACTTCCATCAGTGTTCACACACCGGCCATTTTTACAAAGAACGCCATTCTGTATGCATTCATCAATATCTAAGTGAGAGAGAAAAAAATCATTAAAAAAAACCTTCTAAGAGTTTCAATGAGTAAACAATATTAAGAAAACATTGTACCTCACAGCACTTTACAAGGTTTCCATCAGATGACTCTCCATCAATGAACTAAAAGTGACACATTACTAGCTATTGTTTTTAAAAGAGCCTGACAGTAAATATTACCTAGAAAGAAACATTTGGAAGATAGAAAGACCTCATTTTCCTGAACTCCCAGTATGAATATAGCTTTACACTGTCAAACATTTATTATACTGATATAAGACTATTGCACAGTGTTAGTTTGTAGTGATGTTCAATAATTAGTCTATTAAAATATGTATAGCCTTACTTTTCTATGTATTCTCCAATTTAAACCAGCTAGCCAAGTGAACTGGGTCACCAGAAGGAACAGATGAATGGCAAAGGCCAAAAATTAAATCACTATTGTATCTATAGAATTAACTCAAGGGTAGGCCAACATTTCAACTGTAATTAAAAAGCACTTACATCATTGTCATGGTTAACTGAAAAAGAGAACACTAATAATTATTTTCTGAACTCCAATAGAATCTGATATAGCATAACATCTGTATAGTATGCAGATGTGTAAACAAATTTTCTTACCAATGCAAGCTTGCTTGGTAGGTGTTCTCTGGAAACCTGCATTGCATTTGCAGTAATAGGATCCAGGTGTATTAACACAATCTCCATTAGTGCATGGGTTTGATGTGCACTCATCAACATCTGTTGGCAGCAGAAAATAAGACCATTAGAGACTTCACAGCATAAATTTGCTTTCAAGTACAGCATTTTATGATTGAAGAAATAAGGTAATTAACAGTCAAACACTGAAGTTTGAAGCCTGTTCTTGGTGCAAAATTATTACTTCCCCAAACACACACACCTATTCTTAGTGTAACTATGGAATCATTTTCAAAAAGGAAGGGAATACAAATAGTATTTTATATCTCTTAAATGTATCCTAAAAGAGAGAAGAGAAAAAGAAAGCTATGAAGAATTTGAAACTCCTAGCCTAACAGAAATGAAAAATCCTTTGTTCAGCTTCATATTCAGTTGTTTAACTGAACAACCACTTATTTTCTTTCTTTCTTTTGAATAATAAGCAGGGTCTACAATGCAACAAGCAAGCACTAAGTACTTAAAGAAGAGTATTACCCAGCACATATACAGTTGAGGTCAGATTATGGTTTTAAGACATGGCATGTACTGTGGGAGTGTGCAGAAGGGCCACGCAGCAGCAGGACTCCTTAGAGGAATTCCAGCTGAGATAGCAATGTCTGGGCAATGCATCCTGATTATTGAGTCCCCAACATAAGGATGAAGGAAGTCCAGTTGTATCCTTTACCCACATTTTCACACCTGGGAGCAGGCAGATACAATCTGGCCCTGAGTTGGGATGCAGTTTGCTTGCCTTCCAAATGATCTCAAACTTGGACTTTGTAAATAATGCCTGACGTTAAATCTCAGTTCATTACACGTTGGAAGTAACTGGCTGGAATGGGAAAGGTAAATAAATAAGGTGATTAATTTTTATCCATTTTCTAAAGGAACATGTGCTGTTGGAGTTTCACAACATAAAAGTGTTGTTCTAGGACTGTTCTGAGACTGAAAATCGCAGCAGCTGAGCTTTTCTACTAGCTAAGGCACAAGCAAGAACACACATTGCACAGGATGCAATAGTGAATGCTCACATTGTTATAAATAATTGCATGTACATACTACATTTCAGACAGATTTTGGATTACACAGAACAGTGCTTTTAGCAAGCTGATTTATAGCAATATTCTTGGCTGGATGAATTTAGGGCCCTCTGGTAAATAGCAAAGAGAATAAAAGGAAAAAGAAATGAAGGATTCAGACAGCCCTTCTCCTCATGCAAAAAGCATTTAGCTCTTTAAAACACTCACATTTGAATGTGCAGTTGATAGCATCGCTGCAAGAAAGCCAAAAGAATGAAGCAAAATGAAGAAAAGAGAAAAAAATCAAGGAATTAGAAAGAATATAGAAAGCAGTGACTGTAACTGCTTTTCAGTCTGTATATGTTTAGACAAGCCATTTGTTGTCCTCGAATAGAATTTTATGTATTTACATGAGATCCCCACTCAGAGGCAGCTCTACAATTCTTGGCCATAAAGAATGTTTTATTCCCATGAGCAGCGGACCAATCCGTCCTCTGGATGTTTTGGCTCAGTGCTCAGCCAGCCTGCCCAGAAGGATTGCTCATAATTTCTTCAAAACAAAGCCCCTCAACTGTAGATCTACTGATAGTATGTCAAACTCTGAATCGGAGTTTCTCATGAACGTTTTATCTAACAGCCTACTTCCAATGACTTCTATTATATATTTATCCTGCCCTAGTACAGAGGAGAACAGGAGCAATTTATAAATATAAACACTATACTCCTCTACTTTGTTAAGGTTTCTAGTATAGAAAAAGATTATTTTTTTTCTAGAATAAAAGTTCTAGGCAAATTTGTCAGCTGCTTAAATGTCAAAGCAAATTGATATGCATTGCCAACTACTCTCATTATCAATGAATTCATAAACCCTAGAGAAGGAAAACAATACTCCCCTGTGAAATAACGGATTTAAGCTTACAAAATCCCTTTCAATCCATGTGTGCCAGATGACTCCTTGTATTTAAATATGAATCTGGGTTTTTCCTATATTATTATATACTAGTGATAAAAGGGGTTCAGGCTAAATATATTCTAATAAAAAAAAGCTGTTAACCTTGAGTTCAGGTTACTAGAATGGATATCCTCATCAAAGCAAACTGTCAAAAGCAAGGAAATAAGCATTCAGACTATACAGTCCTCCACCATGTATGCTCCCCTCATCATTTTCCCTTTTCAACCTCAACTAACTCCCTTCTGTTGCCCACACCTCTCAATTTTTAAATATTTAATCTGCAACAGTACGCAAAAATTTCACTAAAATATTCTATGGAAAGTTTGATTGTTCTCTGAAGATCTGTTGTGCCAAATCTGAGGACAAAAAAGAATGAAATACAGGGATTTGAATCCAGCTGTAAGTACAATCTCAACACAATTGTAACTGTGGTATTGCTACTGATGCTTCTATAATATTTTTACCATTTTATTCAATATGTTTTTGCAAACACAGTGATAACAAGGAAGGGTTACTACAACACAGACTTCTATCAATTTAGAAAGAGGAACTGATGGTCTATTAGACTGCTAGTATCAGTCCACTAAGGATTGTTGTGAATCTTATCTCTTTATCAGTAGACAATGATTCATGATGAAAGCTGTACAGTATAATTGGAGGACTGGAAGTTGTGTATAAACCTACCCTTTTGTTCTGGCAGGACCATTTTGGAAAAAGTCATACTTTCTTTTTCTGCCTTACCCCATAAAAATTCTTTAATAATTTTTTGAACTTCTTAAAATATCCTTTGGGGTTTTCCCTGGGTAAGGAGCCAAACAGATCATAATAGTCTGGAAAGAGTGTTCATTTTTATATTATTAACCTTACCCCATACAGTGAATGTAGCTGTTCCCAATGCCTCAAGCCTGTTCTTTCAGTAACCAGAAGAGAATCCAAATTGGATTTGAACAAGTCCTTTAGTTTAATTTAATTTAAAATATATCATTATGCACAGATATTTCATGCTGTTAAGTTCCCACTTAAAGTCCCAGGTTCAAACTCTGGGCTGACATACAGCAATTGCCATTCACCAGTCAACAGTTAACTATAGCATTTGAGACACTATGATTGTTTTGCTATACTTCAAACAGGAGATCTCAGATAACTCTGCTTGGTAACTGTTGGTAAATGTTGACTTTTTAATGCCAATTGCAATACACCCTGTACAATTCCTCTGGAACCCACAGGGTTACTCAAAATGTAGATCAGTGCAGAATGAAGCCCCCAATTAGCATTGTGAGATTTGCAACACCTAGATGGACTTGACCCTATTGAAATCCTTCTTATACACACCTAGTCTTTCCTCATTTTCTGATTTTGTATGAGGATTCTCCTGCAGATGGTATAGCACCTTCTGTTTTTGTCACCATCTGACTCTATTTTCATCTTACTGCATCTCAAAATTTGTTCCTGGAGTAGCTGTCATTTCAGATTTTTGCCAGTACAAAACTCTGTTTTCTTCATTTAACAGTGAATGGCAAAATATTCATAAAAATGTAAAAATATATACTGTACATCCCAAATAATTAACAGAATATATGTGTAGACCAAATTCTCCCCTACATATGCTCCCCCCTCATATAACACCAAATAGGAATTCAGAAGTTAAGAGCTTGATGCAGCAACCACTTGGTGAAATTCAATGGTCTACGTACTACTGGTTGTCAAAGAACAGTTGATCACAGTGGTTCCTTCTGGCCTTAACAATCTATGAATTCAGGGTACATAGCAGCTTTCAGGATGTGCTCAGCAAATTTCATCATTACTCCCTAGGGGTCTGAACATGCTTTTTTCATAGATTCATAGATTCTAGGACTGGAAGGGACCTCGAGAGGTCATCGAGTCCAGTCCCCTGCCCGCATGGCAGGACCAAGTACTGTCTAGACCATCCCTGATAGACATTTATCTAACCTACTCTTAAATATCTCCAGAGATGGAGATTCCACAACCTCCCTAGGCAGTTTATTCCAGTATTTAACCACCCTGACAGTTAGGAACTTTTTCCTAATGTCCAACCTAGACCTCCCTTGCTGCAGTTTAAGCCCATTCCTTCTTGTTCTATCCTTAGAGGCTAAGGTGAACAAGTTTTCTCCCTCCTCCTTATGACACCCTTTTAGATACCTGAAAACTGCTATCATGTCCCCTCTCACTCTCATCTTTTCCAAACTAAACAAACCCAATTCTTTCAGCCTTCCTTCATAGGTCATGTTCTCAAGACCTTTAATCATTCTTGTTGCTCTTCTCTGGACCCTTTCCAATTTCTCCACATCTTTCTTGAAATGCAGTGCCCAGAACTGGACACAACACTCCAGCTGAGGCCTAACCAGAGCACAGTAGAGCGGAAGAATGACTTCTCGTATCTTGCTCACAACACACCTGTTAATGCATCCCAGAATCATGTTTGCTTTTTTGGCAACAGCATCACACTGTTGACTCATATTTAGCTTGTGGTCCACTATAACCCCTAGATCCCTTTCTGCCGTACTCCTTCCTAGACAGTCTCTTCCCATTCTGTATATGTGAAACTGATTTTTTCTTCCTAAGTGGAGCACTTTGCATTTGTCTTTGTTAATCTTCATCCTGTTTACCTCAGACCATTTCTCCAATTTGTCCAGATCATTTTGAATTATGACCCTGTCCTCCAAAGCAGTTGCAACCCCTCCCAGTTTAGTATCATCCGCAAACTTAATAAGCATACTTTCTATGCCAATATCTAAGTCGCTAATGAAGATATTGAACAGAGTAGGTCCCAAAACAGACCCCTGCGGAACCCCACTCGTTATGCCTTTCCAGCAGGATTGGGAACCATTAATAACAACTCTCTGAGTACGGTTATCCAGCCAGTTATGCACCCACCTTATAGTAGCCCCATCTAAATTGTATTTGCCTAGTTTATCGAGAAGAATATCATGCGAGACCGTATCAAATGCCTTACTAAAGTCTAGGTATACCACATCCACAGCTTCTCCCTTATCCACAAGACTCGTTATCCTATCGAAGAAAGCTAGCAGATTGATTTGACATGATTTGTTCTTTACAAATCCATGCTGGCTGTTCCCTATCACCTTACCACCTTCCAAGTGTTTGCAGATGATTTCCTTAATTACTTGCTCCATTATCTTCCCTGGCACAGAAGTTAAACTAACTGGTCTGTACTTTCCTGGGTTGTTTTTATTTCCCTTTTTATAGATGGGCACTATATTTGCACTTTTCCAGCCTTCTGGAATCTCTCCCGTCTCCCATGATTTTCCAAAGATAATAGCTAGAGGCTCAGATACCTCCTCTATTAGCTCCTTGAGTATTCTAGGATGCATTTCATCAGGCCCTGGTAACTTGCAGGAATCTAACTTTTCTAAGTGCTTTTTAACTTGTTCTTTTTTTATTTTATCTGCTAAACCTACACCCTTCCCATTAGCATTCACTATGTTAGGCATTCCTTCAGACTTCTCGGTGAAGACTGAAACAAAGAAGTCATTGAGCATCTCTGCCATTTCCAAGTTTCCTGTTACTGCTTCTCCCTCTTCACTAAGCAGTGGGCCTACCCTGTCTTTGGTCTTCCTCTTGCTTCTAATGTATTGATAAAAAGTCTTCTTGTTTCCCTTTATTCCTGTAGCTAGTTTGAGCTCATTTTGTGCCTTTGCCTTTCTAATCTTGCCCCTGCATTCCTGTGTTGTTTGCCTATATTCATCCTTTGTAATCTTTGTAATCTGTCCTAGTTTCCATTTTTTATTTGACTCCTTTTTATTTTTTAGATCATGCAAGATCTCGTGGTTAAGCCAAGGTGGTCTTTCACTAAAGTCAATGTTAAAACTCCTACTGATTTCAATGGTACAGGATCAGATGCTAAATGAGAAACCTTCAGGAATCTCCACTACAACATGAACACAAAAATATACACCTATTTTTAGCTAGTAGAGACCAATTCCTGACATCCAAATCCCAACTATGCAGACCCACATTGGTGCCTGGGGCAGGAAAGCTTAGCAGCAGTGTGAACCCTCCCAATCTTCTCAGCCAGGGGTGCAAGGTGGGACGTTCTATGCATCTCCCACTGCACAATGCACTTCCCTGGACACTTTCTCTTAAATCCTAATTATGCCAGCAAAATTGTTCTATCACCACCTTACCAGCCAGGGCAGAGGCACAAGGAGCTGTTGCACATTCCACTTATGACTTATTTTAGCCTGTAATTGAAATAATTTTGCACAGTAAGCAAATAGAAGTCAGCCAGGTTGAGAGGGATCCTGAATACACAAAGCAGGACTGGAGGCAAAAGATGTCCCCTTTGTAGAGGACCCCTTTCTTGTCCTATGTTCTGGAAATTACTGAAAACAGATGTGAGCAGTAAGATTTTTTGCCATTATGAAGTGTCTCCCCCTAATGGGACATGAATCTTTTCACACATAGCTGTCTCTAGTTTCTCTCTTCCACAGTGGCACAGAAATAATTATTAAAACTTAAAAATATTTTTTCAAACAATATATCTGAAAACAGAATTCTTCTTAGCAGTTCTGTTATCGTTCCACGCTTTGTGTTGCCTTACAAGAATTGATGACATCACAAACCACTAAAATAGAGTGGGAGATGCATTCTTTCTGCCTTTTAAAAGTGTGTCAAGCCATCAGCAGTTGAAGGGAAAACACATAATACTGAATTCAGTTCTTCACAGGTAATTTCAAGTGTTTTGATTTATAATGTAAATGCATTTGGTATTTAAGTCTGTACATAAATTCTGTTAATGAATTGGGATCTTTACAAAAACTCTTTGCCATTCACATTCAAGAGTGAGTAAAACACACATATAGACCAAATTCTGCTCTCAGCTACTTTGGTATATATCCACACTAACTCGACAACAATGGAGTTACCACACTGTAAATTCAGAGTAAATGAGAGCAGAATCTGGCCCACAAAGTGTGAGGATAGATGTACAATGATCCAACAATCACACTAACATATAATAAACAAAAAGATCTATTCTTTACTGAGATACATAGCAATTTTAGTTGAAAAGCTTGTTCCTTTAAGACTTACACATTGTCCCAGTATAAAGAATTATAATTCCCACACTATTTTTTCACAAGGACCAATAATACTAACAACATTCTGTGGAGAAAACAATAAAATGCACTCAAAATTAAAATCTCATTTTTAGAGAAACGGGTTTAAAAATGAAATATTTAACTGTAAAAATTTACACTTACCTATACAATCCCCATTTGCATCTTGCTTATATCCCATGTTGCACTCACATCGGTAACTGGAAATTGTTGGTATGCAGCGTCCATTTAAGCAGAGATTGGGGTGGTGTTTACATATATCTATTGTCTGATTGAGGATTGCTGAAACAGATTACAGAAGATGAGAAAGTTGAATCAGAATGTGAAATAGGCACGCATAACATAATCTGTAATTATTTTTAACTATTTTTTTAAACGAATCAGTGAGTTTACAATTTTTCTGTAAACAAATCAGTGAGTTTAGGTATTCTTTAAATACTTAAAAAGAAGTATTTCCAAGAACTATTGATAGGACAGTAAGATAACAAAAACATAAATTAAAATCAGAAAAAAATTAAACAAATGGCCTTGGTTATGATACACTTTTTACATTGAATGTCTGATGAGAGGAGAATCATTGGGTTTGGATCCAGGTAATTCATTACTATGACTTTATTATTTATGGTGTATTTATCCTAATATTCCATACTCTGTTTTATACTATGTCCCTGATCCTGCATCACTTGCAGAAGGTATTAGTAACTGATTATTGTTCATCCTGGGTCTTGGGCCAAAGCAGTAATTTTTGGGGGGAAGGGACAATTCCACATTTGGAAGAAAAAGAAGGAAAGATTTCCTCTAGTAGTATGTTTCAAAAGTACTGGCGGCTCAGTGGCTTGGAATGCTAGTAATACTGACTGCAATGGATTGGTGGACAATATGCAAGTAAGATATTCAAAGCTGCTTGATAAAACAGGTCTACAGTGTATCGCATGGATGTTACTACCACACAGATTTTATATGTACCGGCAACACATGATAGCATGGTATAAAGGTTTTAGCATCATGAATTTGCAATGACTGCTTTATTCATAAGTTGCAACGGGGGAGATGTGCAGGTAATCCTGAATGAGTGCTTTTATATCACACCATGCCATTATATATTTTGTATATGCGCTATATGTTACAGAAAAACTATATTAGGAATGTTTAAGGTAATTTTAAAAACATTTATGGAATTATTTCTTGTATCCTTCTCTCTGTAAAGCTTTAATCTTTGTAAGTCTAATTCTGCAAGTCTGAGAGGGAGAGAAAAATTAAAACTAATAAATGTAAAATGCCTCCAAAAATAACTTAATGGATTTTCTATATATAAAAATATAGAGGGGGAGGGCTTTAAAAACTGACATCTCAGGATCCAAAAGTGAATGTTAGATCCCCACTGGGAGGCTAGAAATCTCCTCTTTCTCCTGGAATGAAACTTCCTCTTCTACCTTTGCAGGGTAGCAGGATTATAGATCTTATGACTGTGAACAAAATAAAGTTTTTATTTATTTAAAAAAAAGAAAACTGTTTCAAGTCAGACTCACTTTAAGGTCAGGTCAGAAAGGACCATTGTGATCATCTAGTCTGACCTCCTCACATTGCAGGCCACAGAACCTCACCCACACCTGAAATAGACTCCTAACCTCTGGCTGAGTTACTGAAGGCCTCATATCATGGTTTTTAGACTTCAAGTTACAGAGAATTCACCATTTACACTAGTTTAAACTGGCAAGTGACCGTACCCCATGCTGCAGAGGAAGGCAAAAATAACCCAGGGTCTCAGCCAATCTGACCTGGGGGAAAATTCCATCTCAACTACAAATATAGTGATCAGCTACATGTGAGCAAGACCCACCAGGCAGATAGATATCTGGGAAATAATTCTCTGTAGTAAGTCAGAGCCCTCCCCATCTAGTGTCCCATCTCCAATAGTTGGGGATTTTGGGGACTGAAACTGATTCAGGAAGGTGGAATTTGATGGACAATTTTCTGGCAGTTTTTTTTTTTTAAATCTTGGGTAGCTGATGCAACTCATGGGTTTGGAGTGTTAGAAGAAGCCACAGGTAGAGGGAATAATGGCTAGAGTGTAGATGATCCAGAAATGTGAATGATAAATATATCACACCCCTGTATAATTTATAACATGTAGACTCATAGACTTTAAGGTCAGAAGGGACCATTATGATCATCTAGTCTGACCTCCCGCATGATGCAGGCCACAAAAGCTGACCCACCCACTCCTGGAATAATTCTCTCCCTTGACTCAGCTGTTGAAGTCCCCAAATCATGATTTAAGGACTTCAAGTCGCAGAGAATCCTCCAGCAATTTATATTTTTACCAAATGTGTAGATGTAATACTGACAGATCCCAGTTGTCGGCAGGCGGGCTCGAACCTAGGGCCTCTGAAGCTAAATGAATGAGCCTCTACTGCATGCAGGGCCGTAGCAACAAAGAACGTGGCCTCCTCCAAACGTGGCCCCCTCCGAACATATGTCCGGGCGGGGCCCCTTACAATGCAGAAACTGGAATGCGGTATTTATTTTGCCACTTTTAAGGGCCCCCTTCCTTGCGGGCCCCCCTCCGGTCGGAGGGCGCTCACTACGCCTCTGACTGCATGAGGTAAAAGCCATATGGCTCTTAGCTCAGGCTGTAGAACAGACTCATTAATCTCTCTCTCTAAGTGGTCTCGGTGCCACTAAATGGGACAGAACACCATACTCAGAAGGTGTGTGGGTTTCATAGATAATGAACAGAAGTTTGAGGTTAAAGCCACTGCAGGTATACAACTTAATGAGGAGTTCATTGAGTAAAAGGTGAAAATAATTGGTAAACAGAGGGATTGTAAAAAAAATAGAGGTAGTTACAGTGTATGAAGGACCAATAAGAAAGCTAATCTCTGTAACCCAAATAAAGAAATATTGAACATGTCTGTATTGTGATCTTTGTTGGGAAAAAAGGGACTTAAACTCTCTAGAAAATTCACCGTCATGAAAGAATACAACATTTCTTATATGCAATTACATTAGTAAGGATGTGTATTCAGAGAGATGTTCTCATTTTCAGAATAAAGCCTAAGAAACACAAGCAAGAAGCAATAAACTAATCAAAAACAGAGGGAAACAATTAAAAAACAACAAGGAAACATACTCAGCCCAGTAATGATTGCACCATTTCCAGTGTGAGTCTGGCCACCAGTCCCAACACCTGCTCCTCCTACACCAGGGGAGAAGCCATTGCCACCTGGAATGGGAATAAATCCAGTTCCTCCCGGGCCATAGCTATTCCCATTTCCACCAGGAAGGAATCCATTGCTTCCTGGTCCACCAGGTCTGGAACCACCTCCTACGGGAACTCCATCGATGCAAAGTCTGCGGTATTCATCTACAAAAAAAGAACACAGAGAGACATACAGTAAAACAGTCTTGCCTAATTCAGTGTGTAAAGAAGATGCTGAAATATAGAACTCTGTATAATAAGAAAAAATAAAGTAACAACTCCTCATTTTGGAATTTACTGTCTTCTCTCTTCTACTCCTATGTTTATGAGGCATTCACAGTCATAACAGGTGTTACTTAATGAATACCATGTACAGTAATACTAGGACGTGTTATAATTTACTCCTAGCTGTTTGGTGTAGCATTTGGCAGGGAATGGATAAAAAAAATATGCTAATCCCTGTCCCGCAGATATCTTAGCGTAGGTAAAATGAAAACACATTTACGCCACCAATGTGGAAAGTTGCTATGTGAGTGCCAGGCTGAGAGATTATTCATGTCATGTACATTGCCAGTTCAAAGAAACATGAAATCTATAGAAAAAGAGAGCAGCTGTTCCTTTACATTGTAATGAACTATGGCTCCTCAGACTCATTTTCTCTTTGAGCTTGACCACAAAATCTTCCTCAGTTCACAAGAACTACTTCCAATGTCAACAAAAGGGGGTTACAGAAACTGGTCCTAAGTAATAATGGACCAGAAAAAATGGTTCACAGATGGAAACATCCATACTGAAAACACAAGAATGAATAATAATGTAACTCCTAACTTTTTTTAAGCTTTGA
Organism: Terrapene triunguis; assembly: GCF_002925995.2. Lineage (NCBI taxonomy): Eukaryota > Metazoa > Chordata > Testudines > Emydidae > Terrapene > Terrapene triunguis. Next base: position 28,130,786 of record NW_020664464.1, on the reverse strand, counting down.
TTTTAAGGTAGTTTAAAATGTTTCCAACAACCTCTGTCATAACTGGAATGGGCAGCAAAAACCACTCACCAGAGCCTCTCACAGGACACATCTCAGGAACAGATCCAATGGCCCAGCATCGACCAGATTCACAACAGCACTGCATTTTGGTAAACCTATTCGGAAGTTCTTGTGCACAGCGACCATGCACCAAGCTGGAGAAACATGTGCCTGCCCTTTGATCTGGACATTAATTAAAAAAACAAACTAATATGAACTGTCCTTTAGAAATTTGCCCCAGTGATTGCAAACACTAGGAGTAATAGCAAGAAAAGCAATTGAAAAGTTGTATAAAAACAAATTTAAATACAGTCAGACAAAGTTTATCAACAACTGGTTTATTGCAATGCCATAATTTTTCAGTGACACTAATCTTGCATTAATCCAAAATGTTGCTACCAAACTCATCTTCCTCTACTTCCACTTTAGCCATGGGAAACCCCTCAAGTCCCTTCACAGACTCCTCAAGGAAATGACCACATATTTAATCTCTATTAGCCAGAAGATGGTGCAGGTATCCTGGAACATAGGGAAGAGTAAGAAACCCCTCTTCTCCTCCATACATACCCAAACAAACCTGTGCAGCCTCCTCAGATCTTTGTTCTGGGCATTTAGAAGTAAACAAATATTGTATGGTTGCTGTTCCCTCCCCCAGTATATAGTCAGGAAGTGGGTGGCTCCACAGCCCAACTTGCTGGCCAGGAAGTAGCAATCTGCTACTTTTTGGAGCCTCCAAGGCATAATTTCCTCCCTGTGCTGCTCTTGGGGCAATGCATTTACATGCTGTCCCTTACAAAGGGGGTATTGTAGATGCACAATCTAGCCCAACATAAAGCCTGTGCACACCCTACACCCTTACTCGGCAAGTAGAGCCATTGAACTGGAACTAATAACAGAGTAAGGTAGTACTCAAATTGGCTAAAGGGAAGCAGGACTGGACCAAAGATAAATGTATGTTATCAAAATTAGTGACAAACTATCAAAAATTGCATACAATAGCTTACATTGCAATTATACTATCAATAAATGGTATACAATATATGTTTCAACAGTGCAATAAACGTTTTCATTTTTAGGTTTGTTAAATAACATATCTGAAATCAATTCACTTTGGATTAATAACATTAAACTCTGCTAAATTTTTCCTGATCAATTTTTTTAGGTGCTAAATTGAACTGACCAATTTGTAGTATTTTTTGCCCATACAGCTACTTTGGCCTGAAGAATATAATTCAGAACATTTAAGGCAAGTTTTCAAAACTATGCATCTAAATTACACGTGCAAATGATGTGTCAAACCATCCTTGCTCTACTCACAACAAAAGTTCCACTGACTAACTACAAATGTGCATAAATTTTCTAGAACTGGCTTGACACAGGGGTTAGTAATTGTGCATGAGAAAAAACTGTAGTTGTCCGAACAAAAAGAGTAATTGCCCTAAGATTTTTAAAAATGTGGCTCTTGATGTTTCTTTCATGATGTAATATATGATATAATATGTAGGGCCAGAATCTACCACTTTTACTCACAATGAATAGTACCTTATTCTATGAGTAGTCCCACGAAAAGCAATAGGACTATTAGCAAAGAAAAAGTATTGTTCAGTGTGAGTAATGGCAGCAGAAATAGGCTGTGAATTTTTATCAGACTGTTTTCCGAAGTTCAACATAAGCAGGAGCAAAAAAGGTGCAGAAGTGATGGAGGATTACAAACACTGAAGTCAAATTTAAGCTTCATGTAAGCATTACAGTGAGGTAATGTCCAGAATGTTAATTTTAAGGCCTAACAGCCTTGACAGTGTCATGTTAAATTCACAGGGCCTTTTTAAACACAAGAACTATTATCAAGATATTCTTTGAGTGTTCAGTTGAACTTTAGGGGCTTTATTCAGCTTTTTTTTTTTAAATGTAAAGGCTACAGATTTACCTCAAATTAGGTTTTAGGATGTTAACCAAAAAAACAAACAAAAACCAATACAGCACTATAAAATATAAAGGTACAAGCTGAAGCAAACAAATATGACATTAAAAATGGCAATTCGTGTTTCTTCTAAAAGCCCTTTATAATTTTAAGACTACTTCATTCCAACTACTTGGTGCAGCAAGTTAAAAAGACTCCTCAGTCCCACATTTATAGTCATTAAGCACTTTAAAACTGTATTGACTGTCTAATCTTAAAGACTAGGAGCTTTACGTTGCTTAGTATGAAAGAATAGCTAGAAGGGGCTGGAAGTGGGACAAGAAACAGCATAGGGCCTTGGCAGTGATGACCACAGTCTGTGATAGATCTCAGGAGACTGGAAGTTTCATGGACCAACCCTGTTGCAGGGGTGCTAAAAAAAATTGTTTCATAGTCGGAGTGCTGGGAGGCATTGAACCAAACGGTAAACCCTATATATGATGGAAACCACTTCAAGCCAGTGGGTATGGCAGGACCTATGCCCTACAGCTGTGTGTGTGTGTGGGCACATATGTGCTTGTTCTCCATAACATACCTCTACTGCCTGTTGCTAGGACACAATCAGGGAAAAAATTAAATTGGAGACAAACTGGCTCATTATCCATATTTTACAGGTGAAGCAACTGAGGCACCAGAGAATAAGTGGATTATCTAAAGTCACACTCTATCAGTAATGGATTTAAGGACTCCTGAGTCTGCTCAGACTAACAGACGACTTAGCCAGTACAGAAATACCGGTCTTCTAGACGTACACTTTCTTATGTGTTTTATTCCTATCCAAGCCAAAGAATTAATATTTCATGCAACAAATTTAATGTTAGCAACTTTCTCATGTAGCGAAGTTTTAGTTAGTACACTGCACCTGGCTGTTGAAGTACCATTCAGGCTTCTCTTAAATAATCTAATTTTGGCAGAATGCTTTCTTATGAACGCTAATAATTTAAGAGCCAAATAATTTTTCCAGAATAAAAAAGAATGAGAAGATAAGGAATCTTCTGTTTACTTGATAAGATGTGTTAATAAGTTTTCTTCGTAGAGAAAGTGCAGTTGTTGCAGATGGATGTCCTATTTTTCTAAATTAGAACTCAAGTCAGAAGGAAATGTTTACACACACAATATGCATATGCAGCTCTCACTGGCTTCAGTGGGAATCATATATGTGCTTCAGAAGTTAAAATTTGGACTTCTGTCTATATTTTTATTGAGTTGGATGGAGAAATATAAAACAAGAGCATTTATTCAGCATGTGACATGCCAATGCTTGTGACACCCTAGTTCCTTCAAAAGCAGTGAACTATTTTACTGCCACAGTCTCAACTACTGATTTGTTGCATTACTGAAGTAATTGGAAGGTTAAGAAGACTAATAGGAATGGTAAAATAGGTATTTGCATAAAAATAACTTGGTATTTTGATTAAAAATAAAATCTAGAAAATTATTGACCCAAAATTGTTCCAATGGTTTCAAATGTCTACTTTAAATTGACAGAAAAAGGTTAATTCACAGTTATAAGGCTTGTTGTAATAACTGTAAATTTACCCTAATAGTGAAATTGTAAAAAGTGAGTGGAAGTTCATAAAATATCAGAATATAATAATCAATGTTGATGGGAAAAGGGGCAAAAGGGAGATTGAATTAGTCCAAACAAAAAGGCCTACTGATATAACTCAAGGGCTGGGTTAAGATCGGGTCTGACAAATAAGAGAAGTGTGGTCCCAGAAATCAATTAACCAAAACTGGTGTGTCAGAAACTAGGCCTAATTGGTGGACAAAATAATGAGGGGATGGGCTAATCTACCCATCACTCACTTTTGAGATCCTGAAGAAAGAGAGGTTTCAGAGTAGCAGCCGTGTTAGTCTGTATCCGCAAAAAGAACAGGAGTACTTGTGGCACCTTAGAGACTAACAAATTTATTAGAGCATAAGCTTTCGTGGGCTACAACCCACTTCTTCGGATGCAGAAGAAAGAGACTTTGGGATGAATGTGAACGAAGTACTGACTGAAACAAGGGGAAGGGGCAAGCTCCACCATCATGGCTGCCACCCCCACTGTCTTCTGGGATCCCAGCTTCTAGTGTAACACCGTCAGATCTTTTTTGTCTTCATCTTGAAAGATGTCCTGACCAGACAGGGACCCAGATTTAATTAATGGAGATATCCTATCTCCTAGACCTGACAGGGACCTTGAAAGGTCATCAAGTCCAGCCTTCACTAGCAGGACCAAGTACTGATTTTGCCCCTGATCCCTAAGTGGCCCCCTCAAGGATTGAACACTCAACCCTGGGTTTAGCAGGCTAATGCTCAAACTACTGAGCTATCCCTCCCCCCATGACACTGCCACTTCCACTGGCTTCTGCTGAATCCCAGCTGGGATGTAAAACTTTTTCCTCACACACAGATCCCGTATATGCTTTTCCTTCATCACCTTATTTCTTGTCTTTTCTATCCTTCTACTTTTTCCTTCTGTCAAATAAAAATCTGGCTTAACTGGCCAAGACTGTATATTTTGCAAGACTGCTATTATAAGCCTGCAACACGAGAGGCAGATAAGAACAATGCCCATTGCTTGTACAAATTTGCCAGGCCTCAGAGTGGCTAATAAGACAGTATGCTATGCCTGGGCTTTTCCAGAAGCAAGATTACACGTGAAAGTCAACATCAGAAACAAGCTGCATAGTTTTAATCGTTGCTGTTCTTTTCTCTCCCCCTTGGGTGTGTTTGTCTTGTTCTGTCTTCTAGGAAATAGGGTTGGGCTTTATCAATAACAGCAACAACAACTCCAGCCCAGTTCAAGTAACCTGTTTGCTTTTCCCCAAACAGAACAGTTATTACCATCTAAGAGACTCTCAAAGAAAGGGTGGGTGGGGAGCACTTCTAAAAAAACTCTCTCCAGCTAACACGAAAGGGAACAACGGATGTTTTAAAATGAAAGCCATACTTAATACTTTATATTTCAAATGCTTTAACTGTTTTTCCCATCTTTTCTGTATTTTTAATAAAAGGTCAAAAGGATTTTTAATGGTGTATTTGCCAGCACAGCAGACTGAGGCTCTGTTTAAGTACTAAGCAGGCTGATGTCTCTGTATATCAAAGCCCAAATCTTGTTTAACGCTGTTTGATACTGGACAGTGGCAGCGTCATGCTTTGACTCTTTAGACCCATTGATTCCATCTAAATTAACAAAACAGGCTGCCATTCTGCCCTTCACTTACTTTGCACCTGAATTCTGCAAGCAAATTATACCCCAATCCTGCAAACTCTTGAGTGCGTGAGAAACTTTACCGTCATTGGACAACTCAACACATAAAGTTATGCACACGCCTATGTGTTTGCTGGATCTGAGCCTGAGAATGCAACATCTACGCTACTTCTTAGTGTCACAACCACCTCAAGAAATTACATTATAAGTGACACAAGATGGTAGGTTAACAGCTAATGGTTTATTGCACAGGGTAAACGATATTTTCAGCCAAGTCAACGTTACATTTTAAACCATACACTTGGCATACATGCGGCTGTAAAACAAACATAGTGAAAAGATTCATGACACACATTACCACATCTAAAAACACATATTTTAAAAAGGACAGAAAAAGATTTTTTAAAAAGTCAGATCCAGAGAGCTCTAACCTACTGACATTTGATCTTTGTTTTATTCTTACAAATGGAAAAAGGCCACTCAAGCCAAATGAAATAGCAATTCATTTCATTTCCTGTAGATGTCTTCTAAGTTTACATGAGTGCACATCTAACGCTGGCATTCAGAAGGTAAAGTACGCCTATGCAAGGCAGACCTTGAAATATTAAGCAAGGACTCAATCTTGCTCCTTTGAAATCAAGGTAAGTTTTGCCTTTGACTTCAACAGAAACAGAGTTAAGCAACGAGTGTGATTCTAATTTCTCATGTCTGTCCACATAACTGTGGCTTATTATTTCCTAGCTAAGAGTCTAATCCTGCTCCCAGCTGCAGAGGCACAGAACTGGAAATATAACTGTAAAAAAACCAAACCATATTTCTACTGTATTGGTTGAGGGTCCTGGGCCATAAGAGAGCCCATGCAGAGTCTCCCACTCTGCAGATGGCGCTCTAAACAGAACTGCACAGTGGGACATTGTGAACAGACTTCGGATTTGTGGCAGAAAGGCCAGTGTGCCTGTGTACAGTGTGGATCCCCTGGCAAAAATTTCCATTGAAGGAGAACTTCAGCCCACAGCCCCAGCTCTGGCTTGTAAGCTACAGTAGGGGCCAGAGGTTTTTTTTTTTTTATTATTATATGGAGATATACCTATCTCATAGAATTGGAATAGACCCTGAAAGGTCATCGAGTCCAGCCCCCTGCCTTCACTAGCAGGACCAAGTACTGATTTTGCCCCAGATCCCTAAGTGGCCCCCTCAAGGATTGAACTCACAACCCTGGGTTTAGCAGGCCAATGCTCAAACCACTGAGCTATCCCTCCCTCTGGCTTGAGAATACCCCAAGAACCCACAGAAGGATGTACTTACCAATACAGTGGGATCCATCTGTAGATGTGACAAAGCCACGTGGACAAATGCAGAAATAACTTCCCACAGTGTTAGAACATTCACCACCTTCGCAGATTCCTGGAATGATACTGCACTCATCGATATCTATTCAAAGAAGGAAGAAGCAGGTGATTAACAAAACACTTGCATATAATGTTTGTCAAATAAGAGATTTTTTTTAAAAAATGAAGGGCATTACATTCAGTTAGAATGCAGCTCAGATTTAATAAAGTACTGAAATGGTTCAGAAATTGTGGTTGATGGAACACTTGTGGTTTGCAGAGCAGTTGCAGGTCGACTGTTTAAAACTGACTGATCACACAGTGCCGGCTTTCCTTGTATGTTCCAGTTCTGTGCCACCCTAAATCCTGAAGTAGGTTAAAGCAGTCTGGACGCTGCTCTAACTCACATCAGATGGCTGTGGTTGCTTTGGGACCATAAAACAGGTAAGCATAGCGGAGATGCAGCACCGGTCAGCCCTACCCCAAACATTCCCCCTGCTCTAGGGCTGAATGTGGGCACGCAGAATAGGGGTCAAGTATGATGGCTCTGCGCCTGCTAAGAGCTCCCCATGCTGTGAGAATTCTCAGCTAGCCAGATCCAGCTGCATTCCTGATGCTTTGCGAGCCTCAAGTATTTCAAAGAAACTGTACTGTAGTCTTCAGAAGAATGGACTCAATCATTATACATCCTTTCATAGAATTAATCTTTGGTAACGCAAACAGTCCCATTAAAAGCAGTGGTCGCATCTCATGTGAACGGAGATACCACCAAGTCAATGGAGCAAGTTTTGACCAGAACAAAACCTGTGGAGTGATGTGATGCTGGGTATCAGAACTGAGAGCATGTACTAGGAGCTAAACACACACTTGTGTTTTCAATGCTCCCCATATTGGTGCCCACACAGTGAGGATGAGACAGTCTGACTGTAATGCTGAGAGGTGAGCAACAGGGGGGAGTAGGCTGGGATGGAAGAAATACCTGATCACATAGTAAGTAAAGACTGCATCATAATGCATAAGTACAAGGGGGCAGTTTCAAGTATCAGGCATTTCCTAAGTTTTGAGTGCTTCACTTTACAACCTGAACATTTTTTTTAGATAGGTATGTTGGTGGTAGTGGTTTTGTTTTTTATTCTTGTTTTGTAATTCTAGTTCCACACTGTGTTTGTTTATGGTGACCTCCGTTTATTAGAGCTCTGAGTAACTCTCTTAAATGTAACCTGCAGCCAAATTAAAGTTGCCATCTTTCAGGTTTTGTAATAAACTTGAAACCTGGCTCACGTTAAACCTGGGATGAATTCTGAGAAAGCTTGGGCCAAGTTTCCAACAAACTTGGGCTGACTTATGTTTTCCAGTTGAAAGAATATGAAACTCTGTGGCTTTTGCACCACCCAAAGCCTGGAAAACGTTGGTGTTTTTGGCTCAGTCTGCATTTAAGTTCTTGGTTGCAAAGTGACATTAAGAGAGTTTTACCCCATAAAACAAACTAAAAAAAAAAAAAGTCAAACTTTTGGGCCCACATCATTTCTCATAAAGAAAGCTCAGAAGAAGCTATGAAGAACGAACTCTCAAAGAGGATCAATTTGCAGAGGTCCCCCATACAGTCCCTTCAGGACTTGGAATTTTCACTCCCACTAAAGAAAGTCATGGGACACAGCCCCAAACCTGGCAGAGCTCCAGGGATCATCCTATTGCTTCTGCACTGGCTCTGACCCATGAGTACCTCTGGTTCCTTAGTCATGGCTGCACCAGGAGATGGGGGTGGGGAAGGGTTTAACTTGGGGGGAAAAAATAGCCCTGGGCTGTGTTGTCTCCTCTAGGGAAACACAGTTGGGGGCCCAATGAGTGTACAATGTGCATCTCATCTCCCCCACTCTATCCAGTCCTCAATCTTGCCACTGTGGATATTCCAAACCAACGAAGAGTGCCCATGGGATTAAGGAAATGTGGGAACAAAGTCACAGGGATGACAGCACACTAGGTAGAGATACAAAAGAAATCCCCCATGCATTAATGTGGATCTAGAGCAATGGTTCTCAACTAGGGGTATGTATACCCCTGGGGTACACATACCCCTGGGGTATACAGAGGTCTACATCAATTCATCTAGATATTTGCCTAGTTTTACAACAGGCTACATAAAAAGCACTAGCAAAGTCAGTACAAACTAAAATTTCATAAAGACAACTTGTTTATACTGCTCTATGTACTATACACTGAAATGTAAGTACAGTATTTATCTTCCAATCCATTTATTTTATAATTATATGGTAAAAATGAGAAAGTAAGCAATTTTTCAGTAACAGTGTGCTGTGACACTTTTGTATTTTTATGTCTGATTTTGTAAGCAAGTAGTTTTTAAGTGAGATGAAATTTGGGGGTATCCAAGACAAATCAGACTCCTGAAAGGGGTACAGTAATCTGGAAAGGTTGAGAGCCACTGATCTAGAGGGTACAATCTCATACTGTACTTGAAAAGGAAAATGCACAGCCCTACTGAGCATGTGAATATTGCACTGTGAGGGAACCAATAAAAAACATGGTGAAATGTTCACTGTAAAACTTTCAGGGGATTTTTAGGTACTTTTTTTGTACACGGGAAATCTCCTTACAACTATCATTGCTCTACCACCAAAGCACCCAGATAGTTTATATCTTAGAGGATCATATGACCTTTATAGCATGTTTTACACTATGAATATTAATCAGAGGAAGTGAAAAATTCTAATCTTTTCAGCTAGGCTATTTAAAATATTGCTTTTCTGTATGGAACTCTGCAGGACAGACTGGGGAACAATCTTCCTATTCCTCCCATAGCTCAGCGGCTGACCCCCTGTCTCCATGCAGAAGAAGGGGGAAGAGGGCATAATTGGACCAAATATTTTTAATACTTCTTTTGCTTGTGTTTCCTCTGCTGATTCAGCAGCAGCTGTTAACTGTATTTTTGTTGCAGATCACAATTTCTGAGGCTTTTATTATACCAATAATAAAACAAACAGTATAGAGCTAGCTTGTAAACTCTTAGGGCAGAAATTGCATCGTCCTTTGTTTTTGAATAGGACCCAACACCACCCTGAGGGACTACCAGAAACAGCTACATAAATTATTATGAATAAATAAATAAAAATAATGAATTATAATCCATTTTGTATATAGTTTAAAATATTTGCCAAATGGAAAAAAAGAATATCAGAATAGGAAGAATCTTCAAGCTTTAAAAGAACACTAAGAGCAAAGAAGCTATTAGACATATTTTTATCCATTTTCACTTACTGTTTTCTGTTAGATTTTATATACCACTACTTTGATACTGTCTTATTTTAATAAAGCATCTAACTTTGGCAAGTTTTAACTGGCATCTTATAATACATATGGTATCCACACTTTGTAGAGATTTAGGCATTTTGTAAGAAAAAAGCCATTTTTGCCAGATCAAAACATTCTAAGAAATAATAGCTTCACTTGTGACATCATAGCTAACCACCACAGAGGTTTCAGAATACCAAATGGTGGTATAAATCTAAACCAAGTAATTCCCCCAGGAAATCTACAAAATCTTGCATGAATTTACTACATTATGACCAAATATATGATGTGGCGAATGGGTTACCATCCTATTTAATCCAATGAAATGAAACCATGTGTGTAAATCATAGCAGAACTGGAATCTATTGCATGCCTTGTCTTGATATCTTCTATGCAGTGCATTTCTATCATAACTGATAACTGGTTAAAAACAAGAATGATAATCCCCTCTACCAAGCAAGAATTAAGGCACAATGTCACAAAGACAGACAAAGAAAGGAAAACTGGCAAGGACAAATCATCCACGAGGATCTTTTTCATGTTTTCTGAATAGAGTTCCTCTTGTGTTGGCAGTTTCAGCAGAGATGTCACAGATTGCATGGGCAGGGAAGCTCTCTACTCTCTCAAACCCTGCACATCAGGTTCCAGCACAATGGCAGTGTAGTGTGAGGAAAATTACACTGTCCATCTTTGTTACTGTGCTGGTTCTGCAACTAGATACAAGACTTCACTGTCCAGGACTATCTGTCTGGCACCATTCATAGACACCTCCAAACCTGCAGCAATCTTTTGCAGGATGCTTTTATTTTTTGCTGACTTAGTGGGAGAAAGAGCTGTGACGCACAGAAATGGATTGAAATAACTTGAATTACATGTATAACATTGCCTTCTAAAAACAACAGGCGCTTGTTGAAACGTAGGCGTTTCTCATTTATTTTCACTTTATCTTGCATAGATGGGTTGCTGCTACTTTAATGGGCAGCACCATCTACTTAGAAAATCTCTGTGTGCAATAAACATAGGCTTTAAAAGGCTATACAATTTTGTACCCTTTATTGTAATTCTAACTACAGCTTGGGACTCACTTTCCCTCCAGGTAATGAGGAGATAGAATCTGGAGCATTGCCCTGTGAGAATAGGAGAGGACTGGCCAGATACTTCTGTTTTATCACTCCCCTGCTTCCAGCCCACACAGGGTGCTCTGCTCTGCCAGTCTGCAGGGACTGCATGAAGACTGGGCAAACCAGGACAAGAAGCTAGAGGGCTGGGGGCAGACTGCACATCATTCTCCTCACCTGGCCCCATGCAGATTCCCTAGAAAAGGTTATCAGTCTAGGGCCGTATTATCTTTTCTACAACGTACCCTCCACTGAATGCCAGGGAGCTGAGGAGAGCTTCCATGTGGCCTCCTGCAATTCCCTGAGGATCTACCATGTTTTGGAGAATGGATCCTGCAACCTTTTCCATGGGGGAGGGCAAACCCTACCCTCCTGACCAAACAATATACCAGAAGCTCTTGGAGAAAATTCCCAGGTTGATTTCTTGCACAAGAGACTCATCGCACATTTTACCAGCACCATGTTAAGGATATTTTCTTGCCACTAGTTTCTAAGCTAAACTCCTTTTACCCCCATTCTTGTGCATCGATATACCCATAACAAGATTTCAGTTAGCACTGACTGGAAATTTTGAGATTTTACTTCAGAAAGACCAGTAGACTGGTTGGTTGGAAGAGCCACACAGTTCACAATAAAACAAGCATAAATTAAGGCTTATGGGGAAATGCTACTTAAGTTGTAAAAAAGGACCTTGCCATAAGTATGAAACAAACCTAAGGTCTGAGTGTCTGCCCTTCTGGTGTTGCACCTAAGAAGATAAAACGGAGCAAACTCCGTTAAGACCTGGCTCTAAATGTATGAAGCAAACATCCCAGCTGCAGGTATTAATAGGATATCTGTCTGCCAAAGAAAACAGCCTAGCCACTTGTCGGCCAGATTTCATGGCTTTTTACTGTAAAGCTTATAGTAGGCAGGATATGATGAATATCTTGGCAAATGTACCAAAAAAGGGTCTCAGAAACGTCTGAACGCTGAAAAAGGCTGCTGTGGAAGTGTTTTAGCTATATTCTACCTCGTCTAATGTAGTGTCAAGTTTGAATTTAACACACACGGTGTAATGAACTGGTATGTTATACAAGGAAGGAAAAACAGAAATAGAATTTTATTCTTTAAAAGGCTGTTTACATTTTGGTATCAAGTTTCATCAAGAGAGTTAGACTGTTACATATAGGCCTTGCCCTGCAGGGTGAGTGGTGCAGAACCATACCACACAAGAGCAGGGGAAGAGCACCAGTGGCATTCTGCCTCCTACAGCATCCAGGTGTACTGGGGGGAAGGACAAACTGCTGTACTCCTTCAAGAGATGAGGTGTATTCTCACCCACAAGGGAGTAATTAGGGCACAGTCCCTACATTTCCTTAAGTGCACGTATGGTAATTTTACCCACCACTTATGTAGACCACCAGGCAAACACAGTGGTCCACATAAGCGGTGGGCCCCTTCCCCCTCCCGGAACACCGTGGAAGTAGTAGGCAGAATCTAGCTCTGAAAGAGTACATTCTCCTCAGGACCCACATGTGTAACTTGCATGAGCACCAGCAGATGAGTCAAATATATCTCTTTCTTAAAATGAGGGTCGTGTATACACTGGTAGTCTTCAAAATAAACACAATTTTAGCCCTAAGATGACACCTAATATACTGCAGATCGATAAGCTTATGCCAAAGAAGTAGGAAGGGTTTTTGTCTGGTTACGGTACCAGACTGGCACTCAGGAGATCCTAGCTCTCCATGTCCCCTTGGACAAGTCACTTATTGTCTCTCTGCCAGTTTCTCTTCCTGTAAAACAAGGATGATGATGATGATGATGATGATAATTCTTCCCTACTTTACATGGGTGTTGTGAGGATAAATTTGTAAATGTTTATGAGCTACTCAGATACTATGAAAAGACTATAAATAAATTTAAAAAAATTAGAATCCTGTGCTATGTAAATGTTATGGGCCAAATCCCCCCAAACAGGTGTCCAAGCTACGTACAGATCGTAGGTATATGTAGGCACGCACAGACAGTTGCATATACAATATATATCTGTTGTGTATGCCCTGTAATCCTTATTCAGGGAAAACTCCCTTTATTTCAGTGAGTTCTGCCTCAGTAAGAACTGCTAGCTCTGGCCTCCCAAAATACTCTATAAACAGAATATAGATCTTTTACTGATCTTTCAGAAAAGAAACACAGGTGAGTAATGCAAAGTAATAGTCTAGCAGAGAAATAAATGGATTTAGTGCTCAACACAGCTGAGGGAAATATACATTAAGGTAGAAAAAGCATGACATGAACACTCCTATTTATTCCAATTATTGCTGCCAGAAAATAAAATTTAACAAAAAAATACAAAAGTACATGTGGATGCTTAAGGCCAAAGGATATAGCAGAGAATTTGAAATCTCACCCTCGTAGGTGTAAAGCTTACTGTTTTAAAAAAAGGCTGAATAGTCAATGTTACATTCCTACCACTCCCATTGAAAACTGGAGTTTTGCCTGGGTAAGGATTGTAGGTTTTGCCCTTTTTAAGTCAGCAAGTAATGTTTCATCTGGCCTTCCATATTGAGGGAGGGGAAGGGAGTGGGTAGAATACTCGGTAGTGAGATCAGTTTTGTATAACATTTTAAATAAAAAGTAACATTAAAACAATGGACCCTCTAATAACTGAATCCTCCTCCTATACACACATTCTCTTCTCAGACATTTCCTCACAGAGGGCCAGTTCCAGATGTCCTTCCCTGTGGCCCTAACCTGCAAACACTTACATGACCAGTTCCAGTTAAGTTCAGTTGTAATCATCTAGGACTGGGCACTCTATTTTTACTCAGACTCCCATTGAAGCCAAAGGAATTTTAACCAAAAAATGCCTGAGTAAAAATTGAGGCCTGGATTGTCACCCCCAAAAATCTGTGCATGGCTGGTTCCTCCCATGCATCAATTTCATCCCTCCCACCCCTCAGACTATGGCTATGTCTATACTCCACCACTGATAATGGCCAGTAGGACATATGTAGTTACATGCCGCAGTGAAAAGCAGGCTGCATCCACAAGGCAGTGTGTAGCTATGCATGTCAGTGAAAGGCTGTGGCAATGGGGAGCTGCCTGTGCCCTTCCTCACAACAGGAATTTTCCCCTGTGATGGGAGAAGGCTCTAGCAGCAGGACGCTCCATGGTTTAAAAAAAGCAGCATAGATGGGGGGGGGGCAGGGTTAAGGAAGGCACTGCTTGAATGAGTAGGTACATATCCACAGGGTTCAGGGTGTACTCTACTCGCCCAAGCAGAGCCTCACCATCTATACTGCTATTTATACCCATATGAGGGGGGCATATAGTGTATGTACTCTTCACGCTGCCGAAAAAAATGTGCAGTGTAAATATACGTTCTCTCTTTCCCCTAATACACCAGGATGCCGTGTGAAATTTCCCACCCCCGCCCCCTATCTCCCCACAGAGCTTATTTAGGAAAATAATATAAATCTGGGGTTATAGCTTCTTTTCTGCATCAACCTCTCCTCCCCATCAGGGATGCTGCAGCCAGGGAATCCCTGGTACCATGTCCAGTCACATAGCCAGTGCCTACTTGGGGACAGAGCAGATGCGCTGATGCGCATAGTCTTTTCTGCAGGGGAAAACCACAACCCACTCCCTTTTTCCTCCTCGTGGATGATGATGGGGAGGGTGGAGCAGCACAAGGGGAGATTTTCTTCCAAGATGCCCTTCCATGGGAATGATCTGGCCCAGAATAAAGACCTCAGGCCTTGGCCCAGTATTAATCAGCACTTGTCCAGATCTTTTAGTGCCTTAGAGGGAAATGAAAAACTAAAAAGGTATACTCCAGTCCCAAAACACAGGCTAAATTGATGCTATGACTCTGGTAACTAAAATCATTCCAAAGACTGGCCCGACTACATATAAGAGATTTTATTAAACTATTTCCTTACCACCTCGTGATCATTTTACTGAGCGGAAAACATAAGCCAGTGAGCTATAAATTGCAACACTATAAGAAAATGTTTGCACCTGCATCAGTTCTTGTGGGTGGGAGGTAGAGACAGGATTATGTTATACCTTTTACTAAAATCAAAAGAACAAGTGACCTTTCTGAGCTTATTGGTTCTGTGTCAAAACATATATGCTGGACCAGTAAGCAATCCCCTTCAACCAATGTCTTTATAGAAATATAAACTCTCTTTATAATGTTCATATTACAGTAAATTAACATGTACAACTTTTTGTTATATGCACTCTATTTTTCAGGGTGTCAGGTGCCAGGAAATAAAGATTATTTTTTCTATAGGAAACTATGGTTCTTTAAGATGTGTTGCCCACACAGATTCCACACTTGATGCTCATGCACACCATCTGCATGAGATCAGATTCTTTTGAATAGCAGTGTCTGGTGGGACTGCACCTACTTCCTGCACACCCTTTCACTTCCTGTGGCCAAGTAAGGCCACAACCCCCACTCAGTTTCTTCACCAATAAGAATGCCTGGAACAGGACACTGGTCAGCAGGAATGAAGGGCAGGACATGGGATCTGTGTGGACAACTGACAGCTTGAAGTAGTACATTTACAGGAAGGTAAGTAATCTTTATTTTTTCTTCGAGCAACTGTTCAGAGATTCCACTCTTGGCGACAAGCAGGCAGTTATACCAGTGTCAGGAGATGGGTGAGAGGAGGCCCACTGAACGAGGACCCCCGCTACTAAATTTCATAGCATGGGAGCTTGCACCAGGGAAAAATCTGAGGACTGAACTCTACATTTTTGCTCTGCATCATTCTGATATGGGGACCTTCACTAGACAGGCTGCAGAAGTTGCCTGGGCATGGGTGGAGTTACCGCTGACCTGTCCAGCTGAATCTTTCTTAGCTAAGGTATAGCAAGTCTAAATACAATCCGAGACCTACTTAGATAGCCTCAATGAGGATACCAGTTGACCCTTAACCCTTTCAGCAAATATCACAAAAGAAAGAGTCTGGATGCACATCTGAATGGTCTGGTTATGTCCAAACAAAAGGTTAATTACTCACAACATCCAGTGTGCAGAGTTTATTTCTGGTTGTAGAGGGATGTGTTTTTGGGAAGAAGACCAGGAGGTGAATAGGTTGGCGGATGTCAAAGTCTGAGATCACCTTACGCAGAACTGTTGGGTGAGGTGGGACCGTGACTCTATATGGTGGGCCTGCCGTGAGAGCCTGAATCTCTCCTATCCATCTAGAAGATCTGAAGACCACCAGGAAGGCAGTTTCATTGAAAGATGTCAGAGACGGGGAGGGATAGCTCAGTGGTTTGAGCACTGGCCTGCTAAACCCAGGGTTGTGAGTTCAATCCTTCAGGAGGCCACTTAGGGATCTGGGGCAAAATCAGTACTTGGTCCTGCTAGTGAAGGCAGGGGGCTGGACTCGATGACCTTTCAAGGTCCCTTCCAGCTCTAGGAGATTGGATATCTCCATTTAAAAAAAAAAAAAAAAAAACAGCATGTAGCCAAAGTTAAAATGGGGAACTCAACAAAACCAGATTGAGGTCTCATGAAGGAGGGGCTCTCAAACTGGTGGAAACATATAGGGGAGCCCTTTGAAAAATCTCAACAGCCTGGAGTGTGAGAAAACAATGTAGTAGAGAAGAGGGGGATTATTGGAGGATAACATTAGAGATACACCCCAACTGAACAAAGGGAACATCTGGTTTGTTTCAAGTAAAGTCAATATTATAGCAGGTATTGGGGCTGTTACTGGTGAACTATTCCACAGGTACTGGGGCTGTTACTGGTAAAAGCTGACATTGCATTGCCCAGATAGAGAATCTCTTCCATTTGGCTCTATACGTTAGCCTGGTCAAGGGTTTCCTGCTACAAAGGAGAATGGCTTGCGCTGCAGCAGAGTAGCTTTTCTCTATCACTCATCCAGCCAGCTTCCCCACAGAAGCAGGGGGCAGGAAGTCAAGTACTCAAACCACTAGGCTGACTGGCTGTCCAACACCCCTGGTACACTGCTCTTAACTGCAGTGAAAGATTAAATAACACTGGTCTACAATTTTTGAAAAGTCGTCTGCTTCAGAGATAAAATGTGCTATTTATTATGTATTTTGATGTGCTGAATTCAAATACGACAATTAAAACAACCGATTGGCTACTGTTTCTAAGATATTTAAGTTTTTACATTTTATGTCTATGTATATTGTGTAGATAGAGTTTTAATCATAAATTGTAAACCTAGGTCTTTTCATGTGTTTATGGTTGCTTTACATGATATTTCACCTGTCCTGTTTATGTAACACTTTAAAAATCAGCAAAAGGGTTATATAAATAAAATTGATTATGAAACAAAAGGCAAAAAACTATTATGTACATAGTTTAGTCCTATTCAGTGTCTACTCGGCGCTTCTTGGCTTGTCTCTTGTATTCATTAAATGGAGCATCTCTTGTCACTGTCCAGCAATAGTCTGCAAGCATTGATGGGCTCCATTTGCCCTGATAGCGTTTCTCCATTGTTGCAATGTCCTGGTGAAATCGCTCGCCGTGCTCGTCGCTCACTGCTCCGCAGTTCGGTGGAAAAAAATCTAGATGAGAGTGCAAAAAATGTATCTTTAGTGACATGTTGCAACCAAGGCTTTTGTATGCCTTGAGGAGGTTTTCCACCAACAACCTGTAGTTGTCTGCCTTGTTGTTTCCGAGAAAATTTATTGCCACTAACTGGAAGGCTTTCCATGCCGTCTTTTCCTTGCCACGCAGTGCATGGTCAAATGCATCATCTCGAAGAAGTTCACGAATCTGAGGACCAACAAAGACACCTTCTTTTATCTTAGCTTCACTTAACCTTGGAAATTTTCCACGGAGATACTTGAAAGCTGCTTGTGTTTTGTCAGTGGCCTTGACAAAGTTCCTCATCAGACCCAGCTTGATGTGTAAGGGTGGTAACAAAATCTTCCTTGATTCAACAAGTGGTGGATGCTGAACACTTTTCCTCCCAGGCTCCAATGACTGTCGGAGTGGCCAATCTTTCTTGATGTAGTGGGAATCTCTTGTACGACTATCCCATTCGCAGAGAAAACAGCAGTACTTTGTGTATCCAGTCTGCAGACCAAGCAAGAGAGCAACAACCTTCAAATCGCCACAGAGCTGCCACTGATGTTGGTCATAGTTTATGCACCTCAAAAGTTGTTTCATGTCATAGGTTTCCTTCATATGAACTGCATGACCAACTGGAATTGATGGCAAAACATTGCCATTATGCAGTAAAACAGCTTTAAGATTTGTCTTTGATGAATCAATGAACAGTCTCCACTCATCTGGATGGTGAACGATGTTGAGGGCTGCCATCACACCATCGATGTTGCAGGCTACAAGATCACCTTCCATGAAGAAGAATGGGACAAGATCCTTTTGACGGTCACGGAACATGGAAACCCTAACATCACCTGCCAGGAGATTCCACTGCTGTAGTCTGGAGCCCAACAGCTCTGCCTTACTCTTCCAAATCCCTGACAAGGTCATTCAGTTCACCTTGTGTTATGAGGTGTGGTTCAGAGGAGGAGGATGGGAGAAAATGTGGGTCCTTTGACATTGATGGTTCAGGACCAGAAGTTTCATCCTCTTCCTCTTCCTCGTCTGACTCAAGTGAGAATGATTCTGGTGCATCAAGAACCGGCAGTCCTTCTCCGGGGGGGTACTGGGCGTATAGCTGATGGAATGTTTGGATAATGCACAGTCCACTTTTTCTTCTTTGACACACCTTTCCCAACTGGAGGCACCATGCAGAAGTAACAATTGCTGGTATGATCTGTTGGCTCTCTCCTATGCCTTTTGCAGTGCCAATGATTTGATTTCCTTTTCCTGTTCAACCACTGGCGAAGATTTGTTGCACAAGCGTTGCAGCATATGTGTGGGGCCTACCTCTTGTCCTGATCTCCAATTTTGCAGCCAAAATAAAGGTGATAGGCTTTCTTAACCATAATGGTTATACTGCGCTTTTGTGATGCAAAAGTCACTTCACCACAAACATAGCAGAAGTTATCTGCACTGTTCACACAAGTACGAGGCATCTCTGCTCACTTTGGCTAAACAGAAATGTGTCCCTTTGCAAAATCAAACACTGACAAATAAGAGAGCACGACACTGTATGATTTCTGGAGCAGAGATAGGGCAATTTGTTCAGCAGAGTGATGTAAGCTTCGTTATGATTGCATCATCCATGACTTCTAGGAATAACATGATGCAATTCATATCATGTATGACGCAATACCAGCTTCAGATTGCATCATTCATTGTTTTGCCTAAAAAGCAAGTACTGTCCAAACCCAGTCAGATTTATTCATAGATCCAGTCAAAGATGTATTTTAGTCATTTCTGGTTTAAATTGAGATCCCTTCCCTTTATAACTCACTTATCCTCCGCCATTCCCAAGTCAAGGGTCGTATATACTGACCCATTAGCATATCTTGAAAACTAGAGCCAATCAACAATTTTAAGCATCATTTTTGTTCTCAGTGACCCAGAATTAGTAAAGTTTGACTACATTTATTTCAGAAGCATTTTGGCTGTAGAGCAGTGTAATCGAAGAAAACCTAACATTTTAACTAGTGAAACTTCAAACTTGAAAACTAGTAACTTCATAAGCAAAGAACATTGATATTGTGGGTTCTGTCTCACACCCACAGGAGGTAAGAAGAAACTGAGCATGAGCTGCAGCTGCCCCATCTTTTTTACCCTTGCTTTGGGAAGGGAGAGGGCAAGAACAGTGAAGGAGTAGCTACAACGGGCACTACTATTCAAAATAATCTGATCTCGTATGCATGGGGAGCTTGCACCCCAAACGTAGAATGTGTGTGGATGGACAATCACTCAAAGATGAGTAAGTGCTACAATTTTAAGCTCTCTCTACATTAGGAAAATTTCAAAAGATTGCACCAATATAACAATATTGATGTATTACACCAGCACAAATTTTTCTAATGTAGACAGGCTCTTCCTTCTCTCCACCTTAGTACTATAGGATGCTAGCCAGGTAGGAAATAAAACCTTTTTGATTATTCAAGTTGAAATAACAAGTGCTTCAAACCACACACTGTTATCTGATTTCAGTTCTTTCACGTACACTAACTTAAACTGCCTACACTCCCTTATTTAAACATCATATACAGTAAAGGGAACATTCTTTACTGATTCTACCTAGTTCATTCATTATGAACATTATCTGGGAGAATTGTTTAATAGTCTTTTTTAAAAAAAATTATTAAAGAGAGCTTTGGATGATTTAAAGGAGCAAAATGCAAAGCATGTTTTAATTGCCCTCTTAAGAAGTAGGGATATCCTTGAACAAGTTCTCCTCTTGGCATTAGTATACTTTATTTGATGCCAGGCACAAACATTACATGTTCAGATTTCTGACCTACAATCAGCCAATATAAACTCATGTAAGTATTTGGATACACTGGCATCCAAGACACTAATAAAATGCAACCCCATGCCATGCTGAACAGGTCATTTTAAAGAAGCATATCCTTTTGAAACATCGGGGGGTAGAGAACAAACAAGTGATCAAACTTGAATGCAAAAACACAACAAAAATAGTTTAAACATTAAAACGATACATAATCTGCTTTCCTTTTACCGTTTAACAATGAGAATTTTTTGGTTTTGTTTTACTCTGTTCTGTTAAACCAAAGAAAAAGAGCAAACTATTTTTCAGTGAATACTTATCCCCAATTTGCAAGTGGTTATTTTCTGTGAGCTTATTACCTTGCTTTAATATTACAATATGGTTTTATTAACTATTTGGATTGTGAGTTTAAAGCAAACCCAAAATGTTTTCCATTATATAACCATTTTATACTCCTCCCTCATGCAAACCTCTGATTGATAGATTTCAGTGTTTCACATCTGTTATAGTGAGCACAGTACACAAACAGTTTCACAGTTTCTTTAAAATGTGACCTCAAGTATTAGCACATTCATTTTGAAACTAGTTTACTTTTTGTCAAGAATGAATTGTTCACATCTCGTCTGCCTCAATTGCTAGTGACAAGGTGCCATAAAATGGGATTCAATCTAATCCTAAATGTATTAGTACAAAGAGCAATTAGACGGTAATATTCTGATTGATAGTAAAGGGGATGCATACATATTATCAATTCATTGTCTAGTTTAAACTGAAAAACATATATGCCACTAAGATCTGGCTTTAGTTACATCTAATCTATTAACTTTTTTGTGACTCTCGCAGAGTGGAGAAGGCCCCATTCTCAAGCCTTTGTCCTCAGAAAATATAACTAGCCCTCACCTTACTAGTGGGGAGGGAATTAAACAGAGGCATTTTTTCGCTGTCCTGAAAGTCAGGGCCACAGGGAAGAAGAGGGGGATCTCTGTTTCTTCAGTCCAATGAGCCCTATGTAAAGTCCTGGATGACAGCTCCCCTTTTGAAAAGCCATGTTGGAACACCGCCTGGCCCATTCAGTCAGACAGCCAGGAAGATATTGGGGAAGCACCACACCTTCTGCTCATTCTATTTATCACCTCCAATGACTTAACTGTCATATTTACCACGGTGACGTGTGGAGTCTGTGACATTACTCCTGGAGATGAGGTGGCTGTGAGTGCCAGCAGACACACCCCATGGCTACCTCAAAGTGAGGTGCTACCCCTCAGGATCCACAGAAGCATCAACTACAGAACCTGGACACAATACAAAGCTGCTGAAGGCTCTGTGCAGCAGACATTGCCAGGACCAGGATTTGATTCATTGATCTGACACTATATCATAATGGTCACCAACAAATGTTATCTTTGTTCAGGTGCTATCTTTTTCATTTTAAAAATACCTTCTTTGGGCCTCTCCCTGCAGCCTTTTCTTGAGAGACTCCCACTGACTCCCAGGGGAGTATTGCCAGACTGAAGATAGCAGTCAGGCCTTCCATTCCCTTCCACCCTATAATGCATTGCTCATCCACCCTAAAACTCCCACTGATTTTATTGGGCATTGCAGGTGTGCAAGGAATGCAGGATCTTGCCCTTGGTGTATAATGTATACAGGCATAAATTGCAGAACCCGACATTGAATAAAAGCCTCCACTCAATTTAAAAAAAAAATTGAGCCAAGATGGCTATAAACACTAACAAAACATACCATTTCTAACTGGCACAATATCCAAACAAAATGTATATTTGTTTAGCATGTAATTGTCTTCACTCCATTTTTCAATTGACAAGCTGAAGATTAGTCTGTTCAAGTTTTCTCAAATTTTCTATTCCCCATTTCAGCTTATTATTTATTCTAACATTAATATATTTGTTGGTGATATGATTGCAAATAAATACTTTTGCATTCTGGGAAGATTACTTATTGTCTGAGACTTGTTAAAGTTGGCTTGAATGCCATTGAGAAAATATACTGTGTTGCCAATATTTTTACAAGCATAAATAATTCTGTTTCTATTCACATATCCTGTAATAATTTTAATAGGTGGGACTGTCAGCACTACCAAGTACTAAGGTTGCTCAACACTTCATTATAAACTCCTGTTTTCAGTTGCTTATAATTTACCAAACTTTTATCTCAGACTGAATTTTTTTGTAAAATTTTTTAGCCAAAACAGTTCAACTGTTTCTGAGAACAAGATTAGGGGAAAGTATGCTGTTTTGCCCATGTTACAAAATTCTGGCAACCTTTTCTCTGGAAACATTTAGTGCACACCCCTGGAGGGACCTCAAGTTTGGCAGGGGCAAGCCTTTGTGTCAGGGATGTGCTGTTTGCAAACCTGCCAAATTTGGACAGATTTTCACAACGTTATAAGCTTTTGAAAATCACAGTTCACACATGCTCAGTAGAGACTTGCTAGAGCTTAGAATCTTCTGAGCTTTTTACTGCTGTCATAATGAGCACATTTGCACCTCTCAGAGCTCTCCGTGCTGACTGAAACTGTGCGTGCACCATCCCCACAGAGTGACTAAGCATGCTCCAGCTGAGGGCTACGGGGACTCAAAAGAACTTTTCTGGGAATGACTTCTCGCAACTGCTGTGGGCTGGAGTGGGGCCAGGCACCAGACAGAGCAGGGAGCTTGCTTCTCCTGTGCTCTCAATGATCCCTCTCTGCTGACACCCAGGCAGTGTGGAGGAGGAAGCCGTCTAATTCAAACACAGAGGGAATAAGAGCTGGTGCAGGGGGGGGAAGACAATGAGTCTGGTGAAACTGGGACTGGAAATGGTGTGAGAGAAAAAAAATGGTTATTAACCTGTCCATAACTGTTGTTCTTCGAGATGTGTTGCTCACGTCCATTCCACGTCAGGTGTGTGCACACCACGTGCACCATTACCAGAGATATTTCTCTTGCTGGTATTCGTCCTTCTTGGCAACCAACCCCAACAGAGGGGTAGGAGGGTGGGCTGTGGAATGGACACAAGCAACACATCTCGAAGAACAACAGTTACGGAAAGGTTAGTTGACCCTGGGGAAACCAGAATGGCCATTGCATAGGCCACTGTCCTCCTGGCGAGGCACCAGCGGGGGGACCCGCACCGATGTCCGACGACATGTAGGATGGGTACTGATGGCTCTTAAGCTAAACGTAGGGCCAGACTCAGATGAAGAATTCTCTCTAGGCAGCCACAGAGAAGCGGTACCTCACTTTGCTAAAGGTCCGGTGACCAGTGGCGGACCAGGGATGACTTTGAAGAGGAGAGAAGACACTGATTCTCTCTAGAGGGTAGCAGAGGGCCCGGTGCCGGGAAGAAACTGAGCACTATGTTCCCTCCTGCTCAAGGTCAATGGAGTTGACTTAATGGGGTCGGCGGGCCTGGGAGTGACCGTAAGTCTCTGGCTGCAGTGAAGCCCTGTGAGAATGAAGGCATCACAATCCTGCTGGTGCCGCGATGACCTCCTGGCATCGGCAGGGGTTCCTCACCAGACTCAACAATCTCATTGGCGTCAACTGTGCTGCCATGGAACTGGGCTGGAAGAGTGACCCGAGGCAGGTCACACTCCACAGCCTTCCCCCTGCTTGCCTTTCTTTGGCACTGGTGAGCACCCTCTGTCAGTATGCTGCTTTTTATGCTTCTTCCTCGGCACCGGAGATGGAGAGTGGTGCCAGGATGTGCATGGTGCCAGAGGAGTGCTTCGCACCGAGGCCAAAGTACTTGGTGCCAAATCTGAGCAGCTCAGTTATGAAGCCGGTCTAAGAGCGGCTTCCATTAGGATAGCCTTAAATCTAATCACTCTGTCCTTCTTTGTTCAAGGTTTAAAGTCCCAACAAATTTGCCAGCAGTTTTTCACATGAGATTCTCCCAGACACTTCAGACAACTGGAGTGCGAGTTGCTCATGTGCATAGGTTTGCCACAGGAGGTACAAGGTTTGAAGCCCGGGGACCAGGGCATGCCCATTCCCAGGGGCAAAGAAAGCTCCTTAATGATAAGGGGAGAGGGTACTAATTATTTACACAAACACTATTTACAATATGTACACTACAGACAACTATGAAACTGAGAAGAAGAAAAAAAACCCCACTGATAGGCACCTTGCTGAAGCAAGAGTAGATGTTCCAGCAACTATCATGGGCGGTAAGAAGGAACTGAGAGGGCACATGGCCAGCGGCACCCCTTACACCAGCACATAAGCACACGGACCAGAGGGCGCTAGAGCTGGTCCGACGGATACCACTGAGGGAAAAATCTCCCTTTACGCTGAACACGGCACACCCATGCCTAACATGGACTGGACATGAGCAAGCACTCAAAGAAGAACTGACTGTGAATTGGAGGGGGAGACTAGGACTGGCTGGATATGAGAATGTGAGCTGGAGCAAGGAGGGCAGACTGGCACTGGTTGGGCGGAGAGGCTGGGACTGGGAGCTAATGAAGGAAATGGGAGGAGGAGGGAACATTAAGATCAGATGTTGGAGGGAAGTGGGGAGTCTGGGACTGGCTGGACAAGGAGACCAGGACTAGGAACAAGTGGTTAGGGAATGGGGGAAGAGAGCTATATCTGACAAGGACCTGAGGTCAGGGGAGAGAGTTGAAATTGAGTGGGCAAAGAGACTGTGACAAGGAGTCCGAGAGAAGGGAAATTGAGTGAGACTGGATGAGAAGCCCAGTAAGGGAGACAGGGGGATGAGAACCCATTATGGGGAAAGGGAGAGACAGACTGAACAAAGAGCTGGAAGGGGAAAATTGGAACTGGCTGGGCAAGACGACTGGGACTTGGTGTGGGGAGAGAGAGAGTGGGAGTTGGGAGGAGATTGGGACAGCAAGTCCAAAAAGGAAAACTAGGAAGCTGGGAATGGGATGAGAAGCCTGAAAAGCGGAGACTGGGACTAGGCAGGCAAGGAGCCAAGAGTAGAGAAGAGACTAGACAGGAACAGATTGGAGGGGACAGAGCAGAAGGGGTCAAGCTTAGGCAAATGGGCAGAAGAGTTTGTGCCCACAAAAAAAAAAAAAAAAAAAAAAAAAAACACACCTCTCACAGCCTGCAATGGAACACAAGATTTCTGAGTCTCACCATTCTTCTGCTGTCAGCAAATATCTATGAACATCTCTGATGTATATTTGTGTGTTATTGCTCTCTAGTGCTTGTCTACACAGAGGATAATAACCTACTATTGCTATCAATTACTCCATTAGCTCAAGGCAGAGATCTGTGTAATGTATCGAAAGATTCCAATCCTGCTGATGACCCATGCTGGTGTCAATATGTTGCCAAAAAATAGAACTTCTATTTTTTCAGTTTTTTTTTTTTTTTTTTAAACAAAAAAGGAAAGTGCACTCAAAACGTTACATTAAAAGAACATTATTAAGGTTTCAAAGTCAACCACTCAAAAATGTAGAAAATGCCAAAATTAAAGCTGCATGGGTAACTTTCATTCACCCTCTCCCTTGTGCATGTGCATTAGGATACAGTCACATACGATACACAAATCACAAACTACTTTTTCCACAGGACCTCTGACTGTTCCAGTTCACAGAATGGATTTGCTCTGGGGATTCATAAGGGTTTTGTAGTGAAGGAGAGACAGTTGTCTGTAGGACCCTTCCCTTTTTGGTTGCAGAATTTGGGAAGTGTGTAGTGAATGGGGCAAGGGACTGCAGGAAGACAAAGGATGGTCTCATGGATAAGACAGCTGTATGCTACCTGGAGATCTGGATTCTATCCCTGCCTCTGCCACAAAATTCCTGCATGATGGTAAGCAAGTCACTTAAACCAGACTTTTCACACGTGGCTGTTAACTGTGTGTTCCTCATTTACTGGGCACGCAACTTGATAGATTTGTTCTCTTCCTTTGCTCAAATAGGCACTATACATTTTTCCTTTATTCTCTAACTCCAGATCATCACAACGTAAATGCTGTGATTTGCACCTGCAATATAGGGGACACTGAATTGAAATGATTAAAAAGTGACTACTTTTTTAAAAGTAAGTGTTGAAATAATGTGCCCATTAAATAAAATACCCAAGGTAAAAATCTTGACCCCACATTAGTCAGAGAGAGTTTGGCCACTGATTTCAACAGTCAGGATTTTTTTTTTTTTTTTTTTTTTTATTATACACACTTCTATACTGTTTTGAACAGGCTTTTGGGCAGGTTGAGACCCACAATAACAAATATTCTTGGGCTCACCCATCTTCCTCCCCCACATTTTTGCAGGCAGGCAAAGGTAAAGCATGACTTTCAAACCTCCGACCCCATGCTCCACCTGCTCCCCAGACTCCTGCGTGTTCCCAGGAAACAAGCACCCACCACCTGGCTCCTTGCCTTGCCCAGATGCTGCTTCACAGCCTCTGTGAAGATAACCAAGGTATTCTAGAGTCAGGCTATCCCTGCTGCTCCTCCTGACCCAGACCCAAATAAAGCCTGGCTCTTGTGGAGTCCTGCTGCAATTTCAGTTTAAGCCCTGTCATTTTGCAGCTCAAACCACAGATCTGAGTCAGAAGGTATGCATAATGCGGTATGGACATGATAGTGTTACATTAACAGACCTTAGTCATCGGCAGGCAGGATTGAACCGGGGACCTCTGGAGCTTAGTGCATGAGCCTCTGCAGCATGAGCTAAAAGCCAACTGGCTATTAGTTAAGGCTGTAGAGCAGACTCATTTAACTCTAAGTGGTCTCGGTGCCACTAGATGGGACACAACACCACACCCAATAGGTGTGTGGGTTACAATAGCATGCTGTAAGTCTCAAATTCGGCAACTATAAGCCCAGGTTTACAAAGCCCAGGTGGACATTCAAGTGCAGGTTTAGAAACACCAGATCCACAAGCCCCAGGTCCCACAGACCTGGGTTTACAATGCAGTGTAGGCATACCCTACAAGGCTCCTAATATTCCCTGACCCTTGCTTGTCTGTGGTTCAAAGGGAGGCCCTCCTTGGTCCACCTGCCAGGGTTCTGGAACTCCCCGGCCATTTGCACAGGGGCAACCTCAAACACATACAAACAGCTCCCATTGCTTCTCAGCCATGGTGCTGGGGCCTGGAGAAGAAAAGGCCCTGCTAGCCTCAAATTCGGAAACAGCAACTCTGAATATTATTGGTTAACACCTTCTTGAAGGGCTTGGGGAAGAAAATGCACACAAGCTTCTCCCAAAGCAATGCATGAGCGTAATGGCATCATGCTAGAAGACCATGAGAAAGGAAGTGAAACTGACCATCAACAAAAGAGGAAAACTGGCTATACAGAAAATATTGTCAAATGCATAAACAAACTGGAAAAGCAGAGGGAACAAAATCCTTTAACTTTTGTTGTAGGTTTTTGTTTTGTTTTGGTCTTTTTAATAACATTAGATATTTTGTATAACATAGGCACAAAATTTTTATATGGAAATGTAATTTCACTCTGAATTCTGTATCCCTGTATTTGATTGCAAGCAAAACTACCAAGCTAAGACTACTTCAACATTTGGCCATAGACATCTAACCACATCTGTTGGTTTTTAAATGAACTCAACTCAGTATCAAAGAACTAGTAGCTTACTTAAACTGCCTCCTAACGGCAAACCAAAAGACTGCACTCTCTCTATCAGACTTGAAAGTAAAGTTGTCTTTGCTTTCTAAGAAAATGTTCGCTGGAACAAGTAAAGTTCTCATGTTCTTGTTTCTTTTTATCACATGGTAACAGTAAATTCACACAAATAAATCTTGAAATAAAACTGATGTGCATCAGAAGTTTAAAAAGAAAACAAGTAATAATTTTAACTATAAACATATTTTCACTACTGTGTACATCTAAAACGTGCAACCTACAGTGACACCTCAGACAAACAGTTCATAAATTACTAGAACTGTTAAGATTATATATAGCACTAGAGCTATATACACGTAACAGTTTTCCATTACATTGCTTTGAAAATTCACAAAGCTTTTGCCCTTAAACAATCAACGTGTTTACCAAGTAAGCAAAATCTATTTGTAGAATACACAATGTGTGTGTCTCAATTGGATTGCTAAATTAAAGCAAAAATTAAACTCTACTGCGCTAAAAGTATAGAGTCTCCTTTGGGGCTTGTATGTACCCAAGCCCTTCTTTAACAGAAACTGTATGTAGTAGTAATTTCTCAAAAAATCATCAAATCAGTTGTTACTATGATCAGTAGGTTGAGGATATCCATTAAAAAAAAAATGGTTACTCACCTTTGTAACTGTTGTTCTTCGAGATGTGTTGCTCATATCCATTCCAATTAGGTGTGTGCGTGCCATGTAGGGGAAAGTTTTCCCCCTAGCAGCATCTGTCAGGTTGGCTGTGGAGCCCCCTGGAGTGGTGCCTCCATGGCGCTCAATATATGATCCAGCCGACCTGGTGCCCCCTCAGTTCCTTCTTGCCGGCTACTCCGACACAGGGGAAGGGGGGGGGGGGGTCGGACTGGATATGAGCAACACATCTCAAAGAACAACAGTTACAAAGGTGAGTAACCGTTTTTTCTTCTTCGAGTGCTTGCTCATATCGATTCCAATTAGGTGACTCCCAAGCCTTACCTAGGTGGTGGGGTCAGAGTTAAGGAACGTTGACTGAAGCACCGCTCTACTGAAAGCCGCGTCGTCCCTAGCGTGCTGGGCGATGGAGTAGTGCGAGGTGAAGGTATGCACCGAGGACCAAGTCACTGCCCTGCAGATTTCCTGGATCAGTACTTGGGCCAGGAACACCGCTGACAAGGCCTGGGCCCTAGTGGAGTGTGCAGTAAGAGCTGGGGTCGGCACCCTGGCCAGCTCATAGCAAGTGCAGATGCAGGACGTGATCCAGGAGGATATTCTTTGAGAGGAGACCGGGAGGCCTTTCATCCGGTCCGCCACTGCAACGAATAGTCCTCGCTTGTTGATGTAGAACATGGGCGAGGTGTTTTCCATGAGAACCGCCACACAACGACCACGCAGTTGAGCCTGGAAGGCTTTGAAAGCAAGGCGTACCGCCATCAGCTCCCTGACGTTGATATGGAGGGAGAGCTCGGCCCACGGCCACAGGCGCTGAGTCTGAAGGTTCCCCAGATGAGCTCCCCACCCCATAGCCCACGCCTCCGTGACCAGGGACAAGGAAGGCTGAGGGCTGTGGAAGGGGACTCCCTCGCACACCACTCGAGGGTCGAGCCACCAGTGAAGGGAGGTGAGGACCGGCTCTGGGACGGTGACCACCAAATTCAGGTTGTTGCGCCCAGGGCGGTAGACCAAGGCGAGCCATGCTTGCAGCGGCCAGAGTAGGAGCCTGGTGTGCGAGGTCACGTATGTACATGAAGCCATGTGGCCAAGGAGGCTCAGGCATCCCCTTGCTGTCGATGTCAGGAATCGCTGAAGGCCTTGAATGATGCCCGCGATGGCTTGGAAACGGGAGTCCAGTAGGAGGGCCCGCGCCTGAACGGAGTCCAGCACCGCCCTGAAGAATTTGATCCTCTGGATTAGTTCCAGGGTCAACTTCAGTACGATGAGAAGGAGACCCAGCTGTTCGAACGTAAACTTGACCAGGCGGAGGTGGGACTCCACCTGCTCTCTGGTGCGGCCCAGTCGTCGAGGTGAGGATACACTTGCACCCACCATCAGTGGAGGAAGGCAGCCATGACTGACATACACTTGGTGAACACCTAGGGGGCTATGGAAAGGCCGAAGGGAAGGGCCGTAAACTGGTAATGTTAGTAGTTGACCACAAAGCACCGGTGCAGCGGATGAATCGCTATGTGGAAATATGCGTCCTTCATGTCGAGGGTGGTATACCAGTCTCCAGGATCCAGGGAAGGGATAATGGTGTCCAGGGAGACCATGCAGAACTTTAACTTTACCGTGAACTTGATGAGCCCGCACAGGTCCAGAATGGGCCGGAGGCCCCTTTGGCCTTGGGAATCAGGAATTATCGGGAGTACAACCCCTTGTCCCTTAGTTCCCGCAGAACCTCCTCTACTGCTCCCAAGGTGAGGAGCGCCTGAACCTCCTGAATAAGGAGTTGCTCATGAGAGGGGTCCCTGAAGAGGGACAGGGGAGGGGGGTGGGAGGGCAGGTAGGAGCAGAATTGGAGAGAGTATTCTGCTTCCACCATGTGAAGGACCCAGCTGTCTGAGGTTACTTGGGACCATGCACGGTGGAAGTGGGATAAACCATTCAAAAAGGGCGGGGAAGGATCCAGGGTAAGTCTGGTACGCTGTCCTCAGGCATCCCTTCAAAAGGCCTGCTTGGAACTCAACGATGATTTGGTCGGGCCCTGGCCTTGCTCAGATGGGGGGTTGGAGGGCTTCCTCCTTCTATTCTGCCCCTGCCGCCTGTAAAAGTCCTGCCTCGGCCAAGGAGGGTAGGAGCGCTGCTGCGGCTGCTGGGGCTTGAAGTGTTTCCACTGGGTTGCCGGGGTGTGCATATACAGGGACTTCATGGTCGCCCTTGAGTCCTTAAGGCTATGCAGCCTAGAGAGTCAGTCTGCTCTGTGAACAGGCCCTCCCCATCAAAGGGCAGGTCCTACAGTGTGTCTGCTGCACCTCAGGAAGCAGGCCAGAGGCTTGCAGCCACGAGGTGTGCCTCATGGCAACCCCTGAGGACAAGGTGTGCACGGTTGAGTCTGCAGCGTGCAGTGGGGCCTGCAAAGAGGTCCATGCCACCGTCTTGCCCTTGTCAACAAGAGCCCCAAACGCCTCCCTGGACTCCCTTTTCATTCACAGCCACAACCATCAGTGAGCAGGGCTGTGGGTGCGTGAACAGATAGTTGTACCCCTTCAAGGGTACGAAGTATTTATGCTCAACCCCCTTAACCGTAGGGGGAATGGAGGCCAGGGTTTGCCAAATAGTTTTGGCATTAGTCTGGATGGTCCTGATGAGGGGCAGAGCCTCCCTCGACGGACCTTCCTGGGCCAAAGTGTCCACCACCGGGTCCTCGGATTCCACCAGCTCCTCAGCCTGCAAATTCATATTGTGGGCCACCCAGCGCAGGAGGTCCTGATGGGCACAGATGTCTATGGGGGGCGACCTGGAGACAGAGGTATGGAGGTGCCCGCTACAGCCTCGGCAGGGGAGGAGGATGAAGAGGCCAAGGGGGGGGGGGGGGGGGGGGGGAAAGAGGGTCATCCTGACCCCTCTGCTCCACAGGGGCCTGATGTCCCATGTCGCTGACTGCAGGTGCAGGCTCGGGAACCGGAGTCAGAGGGGGTCCCGAGGTGGGGAGGAGGCCCAGAATTTCCTCCACACCTCCAGGAGCGGGCCGACTAGCTGAGGCTTCCGGCACCCGTGGTTCAGAGGTGGCCGACCAGGAAGCTCCAGACTGTATACCTAGGGCCTGGTGGTACGTCCATGGGACCCAGAACAGCCACTGCGCCTGCCACGATCCTGCCCCCACATCAGGGCGGCTACGGTTTGACTGGCGGCAGTCCCATTCTGAAAACTGCGACATTGTTTCTGAACCTGAGGAACAAGATCTGAACCGCGAGAGCCAGGGCGGCGCCGAGCGGAGCTGCACCAGTGAGCGGTGTCGCGAGGCTGGGGAGTGGTGCCGGGACCTGGAACAGTACTGGGACCTGGAGCGGTACTGTTGCCTGGTGCTGCACCGGGATGGTGAATGGTGCTAGGATCGGTGCCAGGTCCGGAACCTTCTCTGCAACATCGACCAGTGGGCGAAGTAGCGCCACGATCGGGAGCGTCAATGCAATCCGGAGCAGTGCCGCGAGTACAACCAGCGCCGCGATGGGGAGTGGTGGCGGGACCGGGAGCGGTACCAAGGCTCGGCCAAAGGAGCTGGCAGTGCCGACGGTCGGATCAACGCCAGCTTTCCTCGAGACAGTGCCATCCGCTGAGGCACCGGAGGCTTGGCGTGGAGCAGAGGAGACCCCGGTGCCGTCATGGCGATGAGGTCTCTCACAGCCGCAAAGGTGTCCGGGGTGGAAGGCAGTTGGACTTCCATAATGCTGCGCGTTGGGGAGTCCAGCGGCACCGGACTCAACGGTTCCCCCAGCAGAGCCAAAGTCGACAGTGCCACGTCCACGACCTTCGCTCCCGGGCGCTCCCCTCCAGGGCACACCACGGTGGCTGGTTTCAGAGGGGTGGGTCTCTGCGAAGGAGAGCCGTCCTTCTCCAGCTTCCGGAGTCGCTTCAGTGCCAGGGAATGGGAGTGGTGCCGGGTCGATGTCACCGGCTTCGGTGCCGCGGGTCTCGGCCAGAGTCCATTATTGTCCACTATCACCGCCGGGGCGCTGCGCACCCAAGAACTCGTTGCTGGGTCCTGCCGCACCAAAGTAGGCTGGGGTTGAAGGGCCGCCTCCATAAGGAGCTACTTCAGGCGAAAGTCCCGCTCCTTCTTAGTCTGGGGATAAAAACCCTTGCAGATCCTGCACTTCTCAGCCTGGTGAGCCTCCCCCAGTCTCTTTAGACAAGAGATATGGGGGTCGCCCATTGGCATGGGCTTAGAGCAGGATGTGGAGGGCTTGAATCCTGGGGACTTGGGCACGAGAACTCCAAAGAAAAAACAGTCAGGGTGGAGGGTAAACCCCCCCCAACCCAATTACCACTAACTACAACAAAACCAAAGAACTACCAACAAAAGCAAACAACAACTATCTAGAACGCTAGGGAAACATGGAGAACTTGCAGAGCAAGACACCACAGTTCCAATGACCATCACGGGCGGTATGAAGGAACTGAGGGGGCGCCGGCTCGGCCACTCCAGGGGGCTCCACAGCCGACCTGATGGATGCTGTTAGGGGAAAAACTTTCTGACAGCCGTGCACATGGCGTGTGCACACCTAATTGGAATCGATATGAGCAAGCACTACTAGAATATTTTGAACTTTTATAAAAAATAAACCATGATAATACAATTGCTTCCAAATGCTGTACATTCAGTCTTTTCACCTTAATCTTTTTTTAAACTTTGGAACAGGATTATTTTCTGCTTTATTCAGTTTATCAGGTAAGCTGGCAAACTGTCTAGTAGAAAGTATGAAGAACAAAGCAGATACGCATGATGTGATGAGCCCAATAACGATGACTAAGCACAGCAGAAATACAACCGGTAGTGCCTCCCTACATCAAACATAGCTAAAATTCTGTGTAGTAAAACCCAGAACTTTGAAACCTTTTTCTTTCTTTACCAGAAAGGCTCCAATCATGATCCACTGTACAAGTCTCTAAAACCACAACACAAAGAGACACTTTACTTTGAGTCAATGATCACCTTTAGGAAGGTTCTCAGACACTATACACTTACCTTCACATTTCTGAGTTGCCTCATTCTGTCTGTGACCAGCAGGACACTTGCATTCATAAGAGCCAACTGTATTAATGCAGTTTCCTCCTGAACAGACCCCTGGTATAGCCTGGCACTCATCAACATCTATAAAGAGAAAACAGTTTGCTTGAAATCAGACATTGCTTGAATTACAGTTGTGATAAACAGATGGACAGCTCCATCTTTGAAAGAATTCTGAAAAATAAACCATTATTTGCATTACCTCCCTTCTGCATCTCGTCGTGAATTTGGAGACCACGTTGTCTGGCATTGACCCTTACCCATGCTCTCCCCTAAGCTATAAATTGTGATATATTAGATTAAGCATGCAACATTCAGGGCCTGCTAGATTTGACAGATTTGTTAGTGTGGAGCTCCACAGTTGTTAATTGTACTTCACTCCATTTTCATTCTTCCTTTGCAGTTTGTCTATAGTAGATTTCTACTGTGCTTTAACATGCGCTATTTCCAATTTAAATTGTGTTTTCTTCCCAACTTCATTACAACATAGTTCAAAAAACATATCCTGCTAGTGAAATACGAGAACCAACATCATGCCCATAATGTTAGTTATTGCAAGCTCATTCATTGCAAAATTAGGCCAAGTAGGCAAAACCCTTGCTTTTAATTTTTTTTTTTTTTTTAATAGTATACACAATAAGGTATGAGCCAAGAACTTTTCAAAAACATCCATTACAATGCTATACTTTTAAAGTGCAATAGTCCCACACATGTAAAGCATTTTCCATATAGATTAAAACATCCTGTATTTCTGTAGCTTACTATCAGCACAGCCCCAATGACTGAATTTGGTACTGCTAAATCAGATGAGTAGTTAAAATAATATAGAGTATCTTACAGAGATCTCTCTGAACTAACCAGTGTAGGCCAGAACCATATAGAGGAACTCTTTGTACCAAAGGTGGGTGGGGGAGAAGAGTATGGAAAGCAGGCTTCAGGCTAATGCATGACGTATACATTCAGATACTTAGCCTCTCATAAGCTCTCACAGCTCTCCTTTCAAAAGTTCATTTAAACTACAGCGCTATGAAATTTTGGAGTTGTATGTTTATTAATTCCTTCACAATAAATAATTTGATTAAGTGCCCAAAGGCTCCGCTCCACTTCTGTGAACTCTGGGGAGTCAAAACCTGCAGATCCTAGCTGTGTGGAGGCATTTCCATTACATGGTACCTTTGTCTCCAAAAATCTCAGACGTTCCTCTATGGGAGCTCAAAAGACATCCATATTTGTAGGTTTAGAGAAGGCAGTTTGGATCAGAGTTGGGGCAACTGTGCTGCTCCCCAGCTCCTTGCTGATAGAGCAATGAAAAGGAAACTGAGTCCAAACCCATGCTGTTTCCTAGCCCATATGTGGGCATAACCGACATACAGGAGAACAGAATGCTTAGCGATTATAAAAGATGTTGGAATTGAAAAACAAACTGCTTTATTCTTAAAAAAAAAAACCAACACCAGATAAAGCAGATGTAAAAGCAGTGCAAATTTCTTCACTCTGCATCAGCAAAGTACTATGCACGAACCTTGTTCAAGTTCAAAAGTCAGAGGGTATTCCTTTGTCTACAGTCATAGATTAAGGTCAGATACCCACAGTTGGCTTTAGCATTTTTGGGTGGTCCTGCCCTGTCCTGTCCCTCAGACTCTGATCACTTGACTATGCAAAGGACTGGTTTTAGGATTTTGACGAGGGCATTCAAGATAATCCTTTTTGTCACCATAAATCTTCACACTACCACCAGCCTCCTCTTCTGAAGGAGAAGTGGAGCCCAGCTGCTTGTACTACTTACCAATTTTTTTAAAATATCGAGGACAATTTTCCATACAAGCAACAACAATGAGGGCCACTAGGCTCTGGGCACCAAAGAGCTTTATGTGCATTGGGGTGAGTTTTAGATTACTCCTTCCATTATTTAAATATAGAATCCAGAGTGGCCAGCAACATTAAAAGTACACTGTCTACTTAACAGTAACACTTGTATCTAAAACCTCCTTTATTGATTACTGTTAAAAGAACCCTTTAGGATTATTATAACTGAAAGGATTTGGGGGGAAATATTTTTCACTATTTTTTTCAGTTGGTTTAGTGTGCACATTAACAGCACTCAGTGCACAGTCACTTCTCTGTTTCCCGTACACAGTCAGCCAGCCAGCCTGCCTCCTATTCAGTTGGGGGGGGGGGGGGAGGTTTCTAGTTTTGTTATTTTTGGTTCGTGTTGTTTAAAGCAAGCACTAGGAAGATAAAACTATTTTAAAAAAGAAAAAAGTGGTTCCAAAAGCATCTACTTTTCCCTCATTCTTTCTTTCACATTGACATCCATTTTATTTGGCTTTGACTCTCCTCTACCCCTACTCTTTCCAGTGATGCACTGCCAATATTTTAACAAAGTCTTGTCCTTTCCCACCCCGCCAAAAAAACAAACAAACAATAAAAAACCTCAGCCTCGTGACCCCAGTTTTCTGTGTTGTAGATAGGTAGGGTGACTGATTTTGGGATCAAGAAAGGAGGCAACACTGCTTGGCAAACAAACTTATTTTAAGTACATTTGCTGGAAGTGTTTATACTTTTTTCCTGTAACTGTCCTGAGTTTATTTCACACAGCAGTGTGCAAATACATTATTTAGATCGTGCGTGTGCTGAAGCTCTTATAAGGGGTGAGGGTTCCAGCATATCCTTCCTGGGAACATTCTTTTCTAAAAAAACATCACTTAGTGCAATCTGATCTACAGTAACTCCTCACTTAAAAAGTCGTCCCGGTTAATGTTGTTTCGTTGTTACATTGCTGATCAATTAGGGCACATGCTCGTTTAAAGTTGTACAATGCTTCCTTATAACATTGTTTGGCAGCCGCCTGCTTTGTCCACTGCTTGCAGGAAGAGTGGCCATTGGAGCTAGCTGGTGGGGGCTTGCAACCAGGGTGGACCGGCAGGCCTCCCCCTGCCCCCCTCCCCCATATCAGCTGCCTGCTCCCCTAAGTTCCCTGTGCAGCAGCTGCCCAGCAGGCTACCAATTGCCGGCAGATCAGCTGTCCCTCCCCCTACTGCCACGTGCTCTCCTGCCCTCTGCCTTGGAGCTGGTCCTGGGAGCCGCCTCCTTGCTGTGCAGAGGAGGGGGGGGGGGAAGAAGGGGACTAATGTCAGGGTATTCCCCTCCCCCCTGCTCCCCGCTTACCCCCTTCTCCATATATAGAAGGGGGGGATACACAATAGGGCTCAGGAGGAGAGAGCTGGCCACAGCTGCTGTCTCAACTTCCTGATCTTTTTAAAGGCAATGTACTTAGAATGTGGTGTCAGCGTACTTAAAGGGGCAATGCGCATCTCTCTCTCACACACAGGGTGTGTGCCATGCTGTCTCCCCTCCCTCCATTCGTGCTGCCTTGCAGAGTGTGAGGCTACATTAACAACGTGTTAACCCTTGAGGGCAGACCCGAGTGCTAGTTCATCATTTAACAGTAAGGCATTCCCTGGGAAATATCTCACCCTCTTACTTCACCCCTCAACCAAGCTTCATAATCATCATTGCTGTGTGCAGTATTAAATTTTAAATTGTTTGTTTAAAACATTATATATGTGTGTGTGTGTATATATATATATATATATACACACACACATACACATATACATATACACACACACACACACACACACACTATCTTGTTTTTTGTATGGTGAAAAAAATTTCCCTGGAACCTAACCCTCACCCCCATTTACATTAATTCTTATGGGGAAATTGGATTCGCTTAACATCGTTTCACTTAAAGTCATATTTTTCAGGAACATAACTACAACGTTAAGCGAGGAGTTACTGTATTTGGAATTCAAAATTGTCCCTTCTAATTGTGAGGCCAGGGAAGTCAGACCTGGCAGGTCTGATTTAGCAGTATCCAGAGAGAAGATAAGCTTCACTCATACCAAACCCACCCAATAGCCCCCTCCAGCACATAATTATTGTATATGGCCTTTGGACTCTTTTGCCTCAAAATGAACTTAAGATGCTGAATATAAATGCACCCCGTCAGTTACTGCTGCTTGTTTAAATTATGCTACCTCAGCAAAGTTGTGGTTAAAAAGCAGATTAATTTGAAAACAGCAATATCTGAGTTTACTGGTGGCCTTCACAAACACGATCTCTGTTTGAATCTCATAAGAGTACACTTCACTGCCTTATAAGCCAAAGATATTAAGTAATTATAAATTAATTGCAGTAGCAGCAGGAAATGAATAAGTTCCAGAAGCAGAAATGGTTTCTCTCTGGCCTTAAACAAAGTTTTAGAATTCAAGTAATTCCATTAATTACAACTTTAATCCACATGGTTTGGAAAAAAAATCCATTATTTTTGAAAGAGGAGGAAAGAAAGACCACCTCGGGGATGGTTATTTTACACAGCCCACTGCTGTACAAAGAAGGAAACATGTCCAATGAAGAAATATAAATACAGTCTTGCTAAGTGAGGTACTGATCCTGCAAAGCCTCAATCACATGAGCTGGCTTACATGTTCAACAACTTCTAGGAAAGATGTTAATCCAAATGTGTGCGTGGGGGTAGGTGTTATATTTTCACTGTAAGGGAATTGTTTTAAATCATTTAAAGTGAATGAATACATTAAGCACCATTGTTAGTTAAAAGAAATACAACCTAGAGGGCTAAACCTGCAAGTAGTTTCTTTTTATGGGAGTAGCTCAAGTCAATGAAACTATTACTTGTGTCTCACATTACACAACCCCCTCCCCTCGCTTGTCCAAATAAGGGTTTTTAGAATTATGCTATTAGCCTTTTGGAATTTGGAAAGACTAGAGAGCAAAGTTAATACAATATAGTCTTAAAATGGCCTATTCAGTGAATTACTTTCTGAATACCATTTTAAGCCACGGGAATCATTTGTCTGCATACACTACAATTGAGATCAAATAGACAGGTGGTTTGGGTGTTTTTGTTCTACCTTGTCAGCCAGGTTTAACTATACCTCAATTTCAACATTATTCATTCCCGAACTGTTCATGCTTCTGAGGGCCAAATGAATAAAAATCATTCTTAGGGCCATAAACACAAAATTAAATGAATTATCCTTTAGGCACGATTGTATATACCAAGAGATTCAATATGCTAAAGATTAGGTAGAATGTTTCCATGTGTTCATGGGTCTGATAATATCTGGCAAGTGAAAAAAGGTTCTTTGCTTTTTCAGACAGTTTTCTGAGTAAGTGGTAACCGCCTGCAGGAATTGCATTGCTAACTTTACACATGCAACTTTGAAAACCTAGCCAACTTCAGCCTCTCTCTCTGATGAGTGGACAGTTTCTCAGAGAACCCTAAAGATAAAAAAAAAAGCTTAGGGAAATAGAGGCTCTGTCAAATATACTTAAAGAAATGCTGTCGGATAGTTTAGACCCTAAATTTAGGGGAAGAAGCTTGGTTTCGTTGTTTTTTTAAACAAAAACGTTTTACTAAACAGAAACATTCTCCTGAATGTTTTATTTTAATTTAAATGAAAATAGATTTGGTTGTTTTTTAATTAACCTGGTGCATGAGAACCAGAAAGCTAAATGGCCTAGAATACAGTTGAAAAGACTAGCCTTTTCTGTGTGCCCTAGATGAGGCAAATAATGCAAAAGTAAATAATCAGCAGAAATGGTGAAAAATCACATTAAATTATTAAAACAAGAAAAAAAACCTGAGGTATTATCAGTTACTAGGGGTCTGATCCTGAGAGTTATGGCATTGACTTCAATGGGAGCCAAATGGAGTCCCAGGTAAGGGGACATCTGTTTTAAGAGAGTTACTTTAACACACACACACACACACACACACACACACACACACACACAGTAGATCTTCAGAACTGACCTATCAGGAAAATAATATCAGTTGTTTTTCCATCATGAATTTGAAGTTTTTAAGTATTCTGTCATCTCTGACTGGATGTATTCTTACTATATCATTTCTCAGCATATCATCTCCTGCAGCTCTGTCCTACTTTCATAAGAACAATGGGCAGTAGGAGGGAAGATGTTTGGGAAAACCCTTGAGATTGGATTAGCCACTCGGTAGTGGGGCAAAGATGTAGGAGCTCTCTATTTCCTTTCCCTGGTGCTAAGAATCACTGTCTGAAGAGGAAAGGGAGTAGCTAAAAAATGGACTGTTAAGAAATGTTGTGAAGATCTGAGAAATCTTCCAGCGTGGGATTCCTGCCACTACCTTGCTGCACAGCCATGTAGTAATGGCAAGAAAATATTTTCAACTAAGACTGTCTCTTGTCTGAATACTTTGGGATGAGGGACTGTCTGATCTCTTGGGAACATGACAGGTGTCATTTCTATCCTCTCCTGAATTAAAAATCAGTCAAAGCCTATTGTTGAAGCAAAAAGAACTGTTATGGGGAGATTTAAAGATTTGGGTTATTTTTAAATTCCTCTTTAGGTTGCCATGGTATCGTTAATGAATGAATAAATAAATAAATAAATCTATAGCATTCTACTTGTTCTGCAAACATAACTGATTAATCCACAAAAAATGCCAGCCATCCAGCTGAGTACCTCTCCTAGACCTGAAAAAGAGCTCTGTGTAGCTCAAAAACCTGTCACTTTCACCAACAGAAGTTGGTCCAATAAAATATATTACCTCATCCACCTTGTCTCTAGCCAGCCAGCTAGGCTTTTATCCCTATTTACAGGCATAAAGAAGTGAAATGAATGGCCCAAGGCCATACAAAAATAAAGGCAGGCTGCATTATTTTTACACCTCTTGTTGTTTTCCTGCTCCAACCTCAGCCTTTGGCTCCTTCACTGTGTAAATTACATCAGTTAACACCATATAATCTACATCAGCACTTACTTCTCTGATTATATATATTAGGATAGACATAGCTATAGATACAAAACTATTTGTTCTTTAAGTAAGGGCTTGCCTACATGGGGTTATTCTGGATAGCTATTCTTGATTAACTCGTCTTTGGAAGTGCACACCATACCTTATTCTG
Source organism: Terrapene triunguis (assembly GCF_002925995.2). Taxonomy (NCBI): domain Eukaryota; kingdom Metazoa; phylum Chordata; order Testudines; family Emydidae; genus Terrapene; species Terrapene triunguis. The sequence goes on along the minus strand of NW_020664464.1, from coordinate 28,090,189 downwards.
GTTTAAATTTCACATATAGATATGGATAAAACTCGTCAGCAATTCAGAAAGGCTAACCGTTGTATATAGAAGCCTACCAGAAGTTAGACACACAATAGTTGATACAATTTAGTAATAAGTGAGGATAGCTCCCCACTTAGTACTCAAGCCAATTCCCTCTCTATCTGGACCAGGGACTTTGATGTTATCCTTTGCTGCCTCATGGATCCTCATAAGGTAAATCTGTTCTCCCGATCTTCAGGCTTGGCAAGTTCTGATTTTCTTTGTTTTTTCATGCAACTTTCTCACCATGCAGCCTTCCAACTGCTTCAAATGGGTTATCTGTCAATCTCATGTGTCTAATCTGTGTCTTTATACAGTGCCCATTACATCAAAGAGCCTCTATATCATAATGTATCAGTTCCTAATGGTTGGTGTCCAGTTTTTCCATTAATTTTGCTTATGACATTGGCCAAATTACCTACTTAAGTGGAGAATTTAATTTCTCCATTTTTACAACCCTTAAATAAAGCTAGAAATGGATTAGTGCAGAGGTCGGTAACCGGCGGCACGCAAGCCGATTTTTACTGGCACGCTGCCGCCAGCCAGGGTCCTGGCTGACAGCCCCGCTCAGCCCGCTGCCGGCCTGGGTGAATGGAAACCCAGCCGGCAGCGGGCTGAGCAGGGCCGGGACCCCGGCTGGCAGGAGCCGGTGGACAGAACTCCAGACTGGCGGCGGCCTGAGCCACTCAGCCCGTTGCTGGTCTGGGGTTCCAGCCGCTGGCCCTGCTCAGCCCGCTGCCAGTCTGGGGTTCTGTCAGGGGCCCCTGTAAATGTAAAATTTATTACTGGCATGCGAAACCTTAAATTATTGAAGACTTGGCATGCCACTTCTCAAAGGTTGCCGACCCCTGGATTAGTGCTATCCTCTTCTGATCTTTGTGTGTGTGTGTGACAGGAAGCATCTAGGCAAATAGTGGCACTCCCAATTAGTTTCAGTGGAAGCCGTGTTAGTCTGTATCAGAGGAGGGAAAAGAGGCGGGAAAAAGAGTCCTTGTGGCACCTTAGAGACTAAAAATTCGTGGGCCCACGAAGGCTTATGCCCAAATAAATTTGTTAGTCTCTAAGGTGCCACAAGGACTCCTCAGGTTTTTTTGTTTGTTTATTTAACTCCCAATTAGAAATCACTAATCTGGTATTATCTTTCATGCCCCCTTTCATTTCCACCTCTCGTCTTTGGGGATTTTAGCAACACGTATAAAACATCTTTATTGCAGATGAAGATTATTTAGACTAGATTTCAGTGAATTCAATGATTTCTCAACAAAGCTCATGTTTCTTACAGCCACTGTGTCATAGGTTGAACGTCTAGGGCAGGGGTTCTTGGACCCCTTAAAGGGTCATGAGGTTATTACATTGGGGGTTGCAAGCTGTCAGCCTCCACCCCAAACCCCACTTTGCCTCCAGAATTTATAATGGTGTTAAATATATTTAAAAAAATGAAAAAGTGGTGATTTAATTTATAAGGGGTCACACTTAGAGGCTTGCTATGGGAAAGGGGTCACCAGTACAAAAGTTTGAGAACCACTGCTCTAGGGTGCTCCCTAGCGGTGAGGGTGAGCACCTCTCTCATCCCAGAAAACTTTCGCTGGATGTAGACATTTGAGTTGGCTTGCAGTGTGGGGTGTGGGCCTCCAGCTGTGAAGCTTGAGAAAGCAACCCTCCTGGATGCAACAGGAGTTCAAATGAAAAAGCCTACAGAGCAGTCCAGGCTTACCTGGCTGTACCCTGCAAGGCAAAAGGAAACCGTCTCTGTGCAGGGGGATGGGTTCCTAACCTTTTGTGTGACTGAGGGGCCACGGGTGAGTACCCCGAGCTTTAAGAAGGAAAACAAAGTAAAGATGATCCCTCTGCCTCTTTAAAGGTGCAGGCAGCAGAGGCTCTTTAAGCAGCTTTCCAGGTAAGCAACTCCTGCTCTGTGAAGCTAGAGAGCTTCCCTCTGAATGTCACCTGGTACTGAGCTTGAATCTTCACTTTTAAGGATCCACCCCCTCCAGGCTGGACAGGCCTCTTAGATGTGCCGGGCTGAGGCTGACTGTGCCCAGAGGCGCTCTTTAACCCCCTTTCCTGGCTGGGATGGGAAGCTGTCTCACCCCACATCATCAAGAAGGGTATGTCTACACTGCAATTAAAAACCCACAGTGGGCCTGTGCCAGCTGACTTGGGCTCACAGGGCTTGGGCTAAGGGGCTCTTTAATTGCGGTATAGACACTTTGGCTGGGGCTGGAGCCCGGGCTCTAGGACCCTGACTGTCCCCTGCTGAGCCTCCTCTCTGGCCAGGTTCCATGAAGCCCCTGCAGTCAGGTTCCTTGGGCCCTGGTGCACAATGCATCCTTAGGGCTTAACCCTTTCCTGCCCATGCTGTAGCTGGAGGCGGCTGGCTTATGTCCATGCCCATCAGCAGCTGGAGATGTTAGCTGCCTTTCGACACCGTGCGGGCAAGAAGGGCCAATTGCTTCCAGCCACATGGCAGGGGGAAAGAAGAGATGAGCTCTGCAAAGACATGGGCCAGGTCATCCCTTCCTCGCCTCCTCCTCCCCTGCAGCTGGAAGCAGCTCCCATCCCTTCCCTCCTGCACAGTGCCGAAAGACTGCTGCTGGCCACATTCTGGTGTGAACCCTGGCAGAAATCTGGGGGGGGGGGAGCGGGGGGGCATATGACTCTGTGTGCCCCCCTGCCACACAAGTTGCCTTGGGAAGATGTGGCACCAGGTACCAGGAGAGGTGGGTCCATCCAGGAGGCCCAGCCAGGCATGGAGGGTGGAGAGCACCAGGCAGGGAGGGTCGAGTTGGTCGGTCACCCCCCTGTGTGAGAGAGGTGTATGGGAGCGTGTGTGTCACCTCTCCCCATCTGTGTGGGGGGGTGAAGGGGGAGTGAGTGAGTGAGTGAGTGAGTCAGTCACCCCTTCCCGTGCAACCCGTAAAGCCTGAAAGATAAGAAAGTAAACCAAAAATACACAGCTATGCAGTATTTCTTTTTAACAGGGGCTCAGTCAACTTGATGTTAATTTGAATGGTTCTACTGCATATTCTGATTGATTGCCATTGAACTCACTTGAATACGAATAATTTTACCAGGTGTCCTGTATTCAAGGTGGCAAGTTTCCTAATCCTTTAATCATTCTATTGGCTCTTCTTGAACACTCTCCGAATTTAGCAACATCCTTCTTGAAATTGTGGACACCAGAACTGGACACAGGATGCCAGCAGCACTTGCACTAATGCCAAATACAGAAATAAAATAACCTCTCTACACCTACTTGAAATTTCCCAGTTTATGCATCCAAGAATCACATGAGTCCTTTTGGCCACAGCAAACTGAAAGCTCATGGTCAGCTGATCATCCACCAGGACCCTCAAATATTTTTCAGAGCCATTGTTTCCCAGATGAGATTTCCCCATCCTATAAATATGGCCTACATTCTTTGTTCCTAGATATATGTATTTACATTTAGCATATTAAAACAAGTTACATGGCCAGTTCTGCAGTATTACAGGATACACTTCCTGAGTCCATTATTCTAATATTAGCTATAGTATCCCAATATATCAGGCTTTTCTGAATTTCCGTGAATGCAGAATTTAGTCTAAAAATTCCCCTGTACTGTAGGCATGTTTTTATTGTATCATTTATATACTTTCCTTTAGGTCATAGAGGAATCTTAGTGAATTTTTCATCCCAGCATTTAGATACAGAATTCTCCAGTGCTATAGGGATGCCCTAATGATGCGCTGACTGAAGTATTTATATTGGACTATTTAGAGAAAAAAAAGAGTTCTCCTAGTTATAATCATTTTCTCTTGTACCGTGTTAGGCATTCTCTCAGTTACATTTGGGGATCTGTCTGTACAGCGACCACTGTAACCAAACCATGTTTTCTGAGATGGCTTTGGGAAATCGTAAGACTTAATAGATATTGATGCCCACAGGCAGATCAGTGCATGTAGCTGATTTTGAGATTCCCGAGTAACAAACTTCCCCAATGTCTTTAATAGGCTATATCCATTTATGCTATTGTTACAAAAAGTAAAAGTGCATATAATGGTTATAATAATCCATGAAAGAAAGAGCACATTGTGTCATCATCTTCTAGGTGCTGCATATTGACTGTAGGGTTTGAGGATTTCATTGGAGATGTACATATTTCAGTGACAAAATCTGAAGCCCAATTCACAATCCCAAGCACAGGAATAACCCCAGTTTTCTAAACATGGCAAAGTGCCATTACCACATGCTACAAGCAGAGTTGTGAAACACTTTATATCCAATGCAATAAGCACTCAGAGTGGGTTGTCAGATTGTAACCATGCATGTATTGTAATAACAGTTGATTTCAGATCTGATGAGCCAGACCTCACTCTAGCTATGGATACTTGCCCAGTCAGAAGGAGAGATTGCCTTGGGGTCCTAGAACACTGACAGCAAACAAGATCCTGTATTATATGCGTCTTGTGGCCAAACTAGAGAAAATGTACAGAAGTTGTGCACTCCGGAGAGTATTTCTGCCAACTTGGCTGCTAGGGATCCCAGGAAAAGTACTGAAACAACAGTCTATAATTCATTACATATCTCAACTTGATACTACCACCACCTATGCAACAGAAAGGAAAAACTCCTAATTATTTGGAATTTCTGCTATCTTTAGCCATTTCATTCTACATGCAGTTTGTTTAAGAATTCAATCAAAGGAAGAGACAGAGAGCAGGCAAGACAGAAACTTTCTTGATCTGTCTGCCTTCATCATCATATATATGAGCTCATATGGGAGTGGAACAATCAGTCACTGATTGCTAGAGAAAAGGCAGAAGGGGATGGTGCATCAGACAAGGAATCTGACAGGCCTTCTCAGGTTCTTAGACCATTCTTTACCAGTCAAAGACACCGGGGGCTACTGCCCATTCACAAAGCAATGTTTCTGGTACCACATCCGCTAAAGCAGTCTTCAGCTTTTGCATCCAACTGATTGACAAACCACAAGTGGCTCCAACTACAAGATGTGTGTGTCCCCAAGGCTGTGCAAATAGGTAAGTAAATAATTAATAAATAGCAAAGATAAAGAACTAGGACCCCAACCACCACTTTACAAAGCAAACTGCTCAACAGTAACAGAGAGGCCATCAGTTCTTTTTCTCGACATAACTCAAAGTAAATGGGCATTTTTACTTTAATCAAAGGCCAAGACACTCAGGTTCAGTAACTAGCATTATATCATAGCTGGTGGATAGCTCTCTCATTATGTTCTTATAGTTTGTATTCATTTTTTTCCATACCATTAGTTTCATTATTAGGTGCATGTATCCAAGCTAAAACTTTGGCGTTTCCAGGATTATTAGAATTTTGTGAATAACAGCAATCATATATTTTTTCCTGTGTTTATTTTCATAGATTCATGAAATCTCTGAATCTTTGAAATAATAAACATTGCAAAAAACAAACAGTAATTTGGTTTTAGGTGGATACGTGCTTTTCTAGACAACATTCACGATGCAGTAACCGTGACCAGCCAAACCAAAAGGCTTACCTTGACATGCTCCATTGCGGATGTTAGGAATGAAGCCACGACGACATGGCTGAGGCTGGGCAGGACACATCTCGCAAGGATGGCCCCAGGCACGTCCGATGGTTGCACAACAAAGAGTCTTCGTGCAAACAATGCCAGTCAGCTGGCCCTGACACATCTGGTTGTTGACCTGAGTGAAACAGGGGCCTGTTCTATAATCTGGAAAAGAAGAATGGAAAAATGGAATGTCTGATGCAAACACAATGTTGCCTCCACTAACTGACCCACGTAGCACAGAGGGAATACATTTTTTCCCCCCAACAGATATCAATGTAAAGAAAATACCAGCAAATCTTTGACATTTAAATCATGGTCTTGTATGCAGATGTAGTAGTAAACCTTCCACAAAAAGCACTAATTTTTGTAAAGATAAATAAATAAGTCAGTTCAACATTTTGGCTATTATTGAGAAAGATGCTGGAAGATGAAGAGAGCTCATCCCCCAAAACTGAGCTTTTAGGTGATCAAATGAACATCAGCTGTAAAATTAATTCTATGAAAAGCTACAAATAAAAAAAAAAAACTAATCACTGTATTAACTCCTGAGAGATCTGGGAATTGGGATTTCCTGTTACTGAGCAAATTCATTACAATTTACCAGAGGAAAATCCAGACCACTGGTACCAATGGGTTCATTTCAGATCAAATGAGGCCATGCAAGAAACAGTCACACAGCTAGCATTCCATTTGCAATGCTTAGTACAAACTAGCGACTTAACCGCATGCTTCTCACAGAATGCAAAATAGTTTATCAATTAATCAGTTAAAGAAGTGATAGGGAAATGGAACTTGTACACACTGTGCTGATGAACTACTGGAAAAAACAAGCATTTGCAAATATGCAATTACAGATGTCACATCAAGTTGGTGGATTACAACATTTAGTAAAGAAAGCGTAACCCCTTCATTTTAAATCCCACTTGTTTGTTATGATTTGCATAAGCATGTCTTCACAATTTGTGATTGATGGATAAGAATTCAATATTTAGATGATCTATCACAGCCAGATATATAATTTAGCAATTAGCATACTCCTCCATGATAGAACGTTTCCTTTTTCATACAGCAATGGTAAATTGGGATATTTTCCCCATAATATCTACCCTGTATTATTTTGGATTTTTCTAGAAATTAAGCCATGGCACATTTCATTTTGAGATTATTTTAGTTTACTACTGATCTTCATTGTACCTTACATTTAACAAGTAAAAGCATACACATCCTCAGCCTAGGTATGGCTGAGCTGTGCTGAGTGCAGGACTGAGGAGTGGAGGAAATGTGGCTCAAAGGCATCCTTGCATTCCCCTTATCCTTGTAGCACTCAATGTAAATCAGAGCTGCTTCAGGACTGTTCAAATTTATGTTGATTTATAACAAACCTGTAGGAGTCATTCCAGATCAACAGAAAGCAACAGTAATTCGTCCATACTGACTCCTCCTGTGGCACATCCTGTAGGCTGTGCTGCTGAAAGAGGGTGCCAGCTGATTATGCCAGCCCAGGATTCCCCCACAGAGGTATTCTCAGCTGCCCACTTATTACGACTTTACATTTCCTTCGCACCAAGGATCGGGCCCATATGGTTTACATTGTGATTAGCCAAATCCACTTCACTGCATGTATTCACAGTGCATAACGTTAAATGTGTGCATAAGTCTTTGCAGAATCAGGGCCTAAATTATTAAGAAAAAAAGTCTGATGTTAGAGGATTTCCATCCACCTAGATAGTCTCAAGTGAATAACTATACTGAAATATTAAGGCTTTTGTGCTTTCCCCACCATCTCTTCAATACTCAAATACACAGAGCAACATTTTTTTGCTACAGTACCTACATTATCTAAAGGAAGTGTTATAATATCAGCTCCACAACGGTTTCAGTTTCACTGAGGGCCAGGGTTCTTTCCCTGTCAAACCAATGACCGTTGCATTTTCTTAAAAATGTACAGAAATTATCTCTCTCATTGATGATTGATAAGAGAAGACAGTGACCTTGTCACACAACAGACTCATTCAGGAATGACTAATATCTGAAATATTAACAAATTCCATAATCCCATTAGGGATTTCAGTACCATGAACTCATTGTGAATCTTGCCTGAATTTTAATTAAAGGCTAAGGATTAGGAAAGAACTCTATCATATGTTACCATTGTGCACTCCCTTCATGAAAGTTTGTGCAGGTGTCATGCAGCTTGAGGGGAATATCATATGGTACATTGCTTTCAGCTTTCAAATCACTGTCGATAGTCAGGTTACTTTGAGAAAATACAAATGCTATCAGAAGAAAAACAGAATTGCTCAGAAAATAAGAATGTAAAGACATGGGGTAAAATCCTGGCCCCATTAAAGTCAATGGGAGTTTTGCCATTAACTTCAATGGAGCCAGGATTTCACCAGTGGAAAATAACATGCTCTTTAACAAAGATTGGTATTGCAATTAATTACTTACTGAGTATCAGCTATAAAAATATATATTCTCCCTGGCACATGAAGCCAATGTTCTTCATATACACGGCAAGAGGTTTTAATACTATTACTTCAGTGAGCAGACTTCCATTCTAATATCCAATTGTAAATACCGCTAATATTAATTATACAAATGACGACCAGAACTGCATTTATTATTTTTTAAATGAGGGAAAATTATTATTAATCCCGTTTATAATTATAGTGCCTAATGGCCACAGGAGCAAGGCCTCCTTGTGCTAGGCACTGTACAAACACAGAGCAGTAAATGGTCACTGTTCTAAAGAGCTTACAATGTCAACAGAGAAGACACATGCAGGGTGGGGGAAGGAGTGTGCACTCTGTGATGGCAGCAAACATCATGGCAGTTCTGGTTTTTGTTCTGGTTCTGTTTAACCTAGGAGGGGATAAGCTAAATGGAAAGAAAAGGGAAAGGAAGGGGGATTGGGCAGAGTCTAGAGGGTAAGAGGGGCAGGTATAGAGTGAAGCTGTGGTGAACGGACTGTGAAGAAGGAGGTGGTAGAGAGTTGGAGCAAACAGCCAATCAGAACAGGGCACAAAAAGTACAGTCAAAATTGCAAAACGTTCTCTGACTGTCCAGAGATCTCTACTTTGGCTGATCTTGTTGCTACTGGCTGGAGGCCCAGGCTGGCTCCTCTCTGCAGTTCCCCCCCCCCCAAGACCCAATGGAGGGAGGCACCACCTCGGTCCAAGTGCCTCCAGAGTAGTGGGGGGTCTGCCCTGGAACAGTTCTGGATGCAGGGGATGTTGGAGGGAGAGATACCCCGGCTAGAATCCACTTTACCCTCTCCCCTCCTCCAGTGCAGTAGTCCCAGAGTTTGAGGAAAGAGGTATAGCCTACTCCTAAATGGGTACTCATGTCTGCATCAAAAGCCAAGTTAATGTGTGCTTGTGTTCTGACTGTCAGCAGCCTACGCATTGCTCTGCATCAGGTCTGGTAATGACAGGAATGACCAGGAGTGATAAGGTTAAATCCTTTCTGAGACTTCAGAACGATCAGAACTCCACACCAACCAGATTCAGAAACACGTGGAGCTGAAAAGTGGTCTTAAAAGGGCATGGGTGGAAAATAATTAAAAGGAAGATCTATGACCCACCCTACGTGGAAAAATATGGCTTACATAATTAAACTGAATCAGACTATTGGAGTGCCCTAAGGGACAAGCACTCTGTGATGAGGTGAAAACAGAATGAGGTTGTATTACATGCAAAGTATTGCCATCATTGAGGATATCAAGCAAGAGATGCTCTGACATCATACCAGAGGTTCAGGAGTATTTTAAGGGTCATTGCTGCTAAGAGATTAATTCCTGTGTAACAACTGCCATGCTGGCTCATCAGCAAAGACGGAATCTGGAAACTGCAACATTAACAGCATGAATTTCTATCAGTCAAGATAAATGAGTAATTCTTGTAGCTGCAATAGACTCATATCCTCTGTGGACAAGTTACTAAAAGGAGGATATATAACACACTGAGCAGTGGGTTACCATTGCACAATGGAAACAGTTCATATAACCCAATATAGGGTAAAATTCCTTCCACTTAACTAAAGCCTGAGCATTTGGATTTTTGGTTTGTGGAGGTAAGAACCTTAATGTCTCAAAAATTTTGTAAGCTAGTTCTCATCAAGTCTGCTAAATCTTATTGTCATAACTTGTTGCAGCACCCCTATACAGATTAGCATGGTCGTCTGGTATGTATGTCACTTTAAAAAGTTTACTTTGGGGTACTAAAAGAGGACACATTGGATAATGTGGACCAACTAGAATATGGACAGAAGTATAATTACAAGTTTTGCTATGTAAAAATTTGTGTTCTCCTCAGGAGCGTCTTGGCCCCCCGCAAACACTAGCATAGAGTAATATTTAATTTTGCTAAACTCATGGCTTATTCAAATAAATCAGGAGACCGCTTCTTTCCTAAAAGACCTAAAGGTTCAGTATGTAAATCCTCTCACCTACTCCACACTGCTCAAACAACATTCCCATGGAGGAGTTTGGGGAAGGAGATAGGGAATATGACCAGAACACAGAGAGACTGGGTGCATGTATTAGGTGAGAGGAGGGGGGATAATATTAGGGGAGTAATGTATTGAGAAACCTGGAGGAGACAGCCCAAATCACTATAGAACTCAAGTTATTATAACCAGAGAGTTCTCTGTTGGCAAGAAGCAGCTGTTCTGCCATATCACTGGATACTAGGGCACAAGCATTAGATATCATGCTAGCATCTATAGGGCCCGCAGTGGCGGTCAGGTCTGACCAGATTCTAATTAGACTCCGAATTACATGTAAAATAATTAACTTCATTCTAGAATTGCAGTGACACTGAAAAAGACTTAGTGATAATAGTAGATAACCAACTGAGCATGTGCACTCAGTGCAATTCTGTGGCTAAGTGGGGGAATGCCATTCTTAGATACAAAGTCAGGGGAATATTAGATAGGAGAAGGAAGGTAGTATTGCCTTTGAATACTGCATTAACAAGACCACTACTGGAATACTGTGTTCAATTCCAGTGCCCACACTTCAAAATGGATGTTGAAAAATTGGAAAATCTTCAGACAAGAGCTACAAGAAGGATTTAAAGCCTGGAAAACATGCCTTATATAGTGAGAGACTATAGAAACAATCTATTTAATTTATCCTAAAGGGGGGGGGTGTCAAGAGATTATTGGATCATGGCCTACAAGTGTCTATATAAAGAAGAGATTTCTAATAGATGGCTCTTTAATTTAAACAGAAAAATGCATAAACAAGATCCAACAGTGGAAAGCTGAAGGTAGACAAAAAATTCCAACTAAAAACAAAGCACAAATGTTTAAGTGAGGGTAATAAAACACTGGAATAACACACAAAGGGAGGCAATGGATTATCCATCACTTGAAGTTTTTAAATCAGGGCTGGGTATCTTTCTAAAAGATGTGCTATAGCTCAACAAAAGTTATGTGCTTGATGCAGAAATTATTGGGTGAAGTTCTATGGCCCGTGTTATGCAGGAGGTCAGACTAAATCATCATAATGGTCCCTTTTAGCCTAAAAGTCTACAAAACCATTAATCAGATTTTCCATGTGGGTTTTCCTGTCTTACTGTTAGGTGTTTCTTCATTTGTTCCTTTTTCAGTATTGCTACTGGAACAATTCTGCCAGAGAGCACTGATGGAACATATGCTATAAATTATTTGCTACTTAGAAAGTCTAAATGCCCTGGTGAGAGAAGGTGATTTACTTCTAGCATGTATATTATTCATGGTTTTCTTTGTCTCAGAAAACTGTCTGAGTTCAGTATGTATTGTGACTTGAAGATTGACAAAACTTCTGTAATGATTAAAATTATTAATAAAATGTAAATTTAAAAACAAAAAAGAACCACTTTTTTCTTGGCATAGAAAGCATCGGAATGGAGAAAATGGAAGTAGCATACAGTACTTATAAATTTGTTTTGAAATTACGAACAGCAGTACTGTTCTTTATGTGCATTCTGCATTAACTCAATGGGGATGTCTACACAGCAACTAGACACCCACGGCTGGCCCATGCTAGCCGACTTGGGCTTGCAGGCTCTTTCATTGCTGTGTAGACTTCCGGGCTAGAGCCCCAGCTACACCCTGAGCCTGGAAGTCCACACAGCAATGGAACACCTCCACAGCCTGAGCAGGCTGATACGGGCCAGCCGTGGGTTTTTCTTTGTTGTGTAGACATACCCAATGAGGCTATATATACAGATGTATGGATATTTTTCTAAGAATTTTTTTATTTGATTTTAAAAATAATCAGTTCTGTGCTATGTATGGTTTAAATAAACCTGCTTGACACAAAAGTCTGTTCTAATGGTGGAGAACATAGGAATTGCTATACTGGATAAGACCTGAGGTCCATCTAGTCCAATATCCTGTCTCTGACAGTGGCCAGTACCAGATGCAGCAGAGGAAGATACAGAACCCTGCAGTAGGCTGATAGAGACCATGATGAGACCTAATGAGGGGGACTTAATAGGAAGAGATTGGCTTAAGCACTGGAGCACAAGGTTTAATATCCCTTTCAAAATTTGTTGTAATTAATTATGACAACTCTGGATATTTTGATATCCATATCAATATGGATTTGGGGGGGGAAGGATAGCTCAGCGGTTTGAGCATTGACCTGCTAAACGCAGGGTTGCGAGTTCAATCCTTGAGGGGGCCACCTAGGGATCTGGGGCAAAATCAGTACTTGGTCCTGCTAGTGAAGGCAGGGGGCTGGACTCAATGACCTTTCAGGATCCCTTCCAGTTCTATGAGATAGGTATATCTCCATATTAATATCCAATCCTTTTTGAATTTTGTTAAGCTCTTGGTTGCAATGACACCTCTTCTGGCAATGAGTTCCCCAGTTTAACTACTGCTGTCCAGTAATTATGGTCAGTTCCCCCCAAATAGCCACAAAGAAACATCTGCCAGCCTCAGCAAGATGGAGGGAGGAAAAAGGAGGTGAAAGAGTAAACAAATGACACCCCACGGATTTACACAGTCTCTATTAGAAGTTATTTGGGGGGAACCTAAGCATGGAGCCCTCTTCTCGGCAGGGACGTGCTGACAATATTTTAATAAAAAACTGTTCCCACATAGGTCCGAACCCTGCAACTGACCCTTCTTTGGCAGATCCCAGAATCGACACAGATCATTGATGCTAACAGGGCCCCATAGGGGACAGAGATCCAAATCCCGTGAAGTGGATTGTGGATTTAGGGCTTAAGCTTGTGAGAACCCTGGTAAACAGGGTGTATCTGTGCTATAGAGATGATTACTGAGGGACTGCAGATTCTCTAACTTTGTCTCTTATTTAAACAAAATCACTTTCTTATAAAAAGAACTAAAGAGGGAGGTAGCCTGGCTTGACAAAACATATTTAACTGTACTTTGCTGTGAATGTTTACACTTTTATTTCTGAAGATTTACTAAGAATATTAAGCATGGTGTTCAGTTTATGCAATACAAAAACAGAATTAAGGCCTTGTATAGGGACTCTGGGACATCGCCGCCACCCCTCCTCCCCCCGCGCCCCAGATTAAAAAAAAAATCCTGTCATTTGGTACAAACTGTTCCATTCCAAATCTAAACCAAATTTGCCCTTCAAAAGAACTTTAATAATCCCCAGATATAAATCTGGACTGACAGGCATGATTTAGGAGTAACCAGGAAGGGGATGAGCAAGGAAATAATCTCAACCCTCCCTTCATTGTGGAGACAGAATTGTACCGAAGACTTCAACGACCTCCCAAGAGCTCACTCCCACACATGAGTGCCATTAGATAACCAATAGATGCTTGGAGCATCCAGAAATTAGACTGGACTTAAGGGTGGCAGAGCGCTACACTGGAACACCAGGCTCACCATTAGGGCTCACTTATTTTATTCCACAGGACAAGTAATCACATGGGTGAAATTCACTCCCCTCACAGAGTCCAGGTACTACCATGCACTGTGTTGGGAGTTAAATCCATATTGGCAGAGTGGAAGGATGAAATCCATGCTTGGGAAAAGAAAATACAGTGAAGAGGCTGTGGGATGCAGACACCACCTGACTGTTATTACATGCTAAAGTATCAGTTGCTGCCCTACAGTAAACCCTACGTGGGATGCAGTAGCTCCCATTCCTCAACCTACCCCATCACTCCTCCCCACGGAGCCAGTGTGTAACCTAACTCCACAGAAGTCAAGGGGGCAGAGGTCTTTGTACACAGCTGCCTGCAAACACAAAACCTGCTCAGTGATATAGAAGGGATTTTGCAGTAAACAGGGACTCTCTTCACCAGTCAGTTAATTTAACTCCATTGTGATATGTGTGGCATAACACTGTACTCAGTCATCCTGTAGTGTCATAACATCACAACAACGTGTGAAATAAATTCACAACTCAACTGCACTGCAAGCAAGGTCAGCAGGCCAAGGAATGAACCACCAGAATTTGGGACTGTTCTATGGATTTGGGGATGGTTGACAACTTAACCAGGAATTTTATGTTCATATTAAAAATTGAGGAAACTGAGCCTGGCCTTGCTAAAATTTTTCATCTGAGCAACAGAGAAGGGGTTGATGATATACATTTGTAACTGAAGTTAGACAATGAATCTGAAATGTATACATATGCAAATATTCTCCTTCATGTACAGCCTGAAGGCATGATCTGCAGATCAAACTGCAGTATGCAAAAATAAGTTTAAACATTAGAAAGGAACAAGGTTTATTTTATTAAAGATTATCTAAAATGGTTTTTCCTTCGATATTTTAATTACTCTAATACAGAAAGCCTTTATTTTTTTTTGCAGTAAGACTGAGCTGCAAACATTGAGGAGGTGCCATGAGGGAGGTTTCAAAGATTTAGAACAAGAAGAAGTTTGATGGATTGTACTGATTTAGGCCTGATATAAATAAAAAGCATTTTTTCAAAAGGTGATATCCAACAAAATTGGGGAGAAAAGATTGTTGGCTGAAAATAAGAGCTAGTCTCTAGGGAAAAAAGGGACTTGGCAGGGCTATTAATTTCTCTTGGGGAAAAAAAAAAAAAAGTCTGAGCAGTACAATTATTTAGACTAAGAACTTTATATAAACCAAAGCTTGAATATTAAGTCTGCCTTTTTAGGATTTGCTGATTTTCAGCAATTCTACATGCTAAACTCTTAATTTAAACATTCAGTGCAGTTAAGTTTGTGATACAGATAAAAAAAACAGACAATACAAAGCATTTTTAAACCAACATTCTGAACATTGAAAAACTCAGCTAAGTCCAGAAAAATCACTTGAGTTCTGTAAAATACTATTTGAAACAAAAAAGTCAAAGTTTTATATTGATCTGTAATATCTAAAAAGGCTAAATCAACTGAAAGATTTTTAAATGTATAACAAATCTATTCCAAAGGCATAAACTCCTCCATACAGCTGACAACTTTCATTTTACAGTTTAGATTTACTACCAGTCTAGCAATCCCACATGACAGTTTCTGACTGTATTCTATGATGCAATACTTTCCATCACACAAATGGATGT
Organism: Terrapene triunguis; assembly: GCF_002925995.2. Classification (NCBI taxonomy): domain Eukaryota; kingdom Metazoa; phylum Chordata; order Testudines; family Emydidae; genus Terrapene; species Terrapene triunguis. The sequence goes on along the minus strand of NW_020664464.1, from coordinate 28,075,076 downwards.
CTGTGATTGATTAGGCAATTTAACACATGTACTGCAATTAAAACAGGGGAGAGAAAACTTTAATTTAAAGAAAAAACATGTTTAATGCAGCAGTATATGTGGGCTTTATAGATTTTAGCAGAATTCCAGTTTCTACCACACTGCTGTCAGGTTATTCAAAGCACATTCTTATTTTCCTTTTGCTGGAACTAAGAAGGTAACTGTTTTCCAAAAATAACATTCCAGGGTTTGCACATCCATTTTAGCATAATTGATATTATGTCAGCTTTAAGTAGATGAAGGATATTACAGTTTTCAAAATATCATCTGCAGATCAGAAAGCTCATTTTTTAAATTAAAAATAATTAAGTCCTAAACATCTATGTATATGAGGAAAACTTTGGCACAGTGTCAAGAAAAAAAATAAAATTTTGTTGCGTTTATTAGTTTGAGCTTGGCTTAGTTTTGGAACAAAAATACACACTCCCAAATTTCTACGTATAAAACTAACATTTAAAATATATAACTTTTTCTAAACGTGAAGATATAAATAAAAGAGAAATGTAAACAAATATTTGCTCTTGAGACCAACTAAAAATCATGAAATGATGAAATAAAGGAAAGAAATAACTGCTTGAAGAAACGTTTGCCATATGGAACTGCAGTATCATTAAATGAGTGCTAAAGCGCTTCACGCTTGGAATCAAAGCCTCTATCCTTGGAAAAGAATGTTCTCCAAATCCTGGCTCCAGCAAGAACTTTAATTTTTTTTTTCAAGTTTACATCCTTCATCCTACTCCTATCATTTTATAATTGCGCCTATATACTTTGTATGTCTGAATTAAGTTTTGCATTATAATCAAGATACACAAAGTGAACACTGAATTCATAAGCTAACACACTAGAAAAGGTATGCTAAAACAAGCTCAGGGCTTGATTACCGCCAACACCAACACACCCCTTACACTCACCCACCCACAGTAGACCCCTAGGGGAATATGAAATAGAAGAAAATCTCTGCAAAGTTCCCCTATGACAGAGTTCCTACATATCATTCGAAGGTTAAGGATTTGATGTGTGGGGACCACTGCCTATCATGCTGACCAATACTGTGTAATTGTTTCCTTGTGCTTCCCCATGGGTCTGTCTGTGTCCACTGATTATCTCTTGTCTTAAACTTAGATTGTAAACTCTTTGGGGCAGAAACTGTTTTTTTGTTCTGTGCTTGTACTGTGCCTAGCACACTGGGGTTCTGGCCCACACTGGGTCTCCCAGGTGCTACTGCAATGCACATGATATATAACAAACAAACAAACAAACAAAAACAACACACCAAACACATTCTGTCTGGGGCATGAAGTTTCCCTGCCCACAGAGAGATCAGAGCGAGGGCAAGGCCATTTGCACAGAATCTGTGCCTGTGCACTGGTCCTGGCTCCCAATGGTCCCCAGATATCCTTGGCAGCAAAACTACACCACTAAGGAATCTCCCTGGCTGCACCTGCTCCAGACCTTCCTTTAATGGGGATCCCTACTATGGCGGTCTCAACAGGCGAGATAATATAGACCCAGGCTATATTTTTTCTCAAGGTAAGCTTTATCCTTTGTCACCATTTCTTTTTTACATATTGGAAAGGAAACACTCCACCAATGTATTCAAATAAATTTCTGCTAAAAAGTCTGTAAAGCTACACTAGTCAGATTTTGCAGTGCTGCACCAGAATAAATTCAAATCAGCTCCACTGATGAGATGTGCCAAACTACTAACCAAATCACATTGAAGGGTGGGAGATAGCAGCAACGTAATCCACTGTAACCCTGATTGTGCACTAACAGCTGCACAACTGCCCTGCTGCTATGCCATGGCAATGGATTCCTTCATTCCCCGACCCCGGCTGAACCTTCCTACACTGCACAAAAGCCTGTAATTCAGGCTTGGGTCACAAGCCAAGATTTGCCCCTAAGAAAATAAGATACTGCTTAGCAAAACACAGCCCCTGCACAATCAGACCAATGTTCATTATAACCTTGAATTACTTGATATTCCAAATAGTGAACAGGGCAATGCCTTAGCTATGCCCCTGGGGGTTGGAATCTTTCCTTTGCACCATGTATTTCATCCAGGAGACTTAAAATTCCACCTATTCTGCAGGGAGAGAGTTAGGGCTTTTTTAGGAACTCAGTACTATTCAGTGGAATTCACCCTCCAAGACTGGAAATCCGCAATAGGCAAGGCAGAATTTTAAGGACTGCACAAAGAATGAGCACCTGGAATACTGAAGACAGAATCTAGAAATCCCCGCTATAAAGCCATTCTCCAAATCTTTATTCACGTCAGTAGTCCCACTGAAGACAGCATAGCTACTTATTTAATTAAGGACTACACATTTAAGTAAGAGTGTTCAGAATCAGTACCACTAAGCGAACACCCTAACACTTATTTTTCGCAGAATCTCTGAACCTAGAAATTCACATTGGGACATTTTTCAATTATTCAGGTGTAAAGCAGCAGTCAGGACAATTACTTTAAATCTGCATTTCGCCCCCGTAGGTGCAAAACACAAAAGCAACGGTATGTAGTTTATTCAAATTTTCCTGCTAGGTGGACCAGTGGTTCAAAGGTTTTTTTTTTTTTTAGCACTGGTGACCTGTATTCAAATCCTTGCTAGGTCAAAAGTGAAAACTGAATTTGATGTTTACATCTGAGTCCCTATTTGGCCATATCAGTCAGCTTACAGTTTGGCACTGTTAGGCATGACTGGGAGCCTCTATTCAAGTAAGGCATTACACTAAAATATCAGAGGTGTTGTGGGTTAGGACTGAGGTGAATTAAGATGGGTCATACAGACCAACTTCACTCTACGCCTGGCTCTAACCAATGTGAGAATTCCTTCAAAATTCACCCAAACTTTTTAAAGAAAGAAAAAAGAAAAAGAAAAAGAAAAAAACTGAAGTTATTTCAATAGCAAATCCTGCTCAAACTAGAGAAAATACACGTTTAAAAAAAATTTAGAAACCCTTTAAACACATAGTCCTGCAGCTGCACTCAGTCATTAACTTCATGAAAATAAATAAATAAATAAAATAAATAAAGGGACTTAACTATTTCACAACTGCCAAAGTCTCATGTCCAGCTAGAAGAGGAACATTCCCCAAGATGCCTACCATACCTGGATTATCCTGACATTCTGTTGGTTTCAGTGCATAGTTCACAACACCCTTTCTGCTGACGGGAATAAGGACATTTTCCTCATTTTGCAACCATTGGCCTCAATGCTCTAACAGGATCTACCAGTGTGTATCAATTAGGCTCATGTAAAGTCTTCAGTGGGACTCCAGGACCACTGCTGATATTCACCAGGAAGTAGGACAGAAGGTAAAAAGAGGCAGCAATTCTGAATCCACCAAATTGTGTCTATGAAGAGCTAACATGTCACCTTTGCAATAGCCTAACCTATTACTCTGAAGTGGAGGAAACCAGATTTCCCCTCTAAAATGCAGTTTTTTCCAAGTTTCAGAACAATGTTACTGATCTGCTTTTACCCCATAAGAGACATGTTCAATCTCACTACATGCTAAGACAGACATCTGGACAGTTCTTCTCTACAGAATGGTAGCTATTAATGATAGCTTTCTAAATGCAGCCTAACTAGTGGTAAAGGAAGAGACATTCTTAAATTCAAGAATTTAAAATGGACCAAATTTAAAGAACTTTTAATCCCCTGATTAAACTTCAATTTAAAGTGAGGTAAGCTAAAATAATAAATTAAAGAGACAAACAGGTTACTGTTCACTGACAAAATTATGAAAACTGAAAAACATTTTAAAATCCAATATAATTGTTCGTCATTTATACTTTATTCACTTTTCACTCCCCCCCAACTTTAACAACAACAAACAAGCTAATCATTTTCACTTTCTATGTTGTACTGGTCAATTTACCTTTCTGGTTTTCATGCACTAGTGCAATGCTGCAACATTTGGGTTGCAAAAATACAGACAAGAGTTTAAATCTAAACAGTGGCCCTAAATCTGCATTTTCTACTAAAGCAAAACTCCCAGTAGCTTCACTGGGATTTTGGTCAGATTAAGTAAAAGTTAGTCTACGGTATATAATTTTAAATTCCAATCAGCGCACTACTAATACAGTACTACGTTTGAATGCGAGTAACTTTTCCTCAGAAACATCCTTCTGCTAAAAGACAATTTGAGCTTTACAATTATCTTGGATTTTCCAATAGTAGTCCAAAGTCCTCTATTTACTGATATTGAAAATAATTGTAAAGTAAAGACTAGAGAGCATAAAGTGACTCTTCACTCAGACTCAAACAAGCCAGAAGACGCGCACACACTCACAATTAATAACGCTGTTGGCAATACTTTTGCCACTTCCACTTTACAACTTTGTAATACAATCGTGCACTGCTGACAAGTATGGAATGACTCATTGAATTAGAATAGCAATTTAGTAGAATAGCAGCCGAAACATGTTTAAAGCTTCGTATTGGTCTATCAGTATTTCTAAAGGGGTATAAAGTTCCATTATAAGCCAATACAAAGGTGAAACAATATGGAGCTTTACATCACCAGAGTGCTACAAAGTTGCATAGCAGGTATGTTCTTACAATAAGAAAATAAAGAGGCTGATTATCACATGGGTACTTTAAAAAAAAGAAAGTATGAACATAAATTACTGCTCTACAAATCTTCAAGGAAGTTAAAGAACTAGTAAATAGATAATTAAATTATCAACTGAGAAATTTGTATAATGTATTCTAGTTCTGAAATGAAGTTTGAACTTTCTTTTAATAAGTGCTTTAAAATGTAGTATTTTCAGACATCAGTCAGTAAGAAATACCTGTAGAGTATAAGTTTTAACAGCATTTTTTTCTGTTTGGGTTACTAATCTTCAGGCTTTCAGTCTGCCAAAGTTCAGAAAAGTTGTTTCTCAGAAAAGAAAACATTTTCAAGTTTCAAATGGTAGAATTTTTATACGGGAAAATGTCTCTTCCATTGTTACATTTTATTATCATCAGATGTTTTTAGTTAAGTTGGGAGGCCTCTCTTAACTTTCCATTTACTGTAGATATTCCAGATTAAGATGGAATTGGGCAAATAGAAGCACTGAACTTTTTGGGCAATGCACTGCTATGTGAGACATAGATATATGATGTGTCAGTTGGTATCATGTTTTAAAATATGGATTGAAGTATGATCTACCGCTTACCTTACCAATAGGTTGAAATTAGGTCATAAAATTAACAAAAAGATTTCTCTCTCATTTTAATTTTCTTCTAGATTTTATGTCACAAGGTATGAAAAAAATGAAACAGATTAAATACTCTCTCAAAGTCTTATCATATATGGCAGCGCAACTTAGATTTAGAACATTATGGAAAGAGCAGAGACAGTTTAATATCCTGGCTATTGAAAGTAACATTTTAGATCAAAGCTGTACATGAGATGTGATCCCCAAAAATATGACTATAAGGCCAAGTTCTGGTTAGCAGTGAACAACCCATGGAACAGGACTCGTTAATGCAAAGTGAACCGAGGAATGGAATTACTCATCCCTAAACTAGAGTAGATGCTGCAAACACTGTGTGGGGATGGAAGCAGAGACAATCCTGCCCAACCCACATAAAGCGTTAATCATGAAGGGAATGGAAGAATGGAAAGGAGGAAGCAGGATTCAGGGTGATCCCTTCGTTAGGAAGGCTAAGATGTTTCATGTAGGCCTGGAAGGCAGTGGTTCCCAGAGGCCTGAGAATTGTAGCCTGTCCAAAAAAAAAAAAAAAAAAAAAAAAAAAGAAAAAGCAGCAAGACTTCTCTGAGGAGTAATCTGTAGACTAAGCTTCCCTGTTTACCGACACAGATTTCCCTAATGCAGGGGTGCTGGAACAATTTGTATAGCAGAGGTGCTGAGAGCCATTGAACCAAAACTGTAAACCCTGTATATGATTAAAACCACTTCAAGCCAGGGATGCGGTCGCACCCCCAGCATCTATGCCCTGATGTAAGGGAAAGCTGGGAGATCAGCTCTGCGTGGATTTTTCCCTTTTGAGTTGAACTCAAACTCTTTGAAAGTCTAGTGAATTGAACCGATTCTCTAGTCCTTCCTGTGGGAAATGAAAGGCCTAAGAATAACCTGGTAGTTATATTATGGCCTGATTTTCAAAGGTGCTGAGCAATTCCCATTAAAGTCAATGAGAGGTGCAGGTGTGCAGCATCTTTGAAAACCAGGCCACTTAATCCTAATTAGTTCTGACAAGTTAAGAATCAGTACAGTATGGGAGAAATGTAAAATTATTATTATGTAGTTACTGTTATCTGTTCAAATATGCCACTAGCACTAACAGACATTACCCTCCTGTTTCCTAAGAAGAGAAAAAGGTGTTCAACGGTGTTCATTGCAAGGCCATGCTAAGCTACTGATTACCAAATCTTCTATCCTGCCTCAACTCTGATTAAGTGTAATGGATATATTTATTCATCCACTGACTAGAGTGATGAATGCTTTTGTCATCATCCACTTATATAGGACATGTAATATTACCATACAACACTTGAAAATGAAAAGAAGACTTGCATAAACATAAAGCTGTGAACACATGGGAAAAATTTGCATGCATTAAACTGTGAAGTTAAATTATGATCACAGGGAAACGTTTTTATAAATCCACAGATGAAGTATCCACAGTACTGATATAACTGCTTTGTCCTGTAATATTCTGTGCACAAAACCAATGTTTGCTTTCACAGAAACCAAAATCCACTTATAAAAGTTGGAACTGCTGTTTAAGTCTCATGTTATTCTTTATTGTCTGCTCCTATATAGTATGTTTTAGTGCTAATGGTGAAACTGCTGCTTTTGCCTCATTTCAACACAGATGCACAACAACAGCAACTCTAAGTTAACTGCACCTAAAGTGATAGCGTACAAGTCTATCCATCATCATTTTGGGAAGAAGTCTGAAGAAAGATCTTACAAGTTCAGAATGTAGAGCTTAATCATGCAACTTTTAACTCCCTAATGTACTAACCCAGGATGCCAGTAAACTTGAAAGAACAATCTAATAGGAGGGCTAACATTTTTTGAAGTGGTCACTTATTCTGGGTCTTCCATTTTTGGGTGCTCCGTTTGAGACACTTTGAGACACTTGGCCTGACTTTCAGCAGTATTGGGCACCTGCCGTTTGCCTTGACATCAGTTGGAGTTAGGGTACTCAATACCTAGGAAAAATCAAACCCCAAGGGTATGTCTAAACTGCAGCTGGGAGGTATGATTCCCAGCATGGATAGACAGACTCACTCTAACTCTGCTTGAGCTAGCATGCTAAAAATAGTTGTGTGCACATTGTTGAGCAAATGATATAAAAGACATTCACATTTCAAGAATAGGGCAAGGGTTCTCAAACTGGGGGTCAGGACCCCACTGGGGGTTGTGAGGTTATTACATGGGGGGGGGTCACAAGCTGTCAACCTCCACCCCAAATCCCACTTTGCCTCCAGCATTTATAATGGTGTTAAATATATAAAAAAAGTGTTTTTAATGTATAAGGGGAGGGTCGCACTCAGAGACTTGCTATGTGAAAGGGGTCACCAGTAAAAAAGGTTTGAGAGCCACTGGAATAGGGTCAAATAGAATACACTTTAGAAGTCATCTAATGCATGGGAAATGACTGCCTAGGAAGGAATACTGCGGAAAGGGATCTGGGGGTCATAGTGGATCACAAGCTCAATATGAGTCAACAGTGTAACACTGTTGCAAAAAAAAGCAAACATCATTCTGGGATGTTTTAGCAGGAGTATTGTAAGCAAGACACAAGAAGTAATTCTTCCACTCTACTCCGTGCTGATTAGGCCTCAACTGGAGTATAGTGTCCAGTTCTGGGCACCACATTTCAGGAAAGATGTGGACAAATTGGAGCAAGTCCAGAGAAGAGCAACAAAAATGATTAAAGGTCTAGAAAACATGACCTATGAGGGAAGTTTGAAAAAAACTGGGTTTGTTTAGTCTGGAAAAGAGAAGATTGGAGGGGGACATAACAGTTTTCAAGTACATAAAAGGTTGTTACAAGGAAGAGGGAGAAAATTATTGTTCTTAACCTCTGAGGATAGGACAAGAAGCAATGGGCTTAAATTGCAACAAAGGCGATTTAGGTTGGACATTAGGAAAAACTTCCTGTCAGAGAGGTTAAGCACTGGAATAAATTGCCTTGGGAGGTTGTGGAATCTCCATCATTGGGGATTTTTAAGAGCAGGTTGTACAAACACCAGTCAGGGATGGTCTAGATAATACGTAGTCCTGCCTTGAGTGCAGGGGACTGGACTAGATGACCTCTCGAGGTCCCTTCCAGTTCTATGATTCTATGTCTTCCAATGTATGTCATTATGAGATGTATGAATAGAAAGGTGGTACGTAAGACAAGTAGTAATTGTTCCACTCTAGTCAGCACTGGTGAGACCTCAGCTGGAGTACTGTGTCCAGTTTTGACCACCATATTTTAAGAAAATGTGAACAAATTGAAAGCCCAGAAGAGAACAACAAAAATAAGAGATTTAGAAAACATAACCTTTGAAGAAAGGTTGAAAGAATTGGGCATGTTTAGTCTAGAGAAGAGAAGGGACATGATAAGTTTTCAAATATGTAAAAGGAGGATGGTGCTCAATTGTTCTCCATGTCCACTGAGGGTAGGACAAGAAGTAATCAGCCGAGTTTGCCACAAGGGAGACTTAAATTAGATACTAGGAAGAGTTTTCTAACTATAAGGATCGTTAAGCACTGGAATAGGTTACCTACAGACTGGGAGATTGTGGAATCCCTGGATGTGGAAGTTTTTAAGAACAGGTTAGACAAATGCCTGTCAGGGATGGTCTAGGTATACTTGGTCCTGTCTCAGAGAGGTGGATGGACTAGATGACCTCTTAATGTCTGCTCTAGCCATACGTTTCTGTGATTCTATGACTCAAGAAAGATGTTCAAACACAACCATGATACAGTATTAACCTGTATGCACAGGAAATCTGTGCACAACAGCAACACTTTTATATTTAGCATCAAGGCCAAACTAGAATTTAAAAAGCACAATTATTTTTACAATACATTGTCAAGCAACTATTCCATTGCTGTACTTATGCAATAGAGAGTCAGACAGTCATTTTGTATGAAGGGTGGCTTGTGTTTAAAGCACTAGAATGGGACTCAGAAGAGCAGGGTCTTTTTTGAGGGGGCGAGGGGATCATGGGCAAATCACTAGATCTGAATGTGCCTTGGTTCTCCACCTGTAAAGTGAGGATAACAATACTTGCTGTATCTGTCATGTCTATTAAGACTGTAAGCCCTTCAGGGCAGGGACAGTCTCTTACTGTGTATATGTGCAGCCATACAATACTGGTGCCCCAATTTGGTCAGGCCCTTTTGGCACTATTGTAATACAAATATTAATATTAGAAAGTAAAAATAAATTAATGTGATTTTAAAAGTATGACAAGTTGACTAGCTGGCACACAAACTTCTTAACAGTTGGCTCTAGCTTTACAATTCCTACTGGATGCCTACTATATTTGAGGTAAAGAAACTGAATGTTCATGACTACCAGGCTAATAAATCGGTAGTTCAGCCCCTAAACAGTCCTTTAAACTTGATTTTCTTGTATAATAGCGAGTTTGTTGTGAATGAAACTCATGAGCACTGGCTAGCAAAGCACTTTTTACTGTGTGAATTGCTCTTTTTCGTTATGGAGACTCCAATCATGGCTCCATAATTACGACTGTGATGAACTCTGCACTTAAAGAAGGGATTCAGCTTCTGTGATATGGATTGGAAAATATAACATCTTCTTGCAAATTGAAGCACTTGCTCTCCGGGTACAGAATATATTTGAGAATTTACAAGCAAATCTGTTAATACTGTAAAACAAATATCCAGAATTTTTTATGTTAAGTGGGCTCATCTGTTTGGCAAAAGCATTGTTATACCCCCTTTGTTCTTTCACATGATACTACACACACAAAAATTCAAGTTTCCTCATTTTAGTGTACTTATGAATGTCCTTCAGAAAAGCCAACAACCTGCATATTTTCCTTCTTAAACCATCAAGATCTCTAGGAAAAAAAAATATCCACTTATTTTAGGCCACTCAATTGCTAGTTAAGAAGATGCTTTTCCAAGAATATTTCTTGTGCAGAATTCTTACTTCATACTAGTTTGTCACTGTCCATTAAAAATCTAATAAGCGCTAGTGCTGTTTATCCCTTGTTCTCCCTTCTTCTGCAATTTCTTATCTAAATTTCTTGCCACTCTTCTTTTAACATCTCAACGAGTTCATCAGTATCTCAATATGTTTTCATCTAATACTTCACTACAACTTTCTAAAATGTGCTGATGGTTACTATTACCCCACTCAATCCTTAATGTTTTGAAAGGAGATCATGAACTGGCTTTGAAGGCTTCAGCATTTAAAGCCAGTTCATGATCATTTGCCAAAGGACTTGTCAAGACCACCTCTCTCTCTCAGTTCCTACTTCATCTAGCTCCTTACTCTTTATCTTCACTGCTTTAATTTTATTCAGTCTGTTTCTAGACCTCATTTTCTTCCTATTTTAACAGCTCATTGCTGTATAATGAGTATTTCATCTCTCATCTCTAGAGCCCAGCAAAACTGCAGATATCCATGGACCATATTTGCAGATCTCGGATCAAATGCAGATACAAATTTTGAATCCGTGAAGGGCTCTACTCATCTCTTTGCATGTATTACATCCACTAGGTTTTGTTTCTTGATCTGTTTAGCTTCTCATCCTTTGAGCTGCTTTGGTATTATTAAATTCATTGGCTAATTTAAACTGTCCAGCTAATCCTAACAAGGGGATCAGATGTTTCAAAAATCCACTACATAAAAAGACTCATCTGAGAAAAGCTAAATGAGCATTTTTAAATAACCATTTTTCTTAACACAACTTCAATAAACTAGAATATTGCAGATCAAGTAATGCATAGACTAACAAGAGCTATAGCAATGGCAGCAGGAATCATATTAATAGCATACTCTGTGTGTTCCAGGAGACTCACGTTTCTGTTTTTTTTTTTTTCATTTCTGATAGCACTGAACTTTCACGTTTTCAATGATATTCCTGTCATTTACAGCTGCTAAATTTACTGAATAAAAATCTGGAGCAAATAACCAATGACATTTAAAATTCAGGAAAGTCAGGAAGTCAAGTAATCTGGCCCTGCATTGACTCCTCTAAACTCCAGACAAGTCACAAAAAGAGACAGCCTGAGCATACAGTTCTCTCCAGGGAGCAAAATGACCAATACATATGGCTCTTCCAGTACCTCTTCCCAAAAGGACTCCCATCAATCTGCTCCATCTCAAACATCCTTTTATAGAGGCTCACACAGGAAGGGGATTTCCTGTCTATACATAGGTTGCTAACAGTTTGGGTTTATTTTGACCATGTTTTAGCTTCCTCCCCACTTCCAATAGACACTACTGCAGTAAGAATAATGTGCGCTATGGAATAAATGTATCCCTTTTTGGTTATAGAATAGTTTCTGAAACAATCCTGATTTCTATAAATATATTAGTCATTCACTAAATCATTTCAGATAATAATTCAGTTTACTAGTTATACAAACTGCTTACTTTGAGTATTTAGTATTTGTTTTTGTCATATGATTGGTCACATGGTATTGTTTACTTTCCATGGCCTGGATACTTCAAATTTCTTTTTTTAACAGGAGAGTAACAAAATGATGAACACCACATTTTCAGATGCATATTCATCTTTGCTAAGATTCATGAAACATTTTATGAAAATATCTGAATATCAATGCCCAGGATTCATCCACAAATAACGAATAATGACCAATTCTGTGTTTTTATTCTCAAAATATTATTGGATCTGTTTTTATTATTCAACCAGCCCTGCCAAATATCTTGCCTACATCTATGTCAAAATAAGTGACACGCTAGAATAGGTATATTAAAAAAAGGCAAATGTGTACTTCGTGTCTGATCTGGTTGTGACAGGATATTTCACCACATCATTCAGAAGTACCAAAAAGTCTATTTTAGGCCTCCTTCACATTCTGTTAGTAAGTTATCCATCCATACCTAAAGCAATAGAAAAATATGCTGTCATTTCCATAACCTCTTTGACAACATAATTTTTAACGTAACTACCTAATAAATGCATATTATAGTGAGTGTCTTATCAAATAATCTAGATGGGGTTATGCTAGGAATGTCTTGGATACTGGTAGACAAATTTGGGTTAGGAGAGAAAAAATAGGCATGATCCTCCACTATCTTGCATCATATATAGTCATCTACACCTATACAAAGTTAGTACACAGTGGGCATAACACACTACTAAATCAAAATGGTAGTGTTTCACTCCTACCTTCTACTCATGCGGTTCTGGCCTCCAATTACTGTGGAAGAATTCAAAGATACTTGATACTAAATGTAATACTGTGTGGTCACAATTGGAATAACATGCCTTATTCTATGGCAATGTTTCCTCCTGTGAATGTCCACATGTATGGTATTGTAGGTGGCTCATTGGATGTATGTTGGCAATCTGTATAGTATTACATAACTACAGTAAACTACAGAGTATTTTTTTCCACATTCTGTTCTGGTAGAGGAAAAATGGAAAGCAAATATTAAATTTACATGAACTTTTATAGTCTCTATAAGTTATGAAACATCTTGAAATCATCAATTAATAGAAGCCAGTGTCATCACATGATGCTTTGACATGATGAAACTATGAAAGAAACCAGCAGAAAGAATATTTTATCATTGCAGATTTTTATGTTGTATAAAATTTTTAATTAGATACATTATATCATGACAGCTCTTCAATTTCTTTTCAATTTGACATGCTTATAACGTTAAATTCAATTCCTCCCAGTTTCTTCTTCTCTTGACATCTGTGATTTTCTACTTGCTCTTGCTGCTGATAAAAACAGCAACTCTCAGAAGAAAGTAAGAGGACAAAGGAGTCATACTGCTATCTACTGTAAGGCAGAGCTTCAGCTGGTGTAAACTGTCATAGCTGCATTGAAGTCTATGAAGCTATGACATTTTATAACAGGGAAAGGCCTCAACTGGATCTTTGAAATACCTAGGTCCCTTTTCTTACAGATTTCTAATCCCTTAAAGACCAGGAGAACAATGCAATAATTTCATGGAAGAGCTCTCAGAGTCATCAATGGAGTTACAGCTGGTGTGGAAATCTCATCCTTTTGCTGAAGGATAATGGGGAAACATATATTCCCTTGATAGCTCGGATTTTCCCTACCACTGTTTTTCTAGCCTTTTCTTCTGCTCTTCCTCTCTCCTACTTGCCTCCTTTTTATCCCCTCACTTATCTTCACTCTCCTCATCTTCATTCCATTCCCTTGTTCTCTTTCCCCATTTCCCCTTTTTCAGCATTTTGATATATTTGTGCCAATATAGGAAATTCAGGAAAAATGCATGGAATACAGAAAATATTAGACTTTGGGGGTGGGTTATAATTTTTCCTTTACTATCTCAAAGCTAGTTTGAAATTTGGCTACAACAAGAATACAAAATGCTGCCTTTAATGTTGACTAATTCAAAGAAATATCCTCACAAGAATGGAACAGAAATCAAAACATGTATGTTAAATATATAAACAAACACTCATTTGCTCTCCTTTGTTACTCTGTTTTTCATAAAATCTCTAAGAGTGCCCGAAAAAGGAGATGTTTCTGAATTTATTTAGCATGTGCTCTATAGAAACACTGGAACTATATTTTTCAGGGAATTATCAAGGACATATGGTCAATTTCCACATCTAGGGGCCATATTTTAAAAAGGTATTTAGTAGGGCTGTCAAGTGATTAAAAAAATGAATCGTGATCAGTCGCACTGTTAAACAATAATAGAATAGTGTACCATTTATTTAAATATTTTTGGATGTTTTCTACATTTTCAAATATATGATTTCAATTACAACACAGAATACAAACTGTACAGTGCTCACTTTGTTTATTTTTGTTTAAAAGTATTTGCATGGTAAAAAACAAAAGAAATAGTATTTTTCAATTCACCTAACACAAGTACTGTAGAGCAATCTCATTATTATAAAGTTGAATTTACAAATGTAGAATTCTGTACAAAAAAAGTGCATTCAAAAATAAAAATGTAAAATTTTAAGAGCCTGCAAGTCCACTCAGTCCTACTTCTTATTCAGCCAATCGCTGAGACAAACAAGTTTGTTTACATTTGCAGGAGATAATGCTGCCCGCTTCTTGTTTACAATGTCACCTGAAAGTGAGAACAGGCTTTCTCATGGCACAGTTGTAGTCAGCACTGCAAGATATTTACGTGCCAGATATGCTAAAGATTCACATGTCCCTTCATGCTTCAGCCACCATTCCAGAGGACATGCATCCATGCTGATGATGGTTCGATAACAATCCAAAGCAGAGCAGACTGACGCATGTTCATTTTCATCATCTGAGTCAGATGCCACCAGCAGAAGGTTGATTTTATTTTTTGGTGGTTTGGGTTCTGTAGTTTCCACATTGGACTGTTACTCTTTTATAGGGTGACCAGATAGCAACTGTGAAAAAATGGGACGAGGGTGGGGAGTAATAGGCGCCCATATAAGAAAAAGTCCCCAAAAACGGGACTGTCCTTATAAAAACGGGACATCTGGTCACCCTATTCTTTTAAGACTTCCGAAAGCATGCTCCACACCTCGTCCCTTTCAGATTTTGGAAGGCACTTCAGATTCTTTAATCTTGGGTCTAGTGCTGTAGGTATCTTTAGAAATCTCACATTGGTACCCTCTTTGCATTTTGTCAAATCTGCAGCAAAAAAGTGTTCTTAAAACGAATAATGTGTGCTGGGTCATCATCCAAGACTGCTATAACATGAAATATATGGCAGAATGTGGGTAAAACAGAACAGGGAACATATAATTCTCCAACAAGGAGTTCAGTCACAAATTTAATTAAACACATTTTATTTATTTTTTTTAAACGAGCGTCATCAGCATGGAGGCTTGTCCTCTGGAATGGTGGCTGAAGCATAAAGGGGCATACGAATGTTTAGCATATCTGGCACATAAGTATCTTGCAATGCAGGCTACAAAAGTGTCACGTGAAGGCCTGTTCTCACTTTCTGGTGACACTGTAAATAAGAGGACAGCATTATCTCCTGTAAATGTAAACAAACTTTTTTCTCTTAGTCCTACTTCTTGTTCAGCCAATAGCTGAGTGGACTTGTAGGCTCTGAAGTTTTACATTGTAATGAACTGGTTGGATTATGAACAGGAGGCTGCCAGGCAACTCTCCAAGACCACGTTCTACAGGCCACTATCCTCTGATCCCACTGAGGAATATCAAAAGAAACACCATCTGCTCAAGAAATTCCCCAGCTACAGTATGGGAACAAATCTACATGGATACACCCCCAGAACCCCGACCAGGGGTATTCTATCTGCTACCCAAGATCCATAAACCCGGAAACCCTGGACACCCCATCATCTCAGGCATTGGCACTCTTACAGCAGGATTATCTGGCTATTTGGACTCTCTCCTCAGACCCTACGTTCTCAGTGCTCCCAGCTATCTTCGAGACACCACCGACTTCCTGAGGAAACTACAATGCATTGGTGTTCTTCCTGAAAACACCATCCTGGCCACCATGGATGTAGAAGCACTTTACACCAATATTCCACATGAGGATGGACTACAAGCTGTCAGGAACAGTATCCCTGATGAGGCGGCCACAGCACGCCTAGTGGCTGAGCTTTGTGACTTTGTCCTCACCCACAACCACTTCAGATTTGGGGACAACTTATACCTTCAAGTCAGTGGCACTGCTATGGGTACCTGCATGGCCCCACAGTATGACAACATTTTTATGGCTGACTTAGAACAACGCTTCCTCAGCTCTCGTCCCCTAGTGCCCCTGCTCTACTAGCGCTACATTGATGACATCTTCATCATATGGACCCACAGAAAGGAGGCCCTTGAAGAATTCCACCTGGACTTCAACAATTTCCACCCCACCATCAACCTCAGCCTGGACCAGTCCACACAAGAGATCCACTTCCTGGACACTACAGTGCAAATAAGTGATGGTCACATAAACACCACCCTATACCGGAAACCTACTGACCGCTATATATACCTACGTGCCTCCAGCTTCCATCCAAGACACATCACACGATCCATTGTCTACAGCCAAACCCTAAGATACAACCGAATTTGCTCCAACCCCTCAGACAGAGACAAACACCTACAAGATCTTTATCAAGCATTCGTAAAACTACAATACCCACCTGGGGAAGTGTGGAAACAGATTGACAGAGCAAGACGGGTACCCAGAAATCACCTACTGCAGGACAGGCCCAACAATCTACAACCTATCCTGGAAAATGATCCCTCACGCTCACAGACCTTGGGAGGCAGGCCAGTCCTTGCTTACAGACAACCCTCCAACCTGAAGCAAATACTCACCAGCAACTACACACCACACCAACCCAGGAACCAATCCCTGTAGCAAACCTCGTTGCCTACTCTGTCCCCATATCTACTCTGGCGACACCATCAGAGGACCCAACCACATCAGCCACACCATCAAGGGCTCATTCACCTGCACATCCACTAATGTTATATATGCCATCATGTGCCAGCAATGCCCCTCTGCCATGTACATTGGCCAAACCGGACAGTCCCTCTGCAAAAGAATAAATGGACACAAATTGGACATCAGGAATGGCAACATACATAAGCCAGTAAGTGAACACTTCAATCTCCCTGGTCATTCTATTACAGATTCAAAGGTCACTATCATTGAACAAAAAAACTTCAGAAACAGACTTCAAAGAGAAACAGCAAAACTAAAATTCATTTGCAAATTTAACACCATTAATCTGGGTTTGAATAGGGACTGGGAGTGGCTGGCTCATTACAGAAGCAGCTTTTCCTCTCCTGGAATTGACACCTCCTCATCTATTATTGGGAGTGAACTACATCCACCCTGATTGAATTGGCCCTGTCAACACTGGTTCTCCACTTGCAAAGTAACTCCCTGCTCTCCATGTGTCAGTATATAATGCCTGCATCTGTAACTTTCACTCTATGCATCTGAAGAAGTGAGGTTTTTACCCACGAAAGCTTATGCCCAAATAAATCTGTTAGTCTTTAAGGTGCCACCAGACTCCTTGTTGTTTTTGTAGATACAGACTAACACGGCTATCCCCTGATACTTTTTTGGAGTTAATCATGTGAGTTAACTGGGATTAATCGATGCCCTAATGTTTAGGTACCTAAATACGTCTTTAAAAATCTGGTCCTAGATCACTAAAATGAATCCAATTCATTGCGGCTATCATTGTAGTGGCTCTTCTGTGGACTATATTAATTGGGGTTCTCTGTGCAGTTCCTGCTGAACAAGTGATGTTATAATGAATGCCAAAAATGTGCTAGTTTTCTCAGCACAGAGGCCAAGGACTAAATGGGGATGGAGACTAAACTACCCTTAGAGGTATTCCCTCAAAGTTAGAATTGAGGCACACTGATTGAAAAGAGTAGAAAATCTTGCTCTCCTATTTCCTATTCTGTACCAATTCCATTGATAGACAAAGGACTTCAGTCTCCAGGAGTCTGGCATCTCTTACAAGCTCTGTAGTGACAAAAGAATTAAGTTGCTGTCTAACGCATGTTCACAAAGACGAGTAGGAAAGAGGTTCCACTTTCTCAGAGATAAGCAGTCATGGTATTCCAAAATAAATTAACCATAGTTCAAGAAAAAAAAAAAAAAAAAAAAAAGAATAAATTGTCCCAGAAGCAGTAATATAAAGACCTCTAAACACAGTCCTCCACCTAGAAAACACTGTTGAATAAAGCACGAGCACTGCACATATCCAGTCACAGGACTACAAAGGTGTAAGAAATTAATAAGGTTTGCCAGCAGTATCAGCAGCAGTTACACAGACCTCTCAGCCTGGTCTTGAAGCCTCCCAGCCATTCAAAGATTGGAGCAGTTGCAGGGAATAAAATAAAGAGCTCAGCTCCCCTTCCTCTAGGGAAAGCAGAGTTAGAGAGCACCCTCTCCTTCCCGCTGGTGTGGTGAGAGCTTCAGCCACTGAGCAGTTGAATACAAATGTTTGTCAGCTAGATGCAAATAAAAGGAACTTGACAGAGACAAACCTGGTATGCTAACCGTCACTGTACTACAGCTGGTAAATGTTCTGCTTATTATGCACTGAAATCACCATAAGAAAGAAAGAAAGAAAGAAAGAAAGAAAGAAGTGGTCAGTGGAACACCAGAGACCAGTATGCAGCTGTCACAAGATTACTGCTGGCTGGTGGGCAGCATGGTGCACATGATGACATCATTGAGTAACTGTTCACAAAAAAGTCTTCCATATTATCCTCTCCTCCTTCTCCGCTCAAAGTCTCTCTCACTACTGGTCACACTGTCACTCAGGGAGCGTACTTATGGCAGCAAATATTATCCATTCTAAGAACAGAAGAATGGCCTTGCATTTAAAGCACTGGGCTGGGACTAAAGAAATTTGGGTTTGATTTCTTGTTCTACCACAGACTTTGGGCAAGTTCCAATCTCTGTGCCTCAGTTCCCCATCTGTAACATGGAAAAAAATAATACTACTTCCTTTGTCTAGTCTATTTAGATGATAAGCTCTTTGTGGCAGAGCTTGACTCTTACTATGTGTATTTACAGCACCTAGCACAATGGGACTACTATCTCAAGTAAGGTTGGTAGGTGCTACAGTAATGCAAACAACAATAAAATGTACCTCACTGTGCCTCCTGTGACAAAGAAAATTAGCCTATTGGTAATTAGAGCATCGGTTGTGCTAAACACCGGCTCCTAGTTCATAATGGATGGTGGGATGCTGCCCTGATGTTCATCTCTAAAGACAATACAGGCACACTGATACCTGCATTGCAGATGGCCCTTGACAATTTCCCAAACAGACAGCACAGACCAGTACTGACCCCTAGTGGCATTCAAATCCCAGTTCTCTACTCAAAACTGGCACTGCACTAGAAATTCAAAAAGCAGACCAGGGCACTTTCACTACAACTGTGGAGAATACAATCTCCCACATTCCCCTCAATGCTGAAAACTTTTGACCATTTTACTGAACTCCTAATCACCACCACCACCAAGGATAACATCCCTTAGGGACACAGGTCATTGTATGGACTGCAGAGAGCCAAGAGCTCCTGCACAAATATGACGACTGTAGAGACCCAGAAATTGGATAAGCTCTCCTGGCATCACTGTTAGAAATGGTGGCTTGAATGTGTAGAAGGTCTAAACTTCACACGCTCAAGCAGATGCACCTGGAACCTGCTAAGACACCTGGGGCCTACAAATCCCACACATGCCATTAGGCCACACATGAAAGCTAATGCCATCATTGCTAAACATCTGTGGACATCAAAACAGCCAATGGACAATCAATATCAGACAAGTCTGGCACGAACTCCAGCAGGTGACATCCACATGCACTCCATCACCCCATGGTCTGGACCATTCACAAGTAAAGCGATTTGTCACTGCAATGGTTACATCAAACTGGGAAAAGGCTGCATCTATCCTAAGTTCTCATATATTCTGGGTCCACTGGCATGGAACTGGATGATGCAGCTTTTCACCAGCATCCTGAAGACTAATGAAAAAGTTCCTGTGTGTAGAGAGAAGCCAAGCTCATTGCACTCCTAAAGTTTGGAAAACCTGTAGATGACCCTTCTAGTTATAGGTGAATCTCCCTCTTTAGCACCACCTTTAAGATGATGGAGATTATGATTCTGAACCAAATCAGTCCTGTTGTGGAAGCCAGCCTACCCAAGGAGCAAGCTGGTTTCCAACTGCACAGAAGTTGCTATGACCAGGTCCTGGCCCTCACTACAAACGTCTCGGCCAGATTCCACTGAAAACTTATGACTGGTACTGCTTTCATTGATCTGTCAGTGACATACAACCCAGTCTGGCCAGTTTCGGTAGCCGTCCATCCTTCCAAACTTATCCAATGCATGCAGATTCTCCAGCTGCAGAATCCCATGCCTAGTAGCCGAAGGATGTACGTATACCTCAGAGATCAAACCAGCAAGCCACACACTTTGAGTAATGTGCTACAACAAGACTCTGTACTCTCTTCCACACTTTTCAATGTCTGCACAAGTGGTATACCTGAAGTGATAGTGCAGAAGTTTGCATATGCTGATGATTTGGCGCTCACACATGAGGCCTATAGTTTTAAAGAACTTGAAGTGACCCTTACATCTGACCTTAAGATCTTGGTGGAGTGCTTGCAAAAATGGAAGTTGAGACCAAATCCAAGCAAATCGTTAGTCTCTTCTTTCCACCTTAATAACAGAATTGCACAAACACTCTAATTGTCGAGTTTTGTAGTGAAACTGTGCAGTATGCCCAAAGTCAACATCTCAGTGTCATTCTTGACCACACACTGGCCACTTCAAGAAAGTAGCCTCCAAAGTGAAAACTTGCATCAAAGTTATCCAAAAGTTGCCCAGCTTGTTCCTGCTAATCAACTGCCCCACTATTACAAACATCAGCCTTTACCCTGGTGTACTCAGTTGGCACAGTGCTGTGCACAGGAAGCTGCCATACCCAACTGGTGGATAGATATCTGAATTAGACCATGTGAATCATCACAGGAACTTTAAAATCAGCACCACTACTGTGGCTTTCTGTATTAGCAAGCATTAAATCTTCAGCTATCTGTCAAGATATAGCCACAGCATGAGAACATAAACATGCCAATGACTACCTGAGCTTTCCATCTGGCAGGTTTTGGACAACATATCCCAACTATTCCTCAAATTGCTAAAACCTCTATAAACCACATACAGCCACCTCGTGTCTCTGGAGCCAGCCAGGCAATGGCCAAGTACCTGGAACTCACCCACCTTTCCAAACAAGCACATTATTACTGACCCAACCAGCTGCCCTCCTGGTTTCAACCAGCCAGGCAGACTCGGGATCACGCTGAACTGCATCCAAACAAACCATGGACGACCCAGCTAGTTGACGGACATGGGGGGGGGGGGGGGGGCAGGACGAAGACTCCCCTTTGTGCAACTGCGATGAGAACACCCAACCCGTCGCACACAATGCAGTACTGCAAATATGGATTCAAAGGTGAAATGGATGGTATCCCCAGCACCACAGAGGAGACCTTGAAATGGCTTATGAACTTACAACTGCATCTCTAGACTGTTGCTCTGCAGATGCCATATGCGTATGAGAGAGATCAATGGCGGGCAATTTAAATAAAGCAAGTGACTTTATAAGGTATATATCCTTCTTGAGCTGTAGTACAACAGCATTGCTGGCTAGCAGATGACACAGGTATCTTGAAAATAACCTGGTCATCTGTGTGGCTGCAGGCTCTCCAGAATTTTTGAGCTCTGAGGCACTAAACAAGTCTAAAGTCCAAGACCTTCAAATGGTTCCAAAAGGACTTTTCACCACATGCACTGAAGCTGTTGAACTGCTTCTCTTTCTCACGCTGTTGCTACCATCAAAAGACATCATGAATACTGGTGTGTGGTCTGACCCTCTCTTTGATGTACCTTTCGTAGGACAAGGAGGAGCTTTCATAGAGGACTTCAGTCCAACCTGCCACATAAGACTCAAGAGGCATTTACTGCTACCTTATTCCACTGCCTCCCACTCCCCAATCCCTTCCAGCACCACCACATCCATGTACAGTGAGCCTCCATATCAGCACCAAAGCCCAAGGATTCTCTTTCTGCAGTGCTCTGGCAGGGGGCCAGCACAACTTCCCTCTCCCTGTAGCCCACAGTGGAACCAACATCTCTTCTTTCCCTCAGACTCTCGCTGTCTTTCGATATGGGCCTGTACACCTCCGAGATAATTAATTTTAAAAGACAGCACTGTGTGCAGAAATACAAGGATGCAAGCTTCCTTTGAATGAAGGACCTGGCCCTACAAACCTTTACTCATGCAAGTAATCTTTTCTCAAGTAGTCTCATAGAAGTAAGTGGGGCTATTCACATGAGTAAGGACTACTTGTGTGCATGCAATAAGGATTGGGCCTTTGAATGGTGGGATTATTTTACACACATACACACAGGCTTATTGGAGGCAGAATATTTATTTCAGTATATAACCTTTTCATAACTCATTCAATGTTAAGCAGACACAATCAAGTGCCTTAACTTTCCAACAGACTGAACCTAATGTGTCTACAAACCAAAGAGGAGGAGTTGACCACAAGAAAAGCTTTTGATAGTAAGTACAAAAGGTCATTGTATAGATCAGAAGAAAATAAGGCAGGCGCTCCAAAACAGTTTTTACTTTCTTGTTATCCCAGCAGCTAGTCTCAAGTTAAATACTGTAATCATGCCAGTCATTAGTTACTGCTCAGCCTCCTGTCTCCAGCCCGGAAATTAGTCTGCTAGGAGCCCAGATAGCTGAACAAGCAGTCACGTTTTATCATATAACTGAGTCTGGGAGGCCAATCTGAAGGAAAGCTACATGTGTTATACATTAGGGGGGAAATACCTAATTTAAAAGACCTTAATTTCCAGAACAATAAAAACTATGCATTTGAAAATACAGTAATGTAAAAAGTAAACAAGATGAAGTCTTAAAACTCTAATGCGATTTACAAGGGAAGTTCATCTAAACTTTAACTATAAAATTTTAGTTTAAAAATTAAGGACTGTTGCTAAAAAGCTTGTTTCAGAAGCAAACTACAGAGTTTTGTTTTGTTTATTTTACGGTGGACTATTAAGGTGCCTACTACCACCACTGTACATAAGAATCAGGCCTTTTTCATCATGTTGTAAAGCATGATCTTATTTTATTACTAAAGGAAAGAATGTAAATTGCAAATTGCCATTGAAAAGAACAGACATGCATTATATTTTACAGAGTTCTGTGTATGCTAGTTTACATAAACCACATGAGATTAATGTTTCCCATAATTTTAAAATGACCAAAATATATGTTGGGCATATATTTTTAATGAGCAATACTGTTGCTCATGACTTCATCCTTTTCAATTTTTTTTTTTTTTTTTTTTTTTTTTTTTTATTACTTCATACTTTTCAATTTTTTTTTTTTTTTTTTTTTAAAAAAAAACCACACACACACACAGGAATAGATGGATCAATATTCATACATGGAAAAACTTTTTGAAAGACAGCAAACATCTACTGTTAACACAGGCTGAAATTCACCTTTTCCAGACAGTCCTCACATACCACTTAAGTTCTCCAATACCCCCTAAATAATGGTGGCTCAGACTGAGCAGACCAAAAGGGAGAGCTGGATGCCTCTTGCATGCTACAAAGGTGGGCTCATTGCCAAAGCCAGATTTATCAGCCTGAAGGCAAGCATGGAGGGTGAGCTGAGTATGTGACTACTACATCTGTGGACATGTGGATCTTGTGGTCAGAAACATCCATACAAGGGGGCACTAGGAGAATGAACTGCTATCCCAGCCCATAGGCTAAAATATTGGCCACACGGTGGTTGCACTTCTGCCATGCAACCTGCTCACTGAGTTGGGGTTGGATTCTGTCCACTCCCACCAATCCCTACTGTACCCAGGCTCTGTGCAGGGATTGATGAATTTCACCCATAATGAGAAGACTTACAAACTCTAAATATCTTCCAAGTATTTTTAAAGTTGTGCCTGAAAACATTGTTCTCTCTCTCCCCCTCCCTTCCTCAAAAAGTGCCCCTCCCCCCCGTTTAATTTTACTAAGTATATTAATCCATAGACATACATTGTTTAAAATAAGCCTTGAGACCAGATCCACAATTGTTTTTTCCATCTTTAATTATTTCAGAAACTTCTAGCAGGATTGCTTTAAACCCCACATCAAAAATATGCTACCACACCTATAACATATATTGCCTGTTCAAGTAATGATATTATATTACTGAGTAAGCATGCATTTAGACTGAGCAATTAATGTCAGATTAGGATCATACAGTCAGACCTTTGTTGATATTAAATGAACAAAGGAAAGCATGTAATAGTATGATACTGGTTCTGCTTTCACCATCAGGCTGGAAAAAAAGTCTGCATGACTTCCAGAATATATAACAATATAGCAAAATTCTGCTCACAGTTCCTTCCATTGATTTAAATGGAGTTGCTTTGTACTTTTAACAGTGTTACAGAAAGCGGAATTTGGACAGAATTACTATGGTTGAAATTTTTAATTAAGCTAATTCTCTTGCTGGTCAGTTATTATATACAGCAGGCTAAACCTCAGGTGATGTCATCCCTATGTGGCATGCCACTCTGTGTTCCTGTACACTCGGGTGAAGACTTTGAAAGCCACCTAAAAGATTTGGTTGCCTAAATTTTGTTCATCCAAATACCTCAGGTGGCTTTGAAAATCTGAATCTAAAGTTCCTAATGCATGTCAGAAAGCATATTCTGGGACTGACATCTAAAACTCAACAAAACTGTAAATAGATAAGCTGGAGCACTTTCCTCTCATAGAACAATCTATAAAAAAAATCCAAAATCATCCTCACAGCCAGATTTTGGCCCATTTACTCCATGAAGGGTCCCACTGAAGTCAATGGGACTATTTTCAGAGTAAGGATAGCAGAATCTGGCCCTCAGAAAGTCTTAGTCTGATCTCACACTGGTGAGAATCAGGAGCAATTCCTTTGAAGGCATTGGCATTCTACTGAAACCAGCATAAGTGAGATCAGAATCAAGCCTATTACGTTCAAGAGAAACCAAATAACAATATTCACACACAAACACCTTCCCAAATGCAACAAAAACAATGTTTTATTATTCAGATAACAGCTTCATGTCCCTTGTATATAACCTGAACCATTAGATTTGTATAAGAGTTTTCTCCACTCTGAACTAAAGCTGAGATTTTAAAAGCAGCCTCAGGGAGTTAGGTGCTCAGCTCCCTTAGGCACCTTTGAAAATCCAATATAAATGAAGTGCACACATTTTATCCAATGAAGATTTCCATATATTTGTATAAATATCAATTATAATTCCCAACAGACTGCTGCTTCATATTACTTTCCTCGTTAATTAGTCTAAAACAAAATATACCAGAATTAGGTCTGGAGTTCACAGTCCCCATGGGATTTACTGGATAAGTAATAGATTAGAATACCAAACACTCATCTAACAGTGGTAACTCTTAAAATCTGATATTCAGATTGACAGCAACAGGCAATTAGACACAAAGAGCCAAATTCATCACTTACGTCACTCTGCTGCTTGTGGCAAAGTATTGTTACCGCTAGTAATTTGACTTTCAATGGGTATACATGGCAGGAATCAGGGCTTGCTTTATATTACTCCCTTGTGTCAGTTTCTTTTCCTGCTACACTTCTACCCATTGAGCATGTAAGTTACACATGCAGTGTATGCCAAATAAGTGCAAGATACATGTAAGTGGTAAAATAGTGTTTCCGCTAATCACATTTGAACACTGTCTATATTGAACCTGAAACAAATAATTCCCTGGAAGTTGTTCCTCTTTATACCAGGTATGAATTTAACTCAGTATGAAACTCAAATTTAAGAAGTCTATTTTCCCCATCAATGCATGTACATCTCCCTAGTGCAAATGGAACTAAGCACTTGTCTCTACAGGAGAGAAAACTCCTAAATTTAGGTGTTTAAAATAACATAGGAGACCCAAGATTCTTGAGGCACAATGCCACTACTTTAGAAAAGGCAATCTTATTGAGTATTTTAAGGAGAGGGTATGATAATGCATTCTAGTCATTAGCTTTTCATATCTCTGTTGCTCTCTTCTTCATTATGCTTTTTGATGAGAAAAGTTATTTGCAAACACACTGAAAATAAACTGGGCCAGAGAAAGACAAAGAACATTATATTTGCCAATCAAACCAGCATCAATTTTGATTAATGCTGACAGGTTAACGTTAAAGGATGGACAATTCTAGTGATTATTTTGAAAAGCAGTCTTCAAGAACATTTTAAATTAGAAAGTATGTTGAGGGACATTTCACTTTTGGCTCAATTTAATATTAGTATTCTTTTTGTTTGCCTGACAAGTCAGAAGTATTTGGCAGTGGTAATGAACAATGTCAGATATATTATTGTTCATTTGAAGGCCTTGTGGTTTAAAAATAAAGAGAATACTCCTAGCTGTTATCTGCAACAAAAACTGAAGTAAACACATTTTGAGAGGAAAATATATTGTAAACCTGTTTATTGATTGACTGATTCACATTACTCAAAATTTGTATATATGGAACTATTGTCTTTCAAGATTAATATGACGATTATAGTTCAAATTCAACTAAAAACAATTTTGCTTACGTTTAGTACTAAATACTTTCAACATTGTTGTGAGTGACATGGCTAGGACTGACATTTCTATCCTTGTAATAAATAAGCTGATGGCTTCTTCGGTAAGAATAGTAAAATGATAAAATTACTAAATTAGGTCCTAATTCAGGAAAGCACTCAAAGATGTGCTTTCCTGGACATATATGCTTTCTAGAATCATGGCCTTAGACAGTTATAATTTATCCATTTTTTTCTTATTTTAAATATTTCTTTAAGGCACTCTCACATCAACATAAATAGCTCTATACATTTCCCTTAAACAATTACTGTATGGAAAACTGGGACAAATTCTGCTTAGTTACAATTATATGGTTCCAGTGCAATCAAACAGATCTGCCCTAGTGCACTCAGTGTAACTGGCAGCAGGGTTTGGCCCACTGTCTATTGACTTTACACAAAAGTTAATGAGAAATCTATAAGAACTCAGCTTTTCCTCAATCACAATGAAAGCATTGTGCTTACTTATCAGATATGCTACAGTCACAAAGGAAACAAATATATTTTGAACAACAAAAGGCTTATTAGAAACTTGCTTGCAGATTTGTTTATTCCTTTCTCTCCCTATTTTTCTTACCTCTTTCGCACTGAGGGCCAGTAAATCCATATACGCATGCACAGCGGTTGGGTCCAATACAACGTCCTCCATTCTGGCAACCATTTTCACAGACAGCTGTGTTTGAAAAAAGTTGAAATTCTGATGTAATATTCATAGTTTATCTTTGTAAATAAATAAACCTCATTGGCATTAGTACAGAGTAGCAGATAGTCAAGGCTAAAAGACAGCTTTCAGTCAAATCTGCTCAAAAACTTTTCAGACTGAAACTTTTCATACTTACTATCAACCTAAGGGAGATGTTTTGTTCATTCATAACTCAAAAACTATTGGCTATACAAAGATCAAATCGGTTTTACCCATTAATCCCGAACTGGGGATAAGAACTTATTAGGATTAGTTTCCCAAGTTTTTTTTAAAAAAGTAAAATTTATTAAAATATTTATCAAATCTGAAAAGTGCCATTGTAAAACAGAAAATTATTTTTGATCTTTTTATTGTTTTCTGATGAGCTCTAATGTTAAAGTTCTTCCAATTTACAGTCCTCAATTTACAAGTAAAAATGTTTTTCAAACTGCCCTACAAACTCAATCTGGACCTGAAAACCTTCTTACATATCTCTAGTAATAAAGATTTTGCAGGCCAAATTCCACCCTCATTTGCACCTGTTTAAATGTGCTTAATTTTAAGCACCTGCTAGAAAGCTCTGCTGAATGGGGATGGAATTAAGTAGCTGCTTAAAATTAAGCACAGGCTTAAGTGCTTTGCTGAATAATGGCCCTGGCTGTGCAGCACTAACAGGCACAAATAGTAGTAAGAACTTATTTCTGCCATAAAGTTAGCAGACACAACATGAACACACATAAGAATCACAGTTCAATGAAAAGATGCCACTTTTACATATTTTGGTTTTAGAGTAGAGCCATATTTTAATGCTTGGAACTCTATCTTTAGCTCAACTCCTGGGCTGCATGGGAAGAGCATAGAAGCTGTGTGGGCAAAGGTGGCTTAAAGTCGACTGGGTTTCCCTGCTTCTGAGGCTGATAAAGTTTATCCTCAAGCAAGACTTAAAGCAGCCTGAAGGCTGTTGTAAATTCCCCTGGTTGCCAATGGTTCCTAGGAGCCCTTCTGGCAGTTGGGATGGCTCAGGAAGACGCTTGTGCTCTAGCAATCCCCCTGTTTTCCCAGCCACACTTCTGTACAGGCAACTGAGGGGAGGCAAAGAGGTGGAGTACAAGCTGCCACTGTAGTTCCACAGCACTACAGGATCCCTTTACACAAGCGGAGGCCTCAAGTGGCTGGATCAACCAGTGCAGTTTTACTGCACCATGGAATCATTTGTTAGACACCAAGATAAAGTTAGAAAGGGAATCCTTCCAAATTAAACTAGTTACATAACCTCTATATATTCATGCAGTCTTCATATATTAAAAAAAATTATGATTTTTCTGAAAAAACTAGTTTCCCAAAAACTAAAGCTATAATAATTATATTCCATCCTGGGATATGTCAGTTATCCCAGGCCTGTGGGGTCCCAACATGAGCAAGCTTGCTAGTATGGGGTACTTATAATGGCAAAGGTATCAGAAACTCCAACTTTACCAGCGAGTATGCAGACAGTGCAAACCCAAAAGTAGGCAGTGCTGGCCAGAAATGAGCATGGCTAGGATACCTGGGAGATCCATTGAGTCATCATATCTCCAGGTAGCCTCCAATAGTGAGTCACCTAAGGTGTCCTGGTCAGATATTAAAGCTATCTACTTTGATGCAGATCACTAGAAATATCATGTGCCTTCTCCAGTAATAAATCTAGTGGTGGGTTACAATTTGCACACACAAACCATGTACAAATTTGGGTGACTCAAACAATGAATGTCCTATAAATCCATTTGAATCCAATCAATGTCATATATATTCTTGAAACAATGAAGTATGAACTTCCTAGCAAAATAAGTGATCTTGCTGGTATACCGCAATTCCCTCAGAGCAACCTTTCCTTTTTAAGCCCGCAAGAATTTTCACTGGGCCTTTAGGAAAGCATGCATTTATAAATAGAATATGACTGTGAAAGAGTTTCATCTGTCATACTGAAAAAATTATTAATTTTAGTGTCTTAAATCAATTCTGCCTAATTCAGGGCTCACTATTTCCAAGGCTATACAGTTTTGCGCAGAAATATCATGTGCTCTGAAAGAACAGATTGCAACTACAGGACAGTTCCACTGTCTTTACAACATGCCTGAGCAACAGCAAAGAGATTTTGGTCTTAAAGTTTCTAGGCAGTCTTCCAACTCAGGTCCCCACAGCTTAAGGGCAGGTTATAAAGCACTTGACTACTCTGTGCCAAAACAACTCTTTGTTAAATCTTTTACATTGGAAAAAATGCACATAGAGTCCACTTCGACTGACCACTATATCACAAAGGGAAAGACATAAAAATGTAGTATTACCTAGAAGCGTGATAAAGCTTGTATTTCTTATCAAGGCCTATAAAACTGAATTACTTTTCACTCAAGATGTCGGTCCCATGTATTAAATGAAGCAACTTCTATGTTACTCTTATAGCACACAGTGGATGAATTACAATATTTTGTGGAACAAGAAGGTTTTTTTAAAAATCTCAAAACACGATGGTTTAATTTAAATATATTTATGTTATAATTTAAACATGACTTTCAGTCCTATGTCTAGAGGCCAAATCCTCAAGCCCTAACTAAAGCCCTGATCCTCCAGTGTGCTCTGTGCAATCCCAGGGATCTGCGCATGCACAGCTCTTTGTAGGATCAGTGCTTAAGGATCTAAACCGACTCCCATTGACTGGCCTCAGTAAGACACTCTAGGGTTTAAGCCCTAGGTTTTAAAGCAATTTAAAAAAAAAAAAAAAAAGCGCGCACTTTTGCCACCAAGGATCCTTTAGAATTATC
Source organism: Terrapene triunguis (assembly GCF_002925995.2). NCBI lineage: Eukaryota > Metazoa > Chordata > Testudines > Emydidae > Terrapene > Terrapene triunguis. Next base: position 28,045,220 of record NW_020664464.1, on the reverse strand, counting down.
TAATTCTCATGGGAAAAGTACCCCAAAATCATCATCATAAAAAATGTGAAAATTCATCTAATATATCATGACACGTGCAAGGTTGCCCCACAGAATGTTCCCCAGTGCTTTGCCCAGGTTTCTTTATGATGCTCTTCCACTTATGTCTCCATCATAGATTTTTTTCTTGCTATTCAATCTAATTTTTCTTTTTATTTCATTCGTTTACTCCTACTTGCATACCTACAGACCACCTTATACAAGTCTCCTCTTTTATTGACAGTCTCATCTCTCAAATACTTGTAACCTGTTTATCAGATTTCTGCTAATTAGTAATCAGTTGGCCACACAAGACATTCAGTCCTTCTAATCTTTCCTCATAAATCAATCTCTCTTGCCTTTAATCATTTTATTGTTTTCCAAATTAATGTAATATTGTACATCTTTCTGTGGGAGGTGCAAAGGACTCAAGACAGTAGCATAGTTGCAGCCCCATCTGGTCCACGTAGTGAGGGACTTCTGTATTACATCCTCAGACATGGCACAATGTCTCTGCATATGTAACCTTATGTATAGAATTGGATTATTTTGTTCTTCTACACATGCCAAGCTACTCACATGAGCAAGGATTGTAGGATTGATCCCTGCTAGTCAAATTTAAGCATGAAACAGAGAAGTTACTTACGTTGTCCACAGTAAGTTCCAATATACCCCTTCTGGCACTGGCATTGGTCATCTGCACAAGTACCACCATTCATGCATCTGATACTGCACTGTTGTACTACAATAGAACACATACACACATTAACTTTAATATTATAACAGCAAAGTCATTCAAAAGCACATATACACAATACATACTTCAATGGAGATACACATTCTTTAAATGGCTATATATGCTTACATTTGTGAGACAAATTATCAAGACATTTAAAATAAAATCTAGGGAAAATAACTTCAATAATATATGGCACAACTTTCTACTCCTAGATATCTAGAAGGATTTTGAAACCAACTTTTTATGCAAAAATTCAGAATTAGAAAATTGTATTACATCTATGCGTGTTTGTCATATCACTCAGAGAGCAATGCCTATTGACGGAACTAAAGCAGTAAGTATAAGTTACATATTTGTATATAGTGATACCTTTTAAAAAAATAGTCATTTGTTCTATACATTAAAGTATTTTTGAAAAATGGATGCTTATTGTAGATCAATTTAAGAGAGCGCTCTAAAAGCAATGCAAATATTTTAAGTCCTTACTAGATTTTGATCCACAGGTAGGTGATATTTGTCCACTGGAGCAAGTGCACATATTAGGACGGGAACAAAATCCATCACCACAACTATTTCTACAAATTGCTGAGGAAGAAAGCATTTAAGAAGACAGTGAATAGCAGTGTTTTCAGAATTAAGTTACAAAAGAAATGCTTGTTAATGAACTAAACTCATAACTTATTGTTCGAAAGAGAAGTAAGTGAGAACATGCATGCCTTGAACCAAGCCAGAAAATTGCTCAATTCAGAGATGCAGTTAAACAATATGTTAGATATATGCCAAAATAAAACTCAAAAATAGTAGAAAGAGTTGATTTTTGGTAAATCATTTCTGTGATCAAATTCAAAGCAACACTCTGAAGATGGAAAGGACCAAAATATAACTCTCCAAATAGTAGCCTTAAAATGGAAAACAAAAACAAAAACACACAAAAAAACCCACTTTTTCCTAATTAAAAACAACAGCCTCCAAAACAGGCGATGGAATAGAGTAAAAACTATAAGTTTTAGACAGAATGACCTAAAGACAGTCCAAGTAGGAAACTGAGATTTGACTGCACATGATGCCCTCTAAATACAAAAGCACTACATATTACAAATTCAGGTTATTGGATGGGTTTTGTTTGGGTCATGTATTTAAAAAAAATGTTAATTTTAAAATGATTTCAGACCTCATTGTGGAGAATTACTTATCCTTTCCTGATTAAAGATAGATTTTAAAGCTCAAGCTGACCTTTCGAGGGAGGACAGTGGTTCATATTTAGGGTCTATCAGATGTGGTATTATCCCGTTAAATAAACCTTCCTATAAAGAATTAATGAAATTAGGCAAACATGCAAACACTTCCATATTGTCATTAGGATGGTAGATTTATGAAATCCTCTGGGCAGTATGTACATGTTATGTAATAGGCTGTGCTAATATTAACCATCTTCATGCGCGCATATTTCCCCACTGACTCTAATGGATGTTCCACTCACAGAATAACTATAAAAGCATGAAAATGCTAAGGGCCAAATCCTGAACTCTGTCCTGATTAAAGCCAAATAAATGTTGTGGGGGGTTTTGTACAAGGGACGGAATTTGAGCTCCAGAACATTAGTGGAGCCAGCACCCCACACAAACACCACTGAAGAACAAGTTCTTGTAGAAGACAGTACACATGTGGATGACCTCAGCCCCCATGGTTCTTGGGAGACCCACATGCTCTGAAGGCCTAACATCTCCACTAGTTTTGTGGGAGTGGGAAAGAGACAGAAACGCTGTTCTTCCCGATGGAAGAATGCAAAGGAAATTTTTAGTCTGCAAAATTGCGTTCCAAGCCACTACCTGAGAAAGCCCAGACAGGGACTGCATCTGACCCAGAATTTTGTATCCTGGGTTCTGACTTAAGAAAAAATGTTAATGAAATGAGAAGAAATCTAACTTTCTTATCAAAGCAAAAATAAAGTATATTGTTTTCTTGCTCCATTAGCCAAGTAAAAATGTTCTCTCTAGGAGACCTATCAACTTTCTTAACACCTTTCCCCTGAAAACAGAAGCTCCTTATCAATGCCAAACTAGGCACAATTTTTCACATGTGCTCCTTGAAATTCTCCATTAAAGTCACACAATCCCTAGCTCACATTTGCAGACCATGGACACCTCTCTTCAGTTGGTTACCTGGTGCACCACAGAGGGACAGCAAAAACCTCTCACTTCCATCTATGAATATGTTGTCCCTGCGCATCCTTACCCTCTGCTGACCTAAACTTCAATGAATTTGATTAAAAAAAAAAAAGTTACATACAGTATCTCTATAATTGGATGCATTCATTACAAAATGATGGAAGTACTCAGAGACCTTCCAACCAAATAACCAGATTATAGTTTCTAAACTGATGAACACTTTTAAACAGAAGTTGCAATGCAGTGTGATGTCTCAGTGTAATATGTGCTGAAATTAACTCTTTTCAAGGAATACATGACAAATTGTTAATCTAGCCTACCAAAAATTCAACTAATCCTTATGTGTCTATACACATATACTGTGATAAAGTTCCTCCTCTATCTTGGTGGGTCCTGCGCTTATTGGTGGATTTTCTTGCCTCAGAGATTCACCACGTGGGTTGGGGAACAGCCCAGAGACCTTCCCCTCTGGAAGAACCCACAGTCCAGGTCAATTGGGAGGTTTGGGGGAACCCGGGCCCACCCTCTACTCTGGGTTCCAGCCCAGGGCCCTGTGGACTGCAGCGGTCTATAGTGCCTCCTGTAACAGCTGCATGACAGCTACAACTCCCTGGGCTACTTCCCCGTGGCCTCCTCCAAACACCTTCCTTATTCTCACTACAGGACCTTCCTCCTGGTGTCTGATAACGCTTGTGCCTCCTTAATCCTCCAGCAGCACACCCTCTCAGCTCCTTGCTCCTCACACCACAAACTGAAGTGAGTTTCTTTTAAAACCCAGGTGCCCTGATTAGCCTGCCTTAATTGATTCTAGCAGGTTCCTGATTACTCTAGTGCAGTCCCTACTCTGGTCACTCAGGGAACAGAAAACTACTCATCCAGTGAGCAGTATATTTGCCCTCTACCAGACTCCTGTACCCCACTGGTCTGGGTCTGTCACAATAAATATATTATATTATAATCCCCAGGCTAAATGCCACCTGACATATTATCAGTAAATAGATTTCTCATGGTTTCCCAAGAATTGGGATGGGCAAATTAAATAGTTCCACCTCAAGAGACTCTTTTCCAAGATATCTAAGCAGAGAGAGATCAGCTCCTAATCTGACATCATAGTAATACAACAGCAAAACTGAATTAAAAATAAAGCAGAATGAAGACCTTGTTGGCAAAGGAGTCTTCATGTGCCATTTGAGCCATAAACACATGCTTCTTCCTCTTTACTGTCCTCAGACAGTTACCACAACCAAAACCTTGAACAGATTTTCTTCACAGAAAACTTATTCATCTTTATCATTCAGAAAGAGGACATTTTGAGTCTGATGATATTCAAAAATCAGAATATATAGATACCAACTCTTTTATAGGAGTTGTGGGTAGAGTAGCTGAACAAATATCACTATCTAAGGGAGCAGATTTGGAAAAAAGATCATTGAAGAAATTCCCATTGGAGGGGAGAGGAAGAGATAATTCACTTGAATTCACTGTTTTGTTAAAATTAGTAGTATTGCCTTGATTAATGCAAAAAAAAAAAAAACAAAAAAAAAAACAGAATCCTTTTTCATTGGCTAACTGAAAAGATAGAGTCAGGCATCCGAATTACAATACATGGCCAACACCAGAGACCCAGAGTTGATTTTTTAAGTCATTTATTAACCCACAGAAAAATGGGCCAGCTCTATTTCCTGAGTAAGGCCAGGTCTACACTAGAAACTTTTGCCAGTATAATAATGTTGGTTGGTTAGGGGCATGATTCTTTACATTTTTTAAAACTGGCAAAAAGCCCCAATGTAGATGTATTTTTACTGGCAAAACAAACAAACAAAAACAAACAATGCTTATTTCATTTGGGGAACTGGTATAAGCTCTACGAGCAAAAGAACTCTTTGCTGGTATAAGATGAATCTCCACTGGGGTACTGCTAGTGGAGTAGCCACTTAGTTTGGCCAGAAAAGGCTCTAACTACAAAGTGTTCTAAAGGAGTCTCCGGTCACAACAAAAGCAGAGTATGAATGTAGAAATGTGTTCCTAAACTATTTCATAATCAAAAACATCTATTAAAAACAGCATCATGTACAAACCATTTACCCAATCTCATAGTCATTTTGGCCCAATTTCTGCACCACTGAGGTCAACAAGAGACTTTTATCCTGAGTTTAGGGGGAGTAGGATAGGGCCCTTTGAGCAAATAAGTCAAATTCAAATTTAGCATGTGAATAGATTCTAGGATCAGGCCCTTAGTATGCACAACTGGCCAGATTTTTAGAGATTACAATGAGAATTAGGTTTTTGGGGGCTTTGAAAATCTCATGGGGCACCCCAGATACATCTTTAGGCACCTAAATACCTTTAAAATTTGTCCATATATGCTGTTCATAAATTTTACATTAAAGTAACTTTCAGAGTCAACCATTAACCACAAAAATAGAATTAAGCACACTCAGGTGCTCCTATTATTCAACAGCTAGTTTGGTATTGCTGTCTTCTATGTTCTGAATTTGTAATTATCCTTTGCCTGTAAAACATTAAGGTCAACCTAAGATCAAGAATATCTGGTGTAGTTGGAGATAATGTTAACACGACTGACTTAACTATGTAAAATAAACAAAAGTGAAAAGGCCAGTAGTCATGTGCTGCCAAGGCAATGGCCTCAATGACATGGCAGGTCTTTCCATCTCTAACTTCTACAAGCCAATAGATTTTCCTCCCATCCCCCACTGAATGTCTGATTTGTTAGCTGAAGCAATACAAAGCACATCACAGCAGAACTGGAGAGCAATGTGTTCTTGAATTGCAAATTTGATGTATTTATTAGATAAAGTAACACAGGTTAGTCAAAGGGTAGGATGAGCAGGTGTAGTTTTCATTAAAGCTGAAGTTCAAAGAGCAAAACGCACACTTCTAAAATGGACAGTAATTTAACAGACAAAAACCCTTAAATTTTATATTTCCTTTTTAGGTACACAATTTTTCTTAAGTAGACTGCTCAGCAGACTCTCCTTTTTTTGCCAAACCATGTCAACAATAGCCAGATCTGTCAACACAAAATTTAGCATGACCAGTGCAATAATCATTGAGCCTCCATGCTTTATATTTATTAAAACACAACTAAAAATGACAAGCAGGAAAATAAGTGAACACACCTAGATATTAAAAAGTTTCCTATCATATCATTATATTGCAACTCCAAATTTACCACAGAAGTTTTAGAAAACTTCAGATCCCATTTGCTTGACATTTTTCTTTTTTCAGTATTGATCACTCAATTTATGATTTTTTTTTTTTAAAACTAAATTGATCGATGTCTCTTGGCAAATCACTATTTTGTTTGGGGCATTCCTAAGGTTTCCGTTATAGGAACTGTGAGCCACTAAATCTATCATTTCGTTTTTGAAGTGTAACCTAGAAGATTGAACTTGCCAAAATGAATTACAAGATATATTCCACTATCTTATACTGGATGCAGCAGAAAAATTCAGAGAAGGTTATTTCCTACCAGATTGTAAAAACCTAAAGTCAGACACTTACGAACAATACACTGATTTCCTCCAGGGAGCGTTTTCCATCCAGGGCAACAGTAGGAGTGGAATCTAGAGCCACACACGTTTGGCCTGTCACATACATACAAATAAATGTGCACACAAAAATGTCAGTCAATGTAAAGGCACATCCAGTTTTTTTTACATATGCAGAAGGGAAAGAATCTACAGTCCACGCACAACAAAAGAAAAACTGTATGAACTGCCAAACAAAAGCAAACTCCCCTCCTCCCCGCAAAATAAAAAAAACAAAGAAAAAGCACCTTCCACCACTACCTTAAACCAAAATTCCTCCTCAAACCAAACAAAACCATCCTCTTTTGCAAGCACATCGTTTAATATGCAAAACAAAGCCTACCTCAAAGTTTTTTTTAAGGCTGTAATACCAATTATCACAAAATTGAAGCAATATTTGTTACTTGTTAATAGCACCACTTTTTTACGTTTACCTTTACATGCAAGTAACTATTTTCAAACATAATCACAGTATCTAAGAGGCTATTTTTTTAAATCGCGGCCAAAATTTAGAATTAAAACAACATTGAATTGGACTAAAGTGAGTTTGAAAGGAAATGTCATGTCTGAAGAAGACAAACACAAGAGCCACCGGTTGCGGTTTTGAAGTGGGGAGAGGTTACATGGAGACCGCTGTGAATTGTGTGAAGGTAGCGGTGTGGGAATTACACGGATTGGTAATAGATTCCACTGAGGTGTTGGAGAATAGGGCTTGCCTGGCTGGGGCTGTGGACTGCCTGGAGGGATTGGGGGGTGTATCGATGTAGTTGTGGGGGTTACACGGAGCTGCTTGTGGACTGCATGGAAGTGCTCGTGGCGCTGTGTTGCAGAGAGGTGAGCGGGAAGGGGCTGCTCGGGGGTGGCTATGCTGCATGGAAGTGCGTTTGCGGTGAAGTGCTTCCCTACCCCCTAAGCACATCCTGCTGGCCTCTCCTGCGGACCCGGCTGGTGGCGGCCCCTGCTCCGTCCTCCCGATTCTCCGAGGCTGGGTAGATGGAGTCTGTTCCCCCCGCGGGCCGAACCTGCTGTTGCTTTTGCTGCCCGGCTGCTCCCTGCGCCCACAGCGCGACACAGCCCAGCCACAAGCAATAAAGCTGCGGGCAAAGCCCGCGCCGTCTTCCCATCCTGCGACTGGACAGCTGGAAAACCCGAGCAGGAGGGAGGCCGGGTGCAAAATAATTAAACTTCCACTCGGGGGGCGTCTTCAGACCGCAGCGCTCGGCAGCTGGGGGGCTGCTGCTCCCTGTTTCCCTGCCCGGGAGGGACGGTGCTGCAGCCGCCTCTTCCAAAGCGCCTTCAGCAAGCCGCGGGGAGAGCAAGCGCCGGTGCGCCGCGGGCTCCACGCTGCATCGCTCCGCAACGCGCTTCGTAGTTACAAAAGCGCTGGGACAGAGGTGAGCTTCAGACCGGCACCCCGAGGAGTCACTAGGGCAAAGCCAGGCTGCACCGGAGCTGTGCCGAACGCAGAGCAGGCGGTTTGACAGACGGATCCTGGAGAGGCGGCGAGGCCAGGAAGGTGAAGGGGCCCCGGACGCTGCAGCCGCGGCCCGGAGAGCTGCTCTGCGGAGGAGCGAGCTGAAGGATGCGAGGCGCTGGAGGGTTTTGAGGCAGGGCGGCCGCCTGCCTGTCAGTGGGGAGCAGCGCGCAGCTCCCAGCACGTGGGCGGGGGGCTGCAGCCAGGGGGAGGTGGGTGGGGAGGAGGAGGGACTGGGAGAGAAGGGCGGGGGTGCAGCGGGAAGAGATGGGGAGGTGGGTGGAAGGAGGAGGGGCTGCGGGGGAGAGGAAGGAGGGGGGATGGGCGAGGATGAGGTTATAAGAGGGAGGCGGGGCGAGGAGGCTGCGAGCGGGGCTCCCGGGGTGTCTGTCCTTTCATTCCACAGGCCCCTCGCCCCCCGGTTTCATAACTTCGCCTTTCTCCCCCTCGCGTCTCGGGGCGGCTTGGTGCAGCGGGCGCTCAGGAGACGGCGCTGTGCCGGGGGCTCTCTTGGAAAGGAAAAAGCTGCCTTGGTCCCTCGGTTTCTTTCTTCCCCTAGCAACCGCTCGGGCAGCAAGGACCCTCTCCTTCCACGTGCCGGGGTGGGGGGTGCCGCGGAGTTAGAGCTACGTGTGCAGAGTTACTCCCAAAGCGAATTCCGCCCCTTCCCCTCTGGGGATTTATTTTTCTCTGGGGCACAGAAGTGGATCTCGAACGCACCGACCCTCACATGCAAGAAGACCACAGACCTGATCACATAAGGGGCATTGGGGGAGGTGGGCAGCTGGGGTTAGTTATCTGGCCAGCAAGGCGAGAACTGCAGTGCAGCCTCTTCAGTGGTGGGAGCCATCCTGCAGCTGAGGTCTGTTGAGGAAATTGGACAATTACCCGCGGTGAAAAGGGCACGTAATTGCTCTCTTTCCATCCGTGACCTTTTGCCTGACTTTGTTCTAATTTCAGTCCATCGGGAGGAGGGGTTGGGTTGGGTTGGGGAGCCCAGACAATGAATGTTTATTCTTCCACGAGGCGTGCGGTTGAGTAGCTAAACCTCGGCAGTTAAATGAGGACACCAGTAGCACTGTAGAGGCGAATCAGATTTTCATCTTTTGCCTTTTTTTTAACCTTGTGTATTTGTATGAGAGTTTAGTGACTTCTCTGGAAGGCCTGGATAATAACAAGTTATGATTTGCAAAACTTTCTTTACTTTGCTTGGATGTTCCTGCTTGTTGGGGTTGCTTTTTGTTTCTGTTTCAAATAAACCTCAAACATCAAAGCAAGAATCAGCTTGTTTACCTGATTTCTTGTCTATGTTTGCTTGGTTTCCACCCAAAACCATAAACATACCTAGATTTGTTGAAAATTGAACAAGTGCTCAAAAACTGGCATAGATTCACCTTAAAGGTTTGTGAGTCTGACCAACCTAAACCAGGGGTGGGTTGTTTTGTTTTTTACAAACATTTGTCATTGCTTTGATAGTAAAGGGGAGACATTCAGTTTTCTTCATTTATGAAGACGGGCCTGAGTGATTAAAATGCTCTTGAGGAAGACTTCTCACAATATCATGGCTACTGCTGTACCCTTGGTACTTTTTCCAAGTAGCTTCTGGCTACCTGCACAGAGCTGGCAATTTTTACTTCTGTTTTCAGGTGGGGGTGAGATGCAGAAGGGATCATAGGCAGCAACTTATATGGGACCAGGATGCCTGTGCTCCACCAATAGTCAGGAACATGGGCCCAGCTCCACCAGTGTTTGGGTTTAAATTTTCAGAGCCGTCCTGTCCCTAGGTTGGACTGGGGCAACCGCCCTGGACTCTGCACTTTTGGGGGCCCCATGCTTCAGGGGGATGCGGGTCCAGGGCAGCCTGGGGGATTAGCGGAGGGCCTGGTGCCGGCAGCAACAAGTGACCTGGCCCCAGCCTGCCCTGCTCAGTCTCTTCCTGCCCCTACCCCCACTCCACCCTTGCCCCACCTCTACTCCACCCCTGCCCCCTCCCCTTATTCCCCCCAAAACCCCAGTCCTGCCCTGCCCTGCCTCTTTCCAGCTTCCACCCCCTCCCCGAAGCGATGCCAGGAGCCAACGGAGCAGAGCGGGCTGGGGTCAGGTTGCTTGCTGCTGCCAGTGCCAGGCCCCAGCCCCCTGCTAACCTCCCAGGCTGCCCTAGACCCCGCACCTCCCTGAAGTGTGGGGCCCGGTCCCTCCTATGGACAGGATGGCTCTGCTTGGGACCCATTTGGAGCACCACCAAAAGTTATACAAATCTGGCACCCATGAAAGGGATGAGGATTATTCTCTTGCAGTAAAAACTGTCCTTCAATACGAGGTTGGGTCACACCTTTCTGAGGGGAGAAATGGACGTTTTGAGATACTGTCTGCCTTCAGAGGCTGAAGGAATCACTGCTGTTTCAAATTAATGTAGGGAAGAATACTGTGTTGCCAACCAAACATTGTCAAAGGTCTAGTTCTTCTAGAGCTAGGTCATTATAATTATGTCCTCCACTGACACAGTGCAGCCAAGAGGATCTGAGCACCATCATTGTCAGGAGGCGTTGGAGATGGATCGGTCATATGCTTTGGATGGAAACTGGTTCCATCACCAGAGCAGCAATAAGATGGACACTTGAAGGCAAGCTAAAATGAGGCTGCCCGAAAATAACATGGCGAAGAACCGTGGAAGCAGAGCTGAAAAACCCATGGCATAGCTGGGGAGCCATTGAAAGACTTGCCAGAAACAGGAGTGGAGGAGCTTTGTTGCTCCGCTAAACACCAGAGGCATAATAGGAACATGATGATGATCAAAGTAAACTGTCACAGTGACTCCTAAAGATTCTCTTGCCAGCTTCAGCATGGTATACGGATATCCTGTAACAGATGAAGCTGGAAGGAAAATAGCTAGATAACTAGTAGCTGAAGTTCTATTCCATATCTTACCAATAGTGACAGAGATCATGAAATCTTATTTCCTCTCTGAGCAGAAAACAGTCAAGTCTAAACTTAGATATATCAAACATTCCCACTTGAAACTGTTCCATTTAAAACTGGCTAGTTTAGGGAAGTACTCTTTTTTCCTAACTACTTGACTTTTTCCAAAAAAGATCCTTTATTGGGGAAAAGAGTAGGAGGAGTTAAGTATATATAGTCCTAGTTTATTAGTACTCTGAGAATAGTGCAAAGTGTGATTTGTCATACTATTACTTTAGTAAAATAGGATCCATATAAGTTTGAGCTGTTGGCCATATGATCATTTTTAATCTTAAACAGGATGTTCTCCCATGTCCATATTTGATTAGTGAGCTTAAATACATATTCACCCACATTATTTACTTAGATATATTAAAAGCATCTATCCAAGTCTAGATACCTGTACAAGTATTAAAAAATATATACATGCCAATAGACTGTGCCAGCATAAAAACTAGCCCTTTTCTCTAAGAATCCTGACCCAGCTTGCTTTCATTTTATAGAACTGAGAACATTTGAATCTCTCGTGGAAGAACCCTGTGTTTTAGAAAAAGTCTTCCATTTAATTTAAAGTCACTTGCCTGAACAAGGGCTGAAGGATTAGATCCATATTTTCTTTTCAATTTGTGTACATTTGATACCACATTTGCATACATTTAGTCATTTAAAACTGTTAAAATGGCTACTGTGATTTTTATATATATATATATATATATATATATAAAATAAAATATATATAACTGGCTAGCAAAGTTTCCCTCCCCTAAAAGCAACCTTAGGCTTCCCCTAGTACAGTATACGTATTTTTAAAATGGGTGCAAGGTATAGAGCAAAAGAAAAAGACTGAAAAAAAAGTAAATTGTGAAATTATATTCCAAACACATGGAAATTAGAGATTTATGTTTTACTCCCAAAAAAGTCTGTGGGGTTGTTTTTGGTGGGTCACTCCCACTTTCAATAGAGCACATTATGAATTATCTATTGAGTCTCAATGAGACTCAGGTGCTAAGTGCCTAAGTCACCTTTGAATGTTGGAATTTGGAGCCTAATGTCACAGTGTACATCTACACTGCAATAAAAAAAAATACCCACAGGTGGCTGGTATCAGCTGGCTCTTGCGGCTATAAAATTGCAGCATACATGTTTGGGCTCAGGCTGGAGCCCAGGCTCTGGAACTCCAGGTTCGAAAGCCTGGGCTCCAGCCCAAGCCCAAATGTCTACACTGTTTTATAGCCCCGCAGCCTGAGCTAGCCATGCGTTTTTTATTTCAGTGTAGACATACATTGAGTGCTCTTATGTGGAAGCATGACTGACTACTATCAGTGTGCCAATGACTCAGAAATCTAGTTTGTTTTTCTAATGAGCTATCTCAGCCTTTGTCAATGTTAAAATCAACATGGCCAAAATTGGGCTCTTGAACTTTTCCTGCCCATTCTCTTCCGTCTCTAAAACTATAGACACCACCACCAGCCTCGCTGTTACTCAAGCCTGTAACTTGGATGCCATCTGTGTCTTCTAGCTGGATCCACACATTCAGGCCTTTTCTTCTCTGTCCACACAGCTGGAACTCTTTCACCACACAATTTCCATTTTAACTGCTGCAACCTCCTCATTTAGGATCTTGTATACTGCAACCTTGCTTGACTCAAGTCTATTCAGAATGCTGTTGCCAAGATGATTTTCTTGTCTCACACTCCTGACCACAACAGCCCCCTCTGGGTATGTCTACACAGCAGTTAAAAACCCACCACTGACCTATGCCAGCAGACTCAGACTTACAGGGCTTGGGCTAAGGGACTGTTTAATTGTGGTGTAGATGCTTGGGCTCAGGCTTAAGCCTGGGCTCTAGGGCCCTGTGAGATGGGAGGGTCCTGGAGCTTGGGCTGCAGCCTGATTCCAAACCATCTATGCTGCAATTAAACAGCTCCTTAGTGTGAGCCTGAGTCAGCAGGCATGGGCCAACTGTGAGTTTTTAATCGCTCTGTAGATATACCCTCAGAGAGTCCCTCCATTGGCTCCCCCTTCACCTCAACACCCTGATTCAAGCTTCTAGTCTTTCAGGCCTTTCATGATTTAGCCCCACTCTACCCTGCGAGCTAGTAAAACATCAGAAGAGACATTTGTCAAGGCTGTATCCCCACTTTGAACTTTAGGGTACAAGTGTGGGGGCCTGCATGAAGACTTCTAAGCTTAACTACCAGCTTAGATCTGGTCCGCTGCCACCATTCCCACAAGCTAATTCCCTTCCCTGGGAAGCTTTGAGAAACCTTTCACCAATTCCCTGGTGAATACAGATCCAAACCCCTTGGATCTTAAGACAAGGAGAAATTAAGCATCCCCTCCTTTCTCCCACCAACTCCTGGTGAATACAGATCCAAACCCCTTGGATCTTAAAACAAGGAGAAATTGACCCTTCCCCCCTCCTTCCTTTCACCAACTCCTGGTGAATACAGATCCAACTCCCTTGGATCTAAAAACAAGGAAAAATCAATCAGGTTCTTAAAAAGAAGGCTTTTAATTAAAGAAAAAGGTAAAAATCATCTCTGTAAAATCAGTATGGAAAATAACTTTACAGGGTAATCAAACTTAAAGAGCTCAGAGGACTCCCCTCTAGTCTTAGGTTCAAAGTACAGCAAACAAAGATAAACACTCTAGTAAAAGGTACATTTACAAGTTGAGAAAACAAAGTAAAACTAAGACGCCTTGCCTGGCTTTTTACTTACAAGTTTGAAATATGAGAGACTTGTTTAGAAAGATGGGGAGAACCTGGATTGATGTCCGATCCCTCTCAGTCCCAAGAGCGAACAACCCCTAAACAAAGAGCACAAACAAAAGCCTTTCCCCCCCCCAAGATTTGAAAGTATCTTGTCCCCTTATTGGTCCTTTGGGTCAGGTGTCAGCCAGATTACCCGAGCTTCTTAACCCTTTACAGGTAAAAGGATTTTGGAGTCTCTGGCCAGGAGGGATTTTATAGTACTGTACACAGGAGAGCTGTTACCCTTCCCTTTATAGTTATGACAACATTGAAGGAGGGAAGTGAGAAAAAAAAAAGACAGACAAGAAGGTAGACATTAACAGAACATGAGGGAAGGAAAGGAGATCTAAAATGATAAAACATAATAGAAAAAAAGAGAAAAGACACTGAAAAGATTCTGCTATATACACAAGGATTGGGGGTATATAGCAGAAAGAACCAACCAATGAAGGAAGGGAAATAGAACAAAAGGGAGACATAGTGAATTAACAAAATACAACTTTATACAAAAGATCAGAACCAGACTCTGCCACCTTCTACTGATTGCAATGGGCCTACTTGCAGAGCAAGGTAATTCCTCAATGTGAGAAAGAGTGGCAAAATTGGGATCTTTATGTTTAATAATAATAATAATCAAAAATGTTTGGTTACACATATATTGATATTATACATACAGCTCTTGTAAACTGAGGTGAGGCATGTCTTCTACCAATCAACTTATAATTGACTAGTCTCTTTATAAGCCCACCTTGATTTTGCAGATATATTTCCCTTAAGTGCACTTTATCCCTTCTCTCTCCCTTGCACCCATCTGTGGTGATGTTGCCTGTGTTTCTTGCAACCAATCTCTGTCCCTGTTAACAGTCTTGGAGCATTGACATGTTTGTTAAAACTGATAACTGGTGTGGTGGTATTAGTGGTAGTATAAGTGGGGTGATACTTGAGAAAGCAACACCTTATTGCTTAAAGTTATTCACTTGCATATATGCAACTTTGCATTCACAAGAATTACAAAACAGTGAAATAAAAATAATGTATTAAAGTGAATCAATTTACCCCTTTTCACCAATGTCTAAACATTTCTGCAGGACCATTTCCTCAGAATTCATGATCTTTTTTTTACCCTTGCTATAAAGTGATCTTGCCCATTCCACTGTTAGATTTTCCTACCCATTTTTGTATAATGTATCACCCTGTTTTCTGTCACCACTGTACTAGTACTTTGCAAATTCTTCATTGCCATATGGAGATCTTTAAAACTTGCTTTAAAATGTTGCCCAAATGAGCGTGATCTGGTTGGTCCTCACTATATAATAATAATAATAATAATAAAAAAAAAAACTTGCAGCTTCAAAGATCTACCCATGGCCTGGCCTTGCTCCCACTTTGCTAAGCCACAGCAGGTCTGTACTACTTTGATCTTCCAATATTTATTCATTAAATATCAGATGGACTCGATATGCTCCCAGTATACTTTAAACTCACATAAAACTTAGGCTAAGTTTTAAAATAGTACACCTCTACCCAGATATAACATGACCCGATATAACACGAATTTGGATATAACGCAGTAAAGCAGTGCTCCGGGGGGGCGGGGCTGCACACTCTGGCGGATCAAAGCAAGTTCAATATAACGCGGTTTCACCTATAATGCGGTAAAAATTTTTGGCTCCCGAGGACAGCGTTATATAGGGGTAGAGGTGTATATGTTAATGATAAAATAAATCAGATGTTCCACATGTATGATCAGTGTCATGCACCTGCCTAAATCACTGGCATTGGGAGCTGACTAGGCCATATCTAACATAACTGCCTACTTGTGTATAACAATGCTATATCACACCCTGGGCCAAATCCTACAGAGGTCTGAATTGACAGAGCTCCATTTACTTCAGTGAAGCTACACTGATTACATCAGTGGAGTATCTCACCTGTCTGTGATAAAGAGAGCTATCCTATACCGTATCTAGTTTACAAATAAATTCGGAGCACAAAATACTGGATTTCTATCTCCTATTATAACAGATAGTTAATACCCTTGTGTTACTTCCTGTTTATATCATTTGTCTGCATAGGCTGCTGTGTACATTTTTAAATCATTTAAATGCAAGACTTAAAGAATATACCTTAAGTTAATCCAATTGTCTAGTGGGTTGTAACTAATCCTTTGAAACAAATGTTTGTTTTTCCTAGGAGGAAAAGTGAGAATCATCCAATGAATGGAAGGGGGGAAGAAGGCGGCGGGGGAGAAGAGATAGGGAAACAGTTTTAAGCTCTAGTAAATAACAGTAACAATCTTATACAGTAAGTTTCTTCTTTAGACTTACAAGCACATTAATCATAATTTCCATTTTACAGATAGAGAAAACAAGGTACTGTAAGATTAAATGATTTGCCCAAGGTCAGCAATAGAGAACCCACCTCTTCTGAGTCTTAGTGTCTTATCTACTGGACCTCAATACCATTATAATGCATCCATCTGGTTAAATTACCTGGAGATACACTGCAATCAGGACTAAGGTGGTGCTGATGAAAAGGGAAATAGGGGAATACATATATGCATCTAAAGTACTTGCAGAAGTACCCTCTAGATTTATGCAAAATGAGAAGACTTTAGCAGTGATAATAGCAAGCTGCTATATTGTACAACACCAATGATTCTGAGGCTGTTGCTTAAACTGCAACTGTGTAAACTGAAAACCAGCTATAAATCAGAAAAAAAGGTAATGTGGATATGTTTTCCTTTGCATATATAAAATTAAGTCAAGAGACAGAAAAGGGAAGATGAAGTAGAAGCACAAAGGAATCTAATCAATGAGACTCTACCTACAAACAAAGAAAAAAGAAGATGTCATGAAGGAAGACACAGTAAGGATAATATAGTAATAAGCCTGGCCTCAGGACAATGCAACTCAAACACAGCCATAAAGAAACCACTAAGAAACTGTGAAATGGGTGGATTCATGATCAAAGGAAAGAAAATACTATCTCAGATAATTAAACAAGAAATAAAACGTTGAATATAGGTAAGATTGTGAGAAAGAAAAATGTAAAAAGTGGCAAAAGGAAGTGATAGCCTAGGTTGGCATGAGAAAAAAAAATTGAAAAGCGTAGCAAAGCGTGAGATCTGCTAATGCCACAGAGTCTCCCACAAGGAAATCTTAGTAGTAGCACAGAGATCACAGTAGCATCAAGTAGTGGGTTTACTGTAGTAGAATAGAAATGAATATTTGTGGATAGTTGACAACACAGCTGTTCCAAGTACTTCAGACATCAAATGAGAGGATACAAAGTAAATCTGTAATCATTACACAGTTTCTATATTCACCAGACATGGACTTTTCAGATCAAATTAAACTGCACACTTCACAGTTCAGCAGTGAACATTCTCCCAAGTTTATGAGGACTGGGAATAAAATATGTCATTAAGCTATCCATAAGTCAGTAACTTGGCAGAGATGTTACAATGAAAAGTTACTAGAGCTAAAATGGAAGGCCATAACCCACACCTCTGCATTTTATAATGTGGCAGCCAAATCTAGCACAAGTGCTAATGACATGGAAACTGAATGCCTTGGAAAATGGCTACTTTCAGTTATACAGTCTGCCTCCAGATAAAACAAAGATTCAAAATTACTAGCATGTGCTGAAAAGACACCATGACCAATCAGGCCAGTATCTAGCATAACCAAAAGGGACCAGATCCACATACAAAAACTCCAGAATGTTCACTGGACAACAGCTGCTCCTATATGATCAGAAGGTTAAAACAGTGAGGAATGCTTGGGGGGCACAGAGGAATGCTTAGGGGACACAGAAGGGCCTGGGTCAGCCCCCATTGGAAGCAGGGAGGGAGCACCACCCAGCTCCCGGCTGTGGCCCCACCTCCCCACCGAGGCATGGCCCCAGCTCCA
Source organism: Terrapene triunguis (assembly GCF_002925995.2). Taxonomy (NCBI): domain Eukaryota; kingdom Metazoa; phylum Chordata; order Testudines; family Emydidae; genus Terrapene; species Terrapene triunguis. Next base: position 28,027,643 of record NW_020664464.1, on the reverse strand, counting down.
CATCTGGCCCTGCTCCCAGCCATGGCCCCTGCTCCCGGCCTTTGCCCCGACTCCCACCCGGGCCAAGACTCCAGCCCCAGCATCAGCCCTGGCCCCAACCTTGGCACCACTCCCAACCATGGCTGGGGAGGGGCATGGACAGGGGTAAGAGGGTCACAAGGTAAAAAGTTTGGGGACCATTGGGTTAAAATCTGTTGGAAACCATTGTGTGAGAGGAAAAGGCAATGAGAGGACGTGAAAACCCTATACAGAGCTGAACTCTATGCCAGCCCCACATGGCGCCTTGGATTCCTGCCCCTTGCTTCTTTCCCCACCCCTGCTCCCTTTCTGCCCAGTGCAACAGAACCACACCATTGCAGTTACCTGTTTTGGAATCTCACCAGTGGATGCAGTCCTAAATAAATATAATCTTTTTTAAAATAAATAAGCGCATAGGCTTAGAGGTAACCAGTTGTATTTGATGTGCATGTATTAAATTTAACAATGTATTATAGGTATGTATACAATTTTTATATATGTTGACTGCCTTCTTCTCTGTGCTGGCTAGGTTTATTGTCATCTTAGCATAAGTCTTCAGGGAAAGGATAATACCTTACTAATTGTTTATACAGTGCCTAGCAAAATGGGGCCTTGTCATATTGAGGCCTTTAGGCATTTCATTTCTACAATAGAAAAAATATATATAAATCAATACATAATAAAAATGTGTAGTATATTGAAGAACTGTTCCATAGCCCTGCCAGTTACCAAGAGAGATAATCCAGTTTTGTGATGCATAATATTTTCAAGCACATTAGATAAGAACATAAAAACAGCCATATTTGGTCATACCAAAGGTCCATTTAGTCCATCATCCTGTCTTCTGACAATGGCCAATGCCAGGTGCCCCAGAGGGAATGAACAGAACGTGGAATCAAGTGATCCATTCCCTGTTGCCCATTCCCAGCTTCTAGCAAACAAAGGCTAGGGACACCAACCAAGATGGACAGGGATAATAGCCATTGATGGATCTATCCTCCATGAACTTACCTAGTTCTTTTTTGAACCCTGTTATATTCTTGGCCTTCACAACATCCTCTGGCAAAGAGTTCCACAGGTTGATTGTGCATTGTGTGAAGAAATACTTCCTTTTGTTTGTTTTAAACCTGCTGCCTATTAAAGACCCCTAGTTCTTGTGTTAGGAGAAGGAGTAAATAACATTTCCTTATTTACTTTCTCCACACCAGTCATGATTTTATAGACCTCAATCATATCCCCCCTCAGTCTCTTTTCCAAGCTGAAAAGTCCATTTTATTAATCTCTCCTTATATGGAAGCCATTCTATACCCCTAATCATTTTTGTTGCCCTTTTTTGAGATGGGGCAACCACATCTGCATGCAGTATTCAAGATGTGGGCATATCATGGATTTATATAGAGGCAATATAATATTTTCTGTTTTATCTAGTCATTTCTTAATGGTTCCCAGTATTCTGTTTGCTTTTTTGATTGCTGCTGCACATTGAGTGGATGTTTTCAGAGAACTATTCACAATGACTCCAAGATCTGTTTGTTGAATGGTAACAGCTAATTTTGACCCCATAATTTTATATGTATAGTTGGAATTATATTTTCCAATGTGTATTACTTTGCATTTATCAATATTGAATTTCATCTGCAATTTGTTGCCCAGTCACCCAGTTTTGTGAGATCCTTTCGTAGCTCTTCGCAGTCTGCCTGGGATTTAACCATCTTCAGTAGTTTTGTATCATCTGCAAGTTTTGCTATGTCCCTGTTTACTCCTTTTTCCAAATCATTTATGCACATCCTTAATGCAGCTGCACGCAGGTCCTGTTTATGAGAAACAGGAGGGTGAAAGCTTAATGTACATTAGGTACTAACATATCCTACTGCATACTGAATCTGTCCCTCACTGACTGATCTGATTACTTTGTATATGAACAGTCCACACTTTTTTTAGAGATAAATATCAGGTTTTTTATTTGTTTTATAAGTGTTTTCTTGTATGCAGAGTATAATTGTGTATGACAGATCAAATGTGTAATCTTCTTAATTTAGAAGTCCATCAGTAGATGGAAATAGCAGCACACCTTTCCATTAAGAAGAGTTAACTGATTTTAATGCACAGAGTGGGAATTGCTATAGGGATAGTGTGTGTGCGTGTGCATGTCCTTACTCAAGTGAAACAGGCAACTAGCAGCATCTCATTAAATACTTATCAAATACTTTACAGTGTGGTCTATTTTGAAAGGAGTCAAGTTCTACAAAAAAGTATAAAATACAAAGGAGTTTCTCAGCTATGGTGTCTTTATGGGTAAAGTCCATAATTAATCATTTGCAACCAAAAAAAATGGGGATGGATGATGTAGGTCTGTCTGCACTGACTCTTCTCCCCCCACTGGAGACTCCCTCACAGCGTGGGACTCCCCATCTTGGGTGCTATGAGTGCTTTTAGTCCCTGAGCGGTGCAACAGGAGTGGAGTGGGGCAGTGAATTTGCCTTATCAGGTTTTAATCAGATAATAGTAATAGTTTTGTGGGCTTCTTGTAGTTAAAGCTTGCTGACTCAACTTCTCATTTTTATACTCTTAAAAAAGAAAGGATGTAAATGCTCTAAATCTCATTGAATTGAGACAATGGGGTTCAAACCTATATTTTTAGTTGTGTATCCACACAGAGTCATGCCTATTATTTACTCTACAGCATTTTAAAAATCAGCTCAATAGTCACCTTTTGCATTCAGGCCAAGTCTTGTAATTTCAAGATAATCCTTGATGTTGGGTAAAATTAGATCAGCAGAAGAGTTCTGGGAATTGTTACAAGTCACATGTTCCAACGTATTGACTGCACTGGGCATCTGAAAAACCTGAGAATTTCTTCTGTTCCACACTCCATGGCTTTTCTATGCTGCATGAAGATAAAAATACATAAAAAAAAGTTTTAATTGAAAGAATCAAGGAAATAAGATATCCCTGACTTTACACACGTTTGGGAAACATGACGCTCAGTAATAGTTTGTGAACTCTCTATTCCCCCATTATTTCATTTAATGTCACTATTGCATTCATTGTCCCAGCAGCTGTATCACACCTAAACTCTCTATTCTGCCTGTTTTAGATCTGTGACCCCATAGAGTCTAGAGATCTTGGAGGCAGTCCAGAGAATCCTCTGTATGCCCAAGGCTAGGCAGTAACAGGATGTAATTAGAAGGATTCTGAACAAAATAAAATAGTAATTGTCTTAATTTTTTTCTCTTTTCCTAGTACAATATGAAGTGAAAATCATCATCAGGATTTGGGCATTTTAGGACCAAATTCTGCCCTAACTTATACACACTGCAGCCTCATTGACTTCATTAGCTTTGTATGGGATATAATTCAGGGCAGAATTTGATTGTTTAATATCTTAGAGGACAAACTGAAGTGTTAAAGTACACAAATACTATGGTGACAATCCCTGGGTACACAGATGAACACATTCCCAAGGAATATTAAATCTGTAACTTCTGGCCCACTTGCATATTTAAATATTGTCAGATACTAAATTTATCTAGGGTTCAAATCTGCAAGTGCTCAACATGTAGAACTCCAGTTGGTAGTTTGTGACTTTTAAAAAGATTGCATAAATACATACATAAAAAAAATATTTTTTCGTCAATCACTAGGGAATACATCATTAACTTGTACCGGTACAACATATATCAGGACTGATCTGCCATTGCATTAATCCAGTTTTATGCTGGTGTAATTCCATTGGTTTCAATAGTGCTAGACCAGTGCCAAACTGGTATAATGCAGTGATGAAATCACACCCAAAGATCTGTGGGGAATGTTTCTATCTGACATATCAAAACTGTACTTTTAAAGCAACTCACTTATACCAGTGACATACCAACTGGGACATTGGGAGTCATCAGAAATGTTCCAAGATATGATTTAGATAAAGTAGAACACTATTTTCTTGACTGTCTAGAATCTATTAGCAGTGACTAAAAATGTAAATGTTTGGTTTGGTGTTTAGCCTGCTGAAGAGTGTCTCTGAAGCACAAATACAGGGTGTAAGTGCTGAAACTACTACAAGGTTGGCTGATGACTTTACTTTTTAAGAAAGATCATATTATCCTTTTTAATTATTGGACCCGTAGGTACAATCAGTCGTGATGTTTTTACTAGGTAAAACAAATCAGGACTCAAGATCACAGACTCTAGTTGTGCAGTCACATGAATCTGTATGTACCAGGGAGAGATGCCATGTTAATTCCATACAGATGTGCTATTGCATTCCAGTCTGAAAATTTACAGAAGAGGAAATGCTAGTTACACCCCTTCCCCCTTACAGACTAGGATAGAACATTTCACATACTGTATGTGCATTTTGAATTCAGAGAAAGATCTTAGGCTTCTTTGACCCAGTTTTAACATTTCACTGCTACTTTTAAATCAAATACCTCCATTCTCTGATTAAAGTCCAGATATGAACATCATACATCTTAATATTTTTTAAAGGACAGTTATTAAATGGCAACAATGGAAAGTCACTGAGCCACAGTCTGATCTCAGTTGCACTAGTACATTCAGAGTCACTTCATTGACACATCAGTGTAACTAGGATGAGAATCTAGTTTATTGCAACCCACTGAGTTTATTGCAACAGTATAAAAACACAGTCCTGTCCTTTCAAGTTCATCCTATAGGTAGGAAGTTGTGTGCAGAGACTCAGTGTCCTTCAATGGTATTCCTTCATCAGAACAGTAAGTAGGATTTTTAGTGAAGAATTCTGTAATAATGCTCACCCAGCTCTGGAAAGCGATTTAAATCTATGTATGACAAGCACTGAATAAGTGCAGAGAATAAGATTACTATGTGAGTCTTTTGGACAACAGGCTAAATTCATGCCAGGCTCTATACCAGTTTCTGCTGGTATAAACCCTTGATCAGTGTAAAGTACAACCAGCAGTAAGACTGTGGTGGGGCAAAGCAGCCATAACCCAACTTCCTGGCCAGTCCCCATACATCTTTCAAGGTCAGGGAGGGGGAATGTCCATAACAACTGGGGATGTTCTGATTCAGCAGGTCTCCTTTGCAGCCTCCACCAGGAGCACAGATGGAAACTTTTCTGTCCTGATCCAGTAGAAATTAAGCAAGAATAGTGGCCTCACATTCTCTTCCTCAAGGTGGATTCTTCTTAGAGTTCAGGGGATTAGCTAGTATAGGATGGTGATATTTACCCTTATTCACCCAAACTGGTGCAAGGTGATCTGACCCAACCCTTTAAAACCAAGATCCTGTTTGCTCTGTGAGGACATTCAACATTCCATAGCATTTTTCATAATTGTAAGGGGCTTACCACTGTTTCATTGGCCAAAATTTCTATTTTCACTGTGGTGACGTGTGCTGTGCACTGGATGTTACTTTCCACCCCAGATCTGTTTGTTTTTCAGCAGCCGGTAACGTGATTCCTGTTTGTAACTATAGTACGGTGAAACTTCTCTTAAATTACTGCTCAAGGGACTCACAAAAATCAGTTGCCAAACAGACGTGGTCATTGACTTAAGGTTAAAAAAAAAAAAAAAAAGTTGTACTTGAAACCATGGGGATACTTTGTCACTTAAAATGTGGTTGTGGTTAGAAAGTCACCTTCTCACTCATCAGTTTCCCTCCACTGTGTATTCTGACACATCTTCTCTAATGTTACAGACAGAAATATTATTTCACTAATTTTTACTTATCATTGCAGAGCTAGTGCAGCTATGGGGGAATACAGCAAAATCTTCTCTGACTTGTGTCTCATCTATAGAATAGTTAACCAAGTTTTAATTGCACAATTGTTGTTGGCAACAAAGCTCACAGGTTGTTTCTGGAGAGCAAGGACTAGCAAAAACCTGGTTTTTGTAACTGATGCGGACTCAAGTTCCCCACTTGTCCCTAGGGGACATTGAGAACCAGAGAAGTTTCAATTCTCACTGAAGAGCACACCTCAGTAATACTGAGTAGTCAGTGACTTACTGTGTGTTGTTGGGTTCAGAGGGTTACTTTTCCCTGCTGAAGAATCTATCCTGGTTAAATTAGGTATGTTTGGATGTTTTCGAAATATATTTGTTCATTAGGTTCTCTCATTTGTTATAGTCTGGTATAGAGATGGACATTTTTCACAATTTAAAAATTTTCCATGTCAATGTTTTCCATTTCTCATAGAAATTTCAAAACAACAACATTTTTCTGACCATCTCCATTAAGGTATTTTGTTGTGCTTAAAAGATCAATATGAGACAATTTTGAGGATTGAAACCAGGTTTAACTGAAAATTCTTATATTGATTCTTGAGCTAAAATAGCATTAGCTTCTACAGCAAAGGTATTTCTTTTTTAATCTTGATTTGTATTCTCAAAAACCTATCCTTTCATCAATAAAGCTTCAATAATGATATTGTCAATTCTTTGCGGGGGGCGACGATGTAAAAAACGAATGTCTGTGTTCTGTATTAGCATAACACCTAGCACAACTCCATGACTAGGACTTCTAGGTGCTATGGTAATACAAATAATGAACATAGTAGTAATAATAAAGCACAATTGTCCATGCCATTTTCTAGTGGAAATGCATTTCAGTTTGAGGTTGTTCTCTCTTCCCAAAGATCCAAATCATGGTAATCGGTACCTGTACTTCCCTCTCCCTCCCCCATATCTTCATTTTGGGGTCCCACCCACAACCTCCCCTGTTCAATGTACATGTTCGGCCACTGTGGGAACTAGTGAGATGCTTTTTACCCTGAACAGCATCACCAATAGGAGGAGGAAATGTATCTCTGTTTGGTCAGGCCTAGATATTGCTGTCTCCCAATGCCTGACAGAGCCAGGAAGGTGGATGGGAACAAACAGAGTTAAGCTCTGTCTGTATAAGGCAGAAGTGATGTAGAAGGATGTGCTATGCAGCAGTTCTCAAACTATGGGTTGGGACCCCAAAGTGGGTTGGGACCTGTTGTAATGGGGTCACCAAGGCTGGCATTAGACTTGCTGGGGCCCAGGGCTGAAGTGGCAAGTGGGGTCAGGTGGGGGTGGGGGAGGACCCTCTATGCAGCAGCCATGCACTGCATCTCCTTCAACCCCCACCATCCATTTCCCTGGCACACTTCCCCATAGCCTTAGCACCTTCTCTGCCCCGTATCAGGGCTTCAGTCTTTCAGCCAATCTGGTTGGACCTCCCTCTCACTCCCATGACCCAACTTAGCACTGCTCTGTCCAGGGTGCTAGCAGTTCCATCAGCCCTTCAGAGAGCCAGTCCCTTCTCCATAGGTTCCCAAAAGAGAACTTCCTTCTCTGCCCTGCAGTTCTCTTTATATATGGGCCTGCTCTGCCCTGATTGGCTGCTTCTTGCAGCCCCTCACTGATTGGCTGTTTCCTGCACAGCCTCCCCAGGGCTGCTTTTACCCCTTTCTCCACCAGTGTGGGGCAGACACCCCATCAAACTAATTAATATCCATTGCCATAAGTACATTTTAACATTGTGTAGAGAAATTGACCAATACTAAGAAAAAAAGGAAGAGAGGACAACTTTTTCAGTTGATTTCCTTTCAAGATTCTGATGTACCTAGGATTTTAAAACCAAGTTTTAAGTTATGTAGGAATAGGTCCATGAAGAGCTAATATCTTTTTTCATCCACAACAGAAATAATTGTTTCCCCTTACATGGAAATATGAAAAAAGCACAATATCACCTTGTATAAAAATAGTTACCTGCCTTGCTGGAAAGACAATCCCTGAAACCAAAAACTGCTTTAAGGTTTATTCTTCAGCCATTGCATTTGATGAAAAATGGAGGATGAATGAACTTCCCTTCCCAAGCTCAAATGTAACAGGTATCTTTGGAAGATTTCATTAACTTTAATTCTAGCCTTTCCTGAAGTTTTATGTATGTCAGTACTCACTGAGTCCTTTAAGAGTGATCAGTTTGAAATCTGCAATGTGAAACTTCTATGTGCAAATGTTTTACGTCAGCCAGTTGGAGCTAAGTTCAGCCTCTTTTAATGTAAGATCAGTAAACATCCCCCAATACACAACCACAGTCCCATATTCAAACCTGATTGGCAAATGTAATGAATATGATATAGCAAGGAAGATCACCATGCTTGCAATTCAGGTGACTACACAAGACTTTTTAATTTGAGGGAAGAGATTTTCATTCAGAATGACCTCCCCTGCTTTGAACCATTGGATAGCTTTGAACCATTGAAGGAAAATAGCAATCAACATTTGGACTTCATGCTATTAAGAGCTGAAGTAGTTCCCATTAACTGTTAAATGATTTAAACCATATTTTTGCAGGAGTGGGATATTAATTTTCTACACCCCCCCCCCCCCAAATGACTAAAAGCTTTAACTGGGTCAAATCCTACTCTCAGCTAAACCGCTGTAAATCCAGTTAACTCAATTTACTTTCACTGGGTACCATTAGGTTTTATCATCTTGCCAGCTCCATCCATCCAAAATAAATAAATAAGGGCAATCAGGTATGATACACTGAAAGCATATGTAGTGGAAAATGGCAATGTGAATAAAAATGAGTCATGGGCAGGCTGATTTATCTGGAAAACCAGTACTGACTTTCATAGAGTTACTCCTGATTTGCACTTGGAAAAACTCAGAGCAGAATTTGGTCCTCTCCTTGGATGCACTTAATTTTCATTAATGCTAAAGGAGTTACTACAGCTACATTGAGTCAAAAAAGAGAAGTTTCAAACTTTTTTGAACAGTGATATAATGACAGCTAACTAAACACCTCTTAACCCTCTTCTTTTACAAAGAGCTATCCTCAGCGCAGCGCCCACCACCACCCCCAAGAACCTCCTGGATACTTCGGACAAGCCAAAGTCACAGGTCCCTGGTGTGAACAGTGAGGAGGAAGTGTTGGATGAGGAAGAGGAGAAGGAGGAGTATGGGGGACAGGCGATCGGGGGATCCAGTGGCACAGCAAGCCAGGACCTGGTTTGACTCCAGAGCAGTCGAGCCAGTCCCTATAAAGTCCAGCACAGGTGAGCTTAATGCAGGGGGAAGGAAACTCTGGTAAATTTGCAGTTTGCTTTGATATGGCAGAGACACATCTGTTCATTTATGCTTTTTTAACCATGCTAGAAGAGGTAGTGATATAACCAATAGAGGCAGAGTTGCTCTCTGCTTCTCATTCCCCTGTTCAGCTAGGCAGAGGGGGCCCTGCAGAACAGTTTGTTTATGTGCATCGGGATGTCCCATGAATCCTCCATAGTGATCTCAAGGAAATTTTTCTGTAGGTAGTCTGCATCCTTTGCTGAAGGTTTCTGGGGAGAGCTGCCTTATTTCTTCTGCTGTGGGAGGAGACTTTCCCATGCCACTCAGCAATTACTTCAGCAGGCACCATTTCAGCACACAGGCTAGCAGCATACGGCCCCAGTCTGCAGCCAGATGCCTGCAAGAGCTATTCCCTTTCAGCCTCTGGAGTGAGATATCAGCTAAAATCTCCACCACCTGTGCAAAATGGTGCCAGTATTCAGTTCAATTGCCCTATCCACATGTACTCATATCTGTGAGCTGCCTTGTTGAGCCTTTATTGTCCCAACTTGCCTCCTTCCTCCTCCTCCCCCGGACCATACTCACCATGGCTGGGACTGCCACCGTGCTTTATGTAGTGCTTGCAACTTGTGTGGATCAAGGGGAGGGAGTTCAGTCCACCCATTTATCTTGTGAATACACTCACAATAGTACCTCTGTGTATTTTATCTTTTGCAGCTAGAAATGTGGCCTGGAGGGTCTCTCCATCTACACCAGCAAAGTGGCTCAGCCGAATGAGGAGGAGAAGGAAGAGGACGCGAGATGACATGTTCCAAGAGATCCTGCAAGCTTCTGGTGCTTTGGATACCGAGCACAGAGCTTGAAGTATCACCCTCATTGACAGAATGGACAGGGATAGAGTGGAGAGGAGAAAATCACAGGAAAAGGAGAGAGATGTGCAGCGGAAGATGCTACCACTTCTCAAGCAGCAAGCAGACATGCTAGAAACTCTTGTTGACCTTCAGGTTCAATAGACCCGTGTTCGCCTCCCTCTGCAGCCCATAGAGAACTGCATTCTGGGACCTCCCTACTCACCCTTCCACATTCCCAGTGGTATCTGGGGCCACTGCATTACCCCCATCACTCCACCTTGGGGGAGAGTACAAACAATCACAGCCGCACATACACTGATCTGTGAGACAGACAGTTGGTGTATGTGTTTGTGAAATGAAAATGACTATTCTTTCCCCTTCAAAGGTTCTCTTCCCTGTATTCATAAAGTTTCATTCAGTTATAAATGTGTCTGTTTGCATGGGTTTGGAATAAAAGTCTATTTATGGAAACTTAATTCATCTAGTTCACAACATATCTTGTCCAGAGCTGACATCATTCACAGATAATAGCAATAGGTGCATTTGCAATGTTATATTACTACACACAAAGCACTCGTTACAAGGTTCGTACCGGGATGCAAAAAAAACCAACCAAAAAAACAAACAAACAAACAAAAATACCCAGGCAGAACACACTACAGCAATACACATTACTGTAGCTCACTATTAAAACAAAGCCTCCCTGAACTATATAGCTCCCTGTTGAGCTCTTCTTATAGCCCTGGTATCTGGCTGCTCAAAATCAGCAGACAGCCATTCCACCTCTGACCTCTACCTGGATGGAAACTTTCCCCTTTTGCTTCACAGATATTATGAAGCATGCAGCAGGCAGATATAACCATTCAGATATTTTTTTCACTGAGATCTAATCTGATGAGTAGACAGCACAGTGGCCTTTCAAATAGCCAAAGGCACATTCAACTGTCATTCTGTACCTGCTGAGCCTGTAGCTGAAGTGCTCCTTGCTGCTGTCGAGGTGGCCAGTGTGCGGCTTCATGAGCCATGGGAGTAAGAGGTAGGCTGGGTCTCCCAGGGTCACTGTTGGCATTTCAATATCCTCAATGGTAATCTGCCAGTCTGGAAAGAAAGTCCCTGCTTGCAGCTTTCGGAACAGGCCTGTGTTTTGAAAGATGCACCTTCCCTGACCATCCTGTGTTGATGTCAGTAAAATGTCCCTGTGATCCACCAGCGCTTGCAATACTATGGAAAAGTAGCCCCTTATGTTGATGTACTTTGTGGCACAGTGGTCTGGTGTCAAAATAGGGATATGCATGCCATCTATCAGTCCACCCCATTGCTGCAAAACCATCCACTATGTCCTGCACATTGCCCAGAGTCACCGTCCTTTGTAGCAGGATGTGATTAATGGCCCGGCACACTTGCATCACAGCAAACCCCCTGGTGGATTTCCCAACTTCAGATTGATTCCTGACTGATTGGTAGAAATCTGGCATTGCAAGCCTGCACATAGCGATTGCCAGTCAGTGCAGCTCTCATTCTGGTGTTACTGCGCTGGAGGGCTGGGGCAAGCTCTGCACACACATCTAGGAATGTGGCCTTGCACATTCGAAAGTCCTGCAGCCACTGTTTGTCATCCTGTCATCCTATACCTGTATAACGATGCGATTCCACCAGTCAGTGCTTGTTTCTTGGGCCTAGAACTAGTGCTCTGCAGTCTTCAGCTGCTCTGTGAATGCCAACAACAACCTTGAATTGTTTCTTTCTATGTCCCGCAGCAAGCTAACCTTGAAGGAATTGTCATGTTCCCCGTGGCTCCTCTGGCAACTCTGCAAATACTGCAGGATCAGGCGCCCCATGCTCGTAACACTCATCACAACAGTGCAGAGCTGTGCAGGATCCATGCTTCTGTCACAGATGGCAGACATGCGGGTTGGCTGGGCTTTTGAAAAGAGGCATGAAACATTATGGGATACATTTACTGTCACTGCATATCAAAGAGGATATTATCCTATGGTTATGCAGAGGGATTCAAACGGATAACTCTCATAATTGATAATAGGAGTTCTATGATTTATTTACTCTGGGAACAATAAACTCTTAAATTACTTTAAGTGGAGCTCTTCCTCCACTAGTTTGTCTTAGCATGTTACACAAGTTCTCTGGGCTTTTTTTTTCTCAATCCTTTATCATATGTGATCTATGTAAAGAAGTGGACCATACAAAACCCCTGGATCTGATCACTTTGAAACTGGGGAATTTCTGATCTGGCTCACACCTGAACTTTGCAAAAGCTTATGTCCTGATCCAAATTGCAGCCTGGGTTGAGCTCTTTTTTTTTTTCATTGCAAGATTGGAATCTACTAAGTTTTATAAAATGTTTTGGATGAACACTCTCTCAGCTTCCATTTATTTATTTATTTATTTATTTTCTCTTCTCCTTTGTATACCTTTATCTTTCTTCTCTTTCTTTTTCATTCCCTACAAGTCTTTCTCTTGGACTCATTATTTTTGGGACTGATACTGCAGTCCTTCCATTTGCAAAACTACCACTAATTACAGCAGATGCTGAACACACTAGAGTGTCACACTGGGAACGACTGAAAACTTTGGCTATAATTTGTACTCATGTTAGTTTCAGGTCACTCCTCTTACTCATTTGACAATACTCACATTAGAAGAAGAGACAGGGTATTTTCCCTTAGTTTAGAGAAGCAAGGGCAAATATTGTGAAGTTAAGATGATGCTACATATGCTATAGCATAAATATTTGTAGATTATAAGGCCAAAAGGGACCATTGTGATCATCCAGTCTGACCTGCTACAGAAATAGAAGCCACAGAAATTCATTCCATGATTCCAGCGTCAAGGCCAATGACTTGTGGTTGAACCTGAGTGTATCTTTTAAGAAGATATCCAAACCTGGTTTTAAAGATTTCAGATGATGGAGAATTGATGAATTTGCAACTCATCTCCATATAAATTTGTCAAGCTTCCACTTCCAGTCACTGGATCCTCTTATGCCTTTGTCTACTAAAGAGCCTTCTGCTACAGGCACCTTTTACTCTGTTGGTACTTATAGACCATGAGCAAGTCACACCGTAACTTTCTCTTTGACAAACTAAATAGATTGAGCTCCTTAAATCTGTTACTGTAAGGCATGTTTTCCTGTCTTTGAATCATACTTGTAACTATTCTCTGCACAATCTATTTTCAACACACTTTTTGAAATGTAGACATCAGAACTGACACAGTATTCCAGCAGTGGTTTCACCTGTGCCAAATACTGAGGTAATACAATCTCCCTACTCACTAATCCTTGTTTATGCATCCATAAAAGTATGAACCTTTTTGGCCAGAGCATCACACAATGGGATCTGTTGTGATTATTGGACCCTATAAAGTTACTCTAAGTTCAACTGTAAAAAGTATGTGAAAGTTCATAAGATGTTACAATAACCATGAAAAAATAGGTCAAGTTGTTTTTGATGATTAATGTTATAATAGTTGCAAAAAAACCAGACAGAGAAACTGTATTAGTCTAAACAACCAGGACCTACTGATATAATTCAAGGACTATGTGAGATCATACTTGGTAAACAAGAAAATGTGGGAACAAAGTTACTTATGCTAAATTTGGCCTTATGGAAATGAATTTAATTGGTACAAAATAATGAGGATAAAATATGTCGTCCACTTTTACCCTTTTTGGGGTTCTTATAAAGAGACTGAAAAAAAGAATCATCTTCCTCCAGTTCATATTCCAACCTGGCAGCACTGCAACTCATTGCAGCTTCTTTGACCTCAAGACAGATGGAGTAGACCAAGCTAAGGACTTTCTTCCCAAGAGGAAGGCCAGCTGGCTTTGCTCTTGTGTAAGGAACTTTGTATTCACCTGTCAGTGCTGAAAGCCATCAGATTACCATGACATCCAGTCCTCAGTCCTTCAGTGGGGACAGCTAATTCCCTACACCACAGAGGCACATAAAATCCTGTATTGTTTTCCCTTCTCTTGTTGTGTTGCTTTATGCCCTCCCCCACTTGCCTCTGATCATCTCTCTCACTCTCTTGGCTTTTCATTGAATCCTAAAATCATCTATAGTGCATTCATCCAAACTTGCCTTGTCTAAAAGGAAAGGATCCAAACAGATGATGTCCCTGACCAAAGCATGATCCAGGATCCAAGCAGCAGGTGTCATGGTTGACCTGCCAGCCAAAGCATCCATTTGTGACTGTCCAGCCATTCAGTGTTCCAGAGACAACAAAAATCATATTTCCCCCACATTTTCTATCCTCTCTCTCCCCTATGATGTATCTGTCTATTAGAAATAGAGAAGTAAATACCCTTTGCACACCAGGACTGAAAGTAAAATTAATCCTTTCCTTTTCATCAAAGAAAGGTAGCTCTGAAAATAAGAGCTTGTTTTAATTTCTTGTTCTTTTTTGTGTTTGATCAATGAACTTTCAAGTTTAGAATGAATGCTTTTGGGTGTTTGTCATATAATCAAGTAGAACCAGGGTCTCAGTAAAAACATAACCCAAATCAAATAATATTGGAGAGTTTATAAACACCTTTAACTCTTAGATACATTAGATCTGATATACATTTGGTTGTCCATCATCAACCCTTGTCCTGTTCACAGTCCCTGCTTTCTGGGATACAATTTCCCATCCTGTAAGTATGACCTACGTTCTTTATTCCTAGAAATATGACTGCATTTGGCACATTAAAACTCACATTCTTTGTTTGAGCCCATTTTACCAAGTAATCCAGATCATCCTGTATAAGTGACCTGTCCATATCACTATTCACCACTCTACCAGTCTTCAGGTCATCTGAAAACTTTATATGAAATTATTTTACATTCTCTTTTAGATCATGCATAAAGATATTAAATAGCATTGTGCCAAGCATCAATCCTTGTGGAATCCCATTAGAAACATCTATTCAAAAATGATTCCCCATTAACAATTACATTTTGAGATGTCATACACTGATTTTGTAGTATGCTAATTTTTTATTCCAAGTGTTGTGTGGTACAATTTTGCCAGGGATCAATGTCAAGCTAACAGACCTATAATTTTTAAAATATCGACAAAACTTTTTTTTTCTTCCAGTCCCCAGGAATTTCTCCAGTGTTTTAAGATTTGTTGAAAATGACCTCAATGATCAGGAGAGCTCTTTAGCCAACTCTTTGAAAACTTTTGGGTAAAAATGATCTGGAACAACTGATTTAAATGGTTTAACTTTAGAGATGATGTTTAACATTCTCCTTAGTTATCGCTGTAATGGAAAGTATTTCATCATCATCTTTGTGGTCTCTGAATACGTCATCTGGCTTCTTTCCAAATACAGAACATAAATATTTATTGAATACTTCTGCCTTGTCTGCATAATTATGACAACTTTATCATCTTCATCCAGTGACGGATCTATAACCATTGATAGGATTCTTCTAATTTCTGATGTTAAAAACCTTTCTTATTGTTCTTAAACCCTACCAGTGAGGGATTTTTCATTAATATCTTTAGCATTCCTTATCAATTATTTGCATTTTAATGACTAATTTATATTCATTGCTATCCACTTCCCCTTTATTCTATTTGTTAACATTGTCTCTTTATATTTTATTGCATTAACAAAATTTAAACCAACAACTTCAGCTGGAGGAAGGAACAATTTGGGGAGGATGGATAGTTTAGTGGAGGGCCCTAGTCTGAGAGTCAGGAGATCTGGGTTCAGTTCCAGACTTGCTGTGTGATGCTGGGCAAGTCACAATCTCACCCCTTACCAAGTTCCTTATCTGTAAATTGGGGATACTATTTCCCTACCTCATACAGATGTTACAATGATAAAACCCATTAATGATTGTGAAGTGCTCTGAAACTACATAGACCCAATGACTAGAGCTGGTTGGAAATTTTCCAACATAATATTTTTCTGTCAGAAAATGTCAATTTGTTGTTATTGAAACATTCCACCTAAACGTCAATTTCAACAAAATTCTGATCGAACTCTGCTTGATTGCTTGCCTGCTGAGCTCCTTGGCAGCTCATTCTCCTGGAACCATTCTGCTCGTAGTTCTGAGATTTATTGTTTTTGTTCTTCTACAGAATGAATTTTTTTCAAAATCTCATAATTTGTCACAGAATGGAAAATCACATTACCATTCAGCTCTACTAATGACTTAGAGAGGTCAGTGGTATACAGGGCACTAAAAACACTTTGAGTTTCAGAATTATATTTCAACTGCGATTTTCCACTAGTATTAATTAGAGCTCATGTATACAGTCATCACCATTAATCAGAATACATCCGGGGACCATGAAAAGTGCTCTTTTTCTTGGAAGTCCAGTATCAGTCTGTATGGAGAGATGCACACTGTATTGCAATTTTAATTTTTTCCCTTCTCTTTCCATATGTTCTTGCTGAGATATCTTGAAAGTCCCAGGTTAGCTACGTTTCAAACTCAATGACAGGCTTTAATCCACCCTTCCTGAAGCTGATGATGATACTGATTGAAACTGAAAAAAATGAACTAAAAATGAACATCTGATTTTCAAATTAGGAAAACTACCACTGAAGAATCCAAGCTGAGACAGGTCCCTTAGAGAGGTGTATTTATTACCAGAGTGGTCATTCAGCAGGTGCTCTTATACTTGGGGCTAGTTGTTATTAGTATTCTTACACTTGCTTTTTAATTTAGTTTCTGTTACATTGCTTACCAAATGTTGCGTGTGTCATTTTTATTCCTCCTGTAGACTTCCAAAATTGCTTTCATAATAATCTAGTTTTCCAGTATTACTGCCACCAGTCTACATTTTTCCTCCTCATTGTCTTTTAAGAACCTTGGCTAAATCCCATCTGGGCCTCAGAATTTATTGGTTTTGAAGCATTGTAACTCATTTATCACCTCTGTCTTACTGACCCTGAAATCATCCAAGATAGTGAGTGCACAGCCAGTTTAGATAGGATTCTGTTAGTGTTTTCTGTCTCCAGTTACGGTATTCAAAAACCATGAATAACAGTCCTGGAAATATAACCTTGTTAAGGAGGGGAGACATTCATTCACGTTGGAGAATTCAAAATCTTCAGCATTCCTAGGGTTAAAGCTGTCTATGGGAGGCTCTGTTTTTGAGTTGCAGTCCCCAACAGCTGCAGTAAGCTATCTGTTCTATTAAACTGGACACCAACATTGTCTAGTTTTATAAAGCTTTGATCTCTGATCTTGAGAAGCCTAGTCAGTGTAAAGAACTGAGATTTTGATTGCTCAGTGAGGTCCGCTATTTTAGACTGAGTGCCCTGCATTATATTGACTGTCTCATTCCTGTTTCCCAAGATCCTAAAATATGTTTCTCTTGAGGCTCTCTCAGTGAGCCAAAGTTTCAAATAAGTAAAATGCAGGGAGTGAATCCTGTAGGATTGCATTTTCTCAAGTGTTGGGGAGAAAGAGTTGTTTTATGGCCCAATCTAGCGAGGTGCTTAACATCTTCAACTCCTACTAAAGCTGAAGGAGCTAAAGACGCTCAGCACTGAGCTGTAAGTAGTGAGAAGTGGCAATCATAGACCAGCATTATCAGCTATAAATCTACATTTTAAGAAGTTCCAAAATTAAAGAATATTTATATACTAGGGGATGCTAAACTTATCCTACATTATACATTTACTTTATCACAGAGAGTAGCATTTGTTTGTTTTTAAAATGTAGTGCTTGTGTACGTTCCAAACTGACAGCTCTGGAGACCACAGTCCTCCATTTAGCCACAGCAATTTCAAGAGCAGTTCAAGTTTCCTCATACTACCCTATTACTGTGACTCATCCAGCCTTCACCTTGAGATACCACTTCTCATGGTGAGAAAGTAATTCAGTTCCATTCAGAGAATCAAAGATTAACGATAGAAAGAGACTGATTAGGTCATTAAGTCCATTCCTCTGGCAAAGCAGGATTACTCCTTACTAAATATTTTCTTGTACTTTGTGGAGTCTGGTTTTAATGTCTTCAGTGTTTCTTTGTTTGGTGTTTCTACTGAGACTGCAAACAAGGTTGTCAATTAATGGAAGTTCTAATAGTGAGTGTTTTCTGTGGTGTGGTCGCTTCACTAGAATAAACTACACCGGGGAGGCAACATGGTCTGACAGCTGAAGAGATGAACAGTGTGTCAGGAGATCAGGGTTCTATCCCAGATTCTGCTACAGCCTCCTCCTGCGCGAATTGTGGCTGTCACTTAACCAGCTGTATGCTTCAGCAACCCCACTGGCAATATGAGAATAATACTCTCCACCTTTGGAAGGTACTTTGAGCAATTCATATATTGGTATAACTTATTATAATGTAAGTCACAAAAGCCACCAAATATCTTCCAATTGTAGCAATTTTCATTCTTTACTGTCATGGATTGATTTGAATCACTGACCTAGAAAAGAAAGGAAATGACTACGAGTCTGAGCCTTTGCTGAGATGCTAAGCAACCTCATCACCTTCCAGGAAGCCCTCAGCACTTTGCAGGACTGGGAATCCACTGAGTTATCCAGTTCCTCTCTGCCAGAAGTTTGACTTTTTCTATCCATACATATATAGTACGGAGTCTTGCTCCCACTGAAATTGTTGGTGAAATTCCTGTTGGCTTCAATGGGAAAAGATCTGGCTCTGGTCTAAACAAAATAAACCTGCTAAATGAATATAAACATGCTAAAGGAAATGCTGAAAGATAATGATGATCAGACATAAGGAACTTCTAAAATACATTACTGTGTTTATGTAGCTGCAAACATGCTATAGTACACAATGAAATACTTTCCCAAATGAGAATCTGATATAATAAACATGCTAAAGTAATTGTTATAGTCACACTGCAGCTATGCACTTAGTGGGTGTCAGCCATACTTAAAATCAGAAGAATCTCACAGTGTGGCAATCTGAGCTTCTATGTCTGCTCTTCATTACACCACTTTTATGCCAGTGAAACTCCACTAATGTAGTTCATTCTGGTGGAAAAGTGCTGTAACAGAATGGAGAACCAACCCCTACATGTCCGGAAGTTGGAAAAACAACAACAACACGTGTAGCAGAGGTTTTGCAATAAAAATGTCATTTCCTAGCATCATAGGATTAGTAAACTTTGTGGGGTGGGAAATGAACTGATGTATTAAGGCCACATTATATTCTTACTTAGGGAGAAACTATCAAATACCTTAAACCCCAAATTTGACCCACTTTATTTTTTTTCTTAAAATCCTATTCAGTACTTTACTTACAGTACATTAGAAGTATCAAACAGACAAAGCCTAGTTTTAAAAGTTACTTTTAGAATAATTTCTTCTCTTCTTACTACACCTATTTTCCTTCTAATACTTCTTTTCCTCTTATATATTTTAAAGCTCTTTTTATTCCTCTTAATCCCTGCATCTAATTACATTTCACCATGGATGGCTCATTGACATCTCAAGTTCACCCCAAAACCAAGCTCATAATTTTCCCTCCCAATCCTCACCTCTATTTCCATTTTTCATTGCTGTTGATAGCATCCCCATCTTCTCAGTCACCCAGTTCAAAGCAACTGTGCTTTATCTTACTCCTCCCTCTACTCCTGCCCCCACATTAGGAAGTGACCAAATGTTTTTTTGCTTCTTCTTCCACAACATTTAAAAATATCTGTCTTCCTTCCCATCCTAAATCATTTGCCCACACCCGGAACATCTCCAGCATTGACTACTATAACCTCCTCCTCTCGGGTCTTTTAGACACTTCCCTTGCCGAGCTCCAGTTTGTTCAAAATAAATCATCTTTATTGCTCATTGTTCACAGTGTCACTCCTCCATTTGCAGCCCTCCACTGGCTCACCATTGTAAATTCTTTATGCTTGATTGTAAGGTCACTCTGCTTCAATCTATAACTCTGACCTTGGGTTTTTTGTATTCCCCACATTCCCTTCAGTACCTCCTCCCACTCCCTCATTTGCACTTTCTCCCATGTCTCCCCCTATGCACAAATACTCTGTGCTAAACCACATTTTTATCCTCATTCAAATTCTTCCTTAAATTCACTAATGTTGTGTAACCTGTGAGAAGTGATCTTTAAAATACAAACCAACAAAAACTAATTTAACAGAACCACTAAGAACCACTAAGACATGTGCTTGACTTTATCATAACTCTTGTTCTCACTCTTCCTTCTCTCTTTTTGTCACTCAGGAAGTCCTCACTTGCTATGTAATGTCTGAGTTTAAGGCGCAAGCTGTGCCCAAGATTTGAAAAATGGGTGCCTATAGTTAGGCTCCTAAGTTCATCTAAATAAGTGATCTGAATTTTAAAAGTGCTGAGCACCCAGCAGCTTTCACTGACTTAATTTTAATGCGAGATGTGTGGTGAGGCTCCTCCCTTACTTTGAAAATCTCATGTATTAGAAACCTGGTGGAAATAGTCTCATAACTGGATTGTTAATATAATTAGACAGAAAGGAAAGCACTTCCACCCATTCTTTCCTTTCTGTCTAATTATATTAACAATCCAGTTATGAGACTATTTCCACCAGGTTTCTATTATGCTCAGTAGATCATAATCTTCATCATTTAATGGTAGTGCTTGCTGATTTCCCAAGCTTCTTGCATTTGTGAATAGACAGCAGAAAAATCCTGTTGAGTCCTATTTTTGTTCTTTATTTTCTATTTCAGGAGGCCAGGTTTTTCCTTACTACAGATATAGGAAGTACATGATAGGTTATGTGAGTTTGGTAAATCACCCCTCTTCTTCCTTCCTTTCATTAATATAAACTACATACATTAAAGTACACAAGCAAAAATAATGGCCAGACTGTGGCTCTTCAGCCACCAACCATGAAAAGGGGAGGTGCAGGGGTGCACTGTATCAAAGGAGGTTCCTCATTTTTGTATGTGACTGAGGTACAGTATAGGACAGAATGGCACTGGCTACGCACTCTGATGGCTAATGTAAAAAGGTGTATGTGGAGCTATGATTCTAAACTTGCCCTTCCTCCTAGCATTACTGTTGGTCTTGGCTTTTTACTGAGTCTGCAACCTTTATTGTATCCATGCAGTTGCCAACACAGAGAAGACTGGGGATATTGAACTCAGGTTTCTGCAATTGACCTTTCCCCATGAAGAGAAGTTTAGAGACAGGGATGTGTTTTCAGAGATTGCTGGTGCCCAGTGATGGTTTCCTGAGGAAAGGGCTGGACTACTGAATATTTAAGGGTTATTGAAAGCTTTCCCTCCCTATAAAAAGCGTTAGCTACCTAGAAAAAGTGAAGCCAAGCACACTGCACAGGCTGTAACCAACCAATAGCAGTAACGTTCCCTTTAACACATGATGTTACATACTGCCCTTACTGCCTTCAGAACTTCCACCTATGAGACAATCAGTTACGGAAGGTAACACAATTATCTTTTCCTGCTGTAGTTCCACTTTCAGGCTGCCAGTAAATATATCTTGAATTAGATCAATATTCCCTGTGAAGTAAGGTGAGAACTCCCGATAGAAGCAAATATTTAAGTCTGAAACTGGACAATTTGGAAATCACAAGCTTCACACACAAACAGAACACTGGGGAACAGAAGAGAGAAAGATAGGTTTTTATTAAAAACAGAAAAGGGCAAAAAAAATCAAGATTTTCGTTCTCCCCAGAAGGTAACACAAACAATGCAGGATGCAAAAACAAATTTAAAAACAACATGTAGAAAAGTCCTAGAAAACAGAGTCTATTTAAGAGAATCACACTCAGGAGTTCATTACATTTGCTTAAATGATTATTTTTTCTCTAGTACGTGGATTATTTATTCTTAAACAAGCAGTTTTAGGGTTCTGTCATTTTGTTAAATTTTTCTGGCTCATTGTATAAAACTTTTCTGATCTTTTGGAATGGTTTTTTTTTTTTTGTAATATGACAAACTGATCCTGCTGAACATGTTCTCCACCAACATAATGTGTTTATGTCTAAAATCTGGTTCAGGGGGATCTGATTTATTTGTCTTGCTAGATTTGATTTTAATATTCCCTTTGCTACTGTGCCCTCTGAAAAGCAGGATTTTATTAGTTTATGCTCAAATTTTAATAGAAGAAAGTATTAAAAATGTAGACACAGTTTATTTGATTTGATCCTGGTTCTCCCAGGCTTAAATACTTTGGTTTCCTCTCTAGAAACCTTAATAGTATTTGCTCCTTGCCTGCTACTGCCTCTGCCCTTTTGCTTGAACTTTATTAGTTGGCTTGGGGAAGTGGACCGAACTGTCAGCAGACAAAATTGATGCAAAAGAAAATGAAAGTAAGGTCTTGTCTACACTGCACACTTTTGTTGACAGAAGTCAGCTTTTGTCGACAAAACAGTGGTGGTGAACACACTGAAATGCTCTTCCCATCGACATAACTCCCCTGCTATGCCGACATAATAAAACTACCTCAACGAGAGGTGTAGGGCTTATGTCAGTGTAGTTAGGGCAACACAGTGTCTGTGTACACACTGAGTTCCTGATATTGGCTGTCATTCTTGTCAATTTGACAAGAAAGCCAGCTCCTGGCTTGCTGGGATCACAGAGGCGAGAAGCCCTAGGCTGCTGCCCTCCACTCCTACGCATCACCGACAGAAGGAAGGTAGTGTGGACATCAGCCACTGTAGTAATTAATGTGTTCGCTGTAAGTCGAACTAACATAGATTGACTTATCTTTGTAGTGTAGACATAGCCTAAGAAACAGATAGGCAGAAGAGAACAAATGAGATGGAAAGAGATAATTAAGCAAATAAAATAAATCAAATGAGACATCAGAGAAGTAGGATAGATTAATAAAGGAACAAAAACAGTGGATAAAACCAAATGAACAAAAGAAAGAAAAAACAATGAATGCGATTAAAACAGAAAAAGAGAGAAAATTATAACTGAAGAAAACAATCTGCAGCCTTTGCTCAAGCAAAAGTGATTGAAAGAAAAAAATATATGGGAGGTTAATTTTGTTTCTTATTTGTTAGCTTATTCTGTTCTTGCCTCATTTTCTTACCCTGAATTTCTCTTTCATGCACAATCAATCTGTTTGTTTGTTTTTTCCCCCTTTATGCAGTTGGTTTTGGCCATTT
This sequence comes from Terrapene triunguis, assembly GCF_002925995.2. NCBI lineage: Eukaryota > Metazoa > Chordata > Testudines > Emydidae > Terrapene > Terrapene triunguis. The sequence continues at coordinate 28,004,692 of NW_020664464.1, read as the reverse complement.
CTCTATTTTCTATTTCTCTGTACTGCATGGGATTTTTCCTTCAGGGCCAGATTGTGCCTGGTTCATATGTGAATATGGGGCAGATGGGGGAGGACAAAAGAATCCTTGCAGTCTAGGTAGAAACACAGTTCCTGTATTTGAGGAATGCAGGAATTACTCTGTTCCTACTTCCCAGGGTAGCAGGGAACTACGGATTCACCCAGCTCTATTCACCAGCCTTAAGAGCAAGACCATCACAACAGGGGGAAACAAATTGCCCCTCGTGAAAGGGGCAGCAGCAGTCATGCTGAATTTTGTTGCAGGAGAGATCTGAAAGGCATTCTGCCTCTGAGGCAGACTGCATTGTGTTGCTCCCCGGGGTCAGTGAGAGTATGTCTACACTCCACCTGTGACTGGTCCATGTCAGCTGTAAAATTGCAGTGTAGCCTGAATGTCTATACCGCAATTTTACAGCCCTGTAGCCCGAGCTCCATGAGCCTCAGACAGCTGACATGGGCCAGCAGCAGGTGTTAATTGCAGTGTAGACATACCCTCTGACTTCACACCACCATTTACTTTGGCCTGTGTGTAATAGGCATGATCTACGCGGAAGTGAGAACTTTAGGACCAGATATTTGGTGATTATTTAGCTTCATCTCAATTTCCAATTATTTATAAAATGGGTTTTAAGTCTGGATTGTAGTTTGCTGAACAAGTTAAATGTATTTTTGAGTAATTAACCAAAAGAATTGAGGATTTCTAAATACTCTTTATTGGTTTTCTGAGTAAAAAAACACTATAAATGAGTTTTAACAAGCACTATATCATGCTACATCATGGATGAGATAAAAATTAAGGATTTATCCAATGTCACTTATACCACCCTAACAAACATTTTGCCTGACTCTCTAATTCTGTAATTTGTTTTCCGGGAGACTGTTAATTCAGTCCCTTCACTCAGTCTTTTCCCATTAAAGTTCTTATTCCAATGTAATATGATGCATATTCCAGCCATTGGCACATCTTATTTTTGCTTGATGTTTGAATAAGCCTATGCCTGCCAGATATATTGATTATACAGGCACCCGAGTAGTGAATGCAAGTTCTGATCACTAGCACTGACTCAAGATGCTTCAGGTCACTTGACTATCTATTCTTGATTTCTTTCTTTACTTTATCCTCCCTTGCTCTTTGGTGCACAGGATATTGTCCTGGTCTGCCCAGGCTTCTGAGTGTAATGTTGAAGAATCTGGCTTCTTTCTCTATTGCTCTGTGTAAGGTTTCAATAGGACACCCTCTTTTTCTCTTTCCAAGTTGTATCCATGTTATCACTTGATATGGAAGTTGTGTGGTGGCATTCTTAAAAGAGTGTCCTAAATATGTCCACAATCATCTTCTTGCCATGTTTGATGCTGCACGTTGGTTTGCTTAGAATTTCTGATGTTGCAAGAAACTGTTTCCAGTGGACCCTGAAGATCTTCTGCAAACACTTATTTTGGAATGAGTTGATCTACTTATCTATTTCTGTTGCAGATTTTCAACACTCTGCTCCATAAAGAGAGGACAGACATGTTAAAGAGATCATATTTTGGTGTTAGCGCTAGTCATGTGACTTTTCCAAATCATTTCAAGTTTATGCAAGTTGTTTGCTGTTTTTGTTATTCGTTGCTTGACATCTAACATGGTGTCATCATCATTGTACATCTCACTCCCTCAAAAAATTAAATGACTTACTTCTAGTGTTTCTCCATCTACTCTGATGGTTGCTTTTGGGACATTGATAGCCATATATTTTGTCTTCCTCTTGTTGATGAACAAATCAACATGTTTTACTGTGTCTGCCAAAAGCTGTTTTTTTTCTTCCATTAAGCACTATGTTGAACTAAGGGGGACCATGTCATTAGCAAAAAGAAGGTGCTCCAACTGTGGTTTATTCATTTATCTATACAATTCCTAGGTTACCTGCTGGTGTTACTTTCCTCTTGACATAGTCCATGACCAGTGCAAACAATAGTAGGAACATAATACACCCTTGATTTACTTCAGTTGTCACTACAAACCATTGGCTGATGTTGTTAACATCTCTGATTGCATATTTGGCATTATCATATAGATCCTTGATTCTAATTATTTTTTCCTGGTATTCCATAACTTGTCATAATTCTCCAAAATCTGTCTCTGCGTATGCTGTGAAAAGCCTTCTGGAGATCAAAAATATTTCTCACAAGAGGTGCTTGCAACTCCACAGTGTGTTCTGAGAACAACAATATGGTCTGTGCATGATCTCAATGATCTAAAATCTGCTTGTTCCTCTCTAATTTGAAAATTTGTTTGTTTCTTGATACATTCTGTGATGATGTTGAACATGATTCTCCCAAGCACTAAGAGTAGATTATGTGCTGAAAGCAAAATGCACACCATCAATCTAGAATCCTTGTAGGGTTCCAGGCCTATTCTACAAATTTAAAGGATCCAGTCTTTCAAATCCCAGACAATCCCTTGGAGAAACAGTGACTCTAAACTACTCTTCTAACAACACTGCCAAAACTCTTGGATCTCACTGCATCCCCTTATCACAGGACAGAAAATCCTAATTTCACACTCAGAATGTTTTCAAGAGATCCTAGCATAATGACATAAGTAGGCAGTTCAAGCTTCACAGGAGTAGAGAAGATTTTCTTAGCTACCCTTCAGGGACTTCTGAGGTGTCTTTCAGGTCCCAAGATCATTTAGCTAGTTGCAGAAGTGAGAGTAAGAGCCTTCACTGACCAGGTGGGCCTACAGCATGGCTCCTTTAGAAAGATACAATATCGGAGAAGTGTCCAACTGATGCCCGTTAAAGATCCTGGGAAGAGGAAGGATGGGAAGCAGATGGGTTCATTGCCTTCCAAAAGACATCAAATGTAAGAAGCCCTGAAGTCTGTTAGGAGGATGGGTGGTGTACGAAAGGAAAGATTTCATACCATAAGGTTACAGCGATTGGTGAGTATCCCAGAGGTTCATGACAGGTACAGGGATGATTGGAATTTGGAGGTTTGTGCAAGCCTAAGCCACTTGTTTTGGGTTAGGAGAATTCACGTAAATAGAATCCAGTGAGTTTCGCACAATTGTGGTCAGCACCATTACTTAGCAAATCTGGTAGGTTCATTTAAAATATATCATACATTCAGAATTTACAAATTTATATGATCACCTATAACTGACTTCTTCAACGTGTACTCAGGAAATTTGCATGAAATTCCTCCCTGAGTTGGAGCAGGAGAGCCAAGAAAATATTGCTGAATCTTTGAAAAGCCTAGCCTCTAGGGAGGGTCCAGTCAAAGATTTCCCCCCTCCCCCCTTATTGCAGATTGCAAATTCAGTTTCTCGCAACCTGAGGGACACAAGACCCACCTGGTAAAAATTTCTCTGATCAGGTAAGTAACAATCTCCTTTCCCCCCCTCCCTTATTCTCACATTCAATATATTATAGTCCATTTAGTTCTCAAATGGTAGAAAAAAATGATGAAACTAAATTAAAAAATGCAGGAAAAAATCAGAGTGTCACAATAAAAGTATACAATGCCAGTTGTAAGTAAGCTGTTACAGGGATATACACACGCTCACCAAGTTCTTTTCCCTATAACTAAAAATTTGTGAAAAATCTACTTTATCCAAATGAAAAGAAGTAGTTAAAGAATGTGTTGTGAAATGTAATTAAACAAAATGCAGGAAAAGCCTTTGTTTTTTGTTTGTTTTTTGTTCTCATTGAAACATTTGCATCCCATTTCAGTTGTTTAAAGTTAGTGACTTCTGACATTTAATGCTTTCCATCACTCTCAATGACTCACATTTTAAAATGTAAGTGAATGCAATAATTGCCCACTGAAGGATAAATTCTGAACAGAGATAGCCAGATCCTCTGTGGTGGGCAAGACCCAGATAGCATATCAGAGATGTAAGGCTGTTATGCAGCTGGTGAGAACTACCTGATTCTCTGCCTGGCTTGACCTCAGTTCAGATTAGAGCAGCCAGGAGGCTCCTCTAACCTATGTTATCTGGAAACCGTTCACCAGCTGAGGTTAACCAAAACACAGCAATGCTTCAGCCTTGCTCCTTCCCAACCCAGCATGCTCCCTACATCAATACCAATGCAGGATGAGTAAATGCTGGTTAAGCCATCTTTATGTCATATGAGAACTCTCCCATGCCTGGGAAATTCTCAGATTGCCAGATTCTTGTCTCTTTATGCTGCTGGAATGGAAGGGGAAAGAATCTGGCCCAGAATCTTCTGTCAATTTACAGCAGCACATCCAATCATTTATCTGGTCATTTATTAGGCCTACATTTAAAAAAAACATACACGAAGAGCTATATTTTTACAGAAATAGGCAAAGAAAATTTAGTCTTCTATTTTCTCAGCTGCTTGTCAGTATTCTTCCCAAGCATATCCAACTGCATGAAAGGAGATATTCAGTGATTACCACTGTAAAGATAGTATTAACCCAAGACCTTTCTTTGGGGTTTACTCTCCAATAACTGTTATATACAGTTTACATATAACTGATATTCATCCAAATAGATCATTCCCCAGGTGCAGAAGCATTGGCTTATTGTATTGATACGGAAAGTTAGAGTACCAGTTGAAAAGAGAGTTTAAAGAGAATTATCAATAGCTAAGTAAAACACCTTATTTATTCACCATTTTGGTTTATGTTTGACCATTGCTACCTCTTTGTCATTGGTTAAATGTTTGGTATGAATTTTTCCAGTAAAAAGGGTGTGTGTGTAAGTAAAGCACAAAATTATGTTAGCATGGATATTGCCAAAGAGGTATTATAGTTTTCCATAAAACTTTTTCATAAATACACTTCAGTGTGAGTCTATGATGAGATTCCCTTGATGATCCATAGACTTCTGGGATGTAATCCTGGCTCCATTGAAGTCTATGGAAGTTTTGTGATTGACCTCAGTGGACCAAGATTCCACTCCTGGCTTTTATGAGACCAAACTCTGTGTGGTAAATGTATTTATGTAATTTTATGTCTTTTTTTCTGTGTACTGAAGATTAATATTTCTAAGAAGACTGTTATTTAGGGCTGAATCCAAACCATTGAAAGAAAAGAGTACATAAAGTCATGGGTTTGCCCCTCCACATGTTGGCCAGCAGAGCTGTCTGACAATGTTGGTTGAAATGGGAATATGCTGAACTCCTCAACAGGAATGTAACAGTACAGCACTACCTCTGTTCATTGAGGAACTCCAGGAGGTGACTCCATACTGCCTCCAAAACAGGCATTATCTAGCCCTTGGGGGAGGTATGTTTTTAGACGGTAATAATGAAAAATCACCTGGATAGTTAAGATGTGGTCTCATATCACAAAGGGTTATATTTAATGGGTATCTTCTTTTGTATGATGAATTTGAAAAACAATATTAAAGGTTGACATCCAAGTTTGTCATCCTCTCTATGGCTTTCAGTACAATGGAATAAATCAAGGCTGTCCCTCCAGAGAGAGATCTTAGATGGCAGTGGTTCACTACTTGTTCCATGGTTTGGATGTCTTCACCACATTTGCATATTGAGCTGTCCTTCATTTTCTATTTGTCTAGCAGATAGTTGCCCATGTGAGGTTCTTAAGTGGTTCGCTGTGGTTCATATCATACACAGCATGATGAAGGTAGGTAGTTGGTGTAGGATCTGACTCTTGACTCAACTGTTTTCCCATAGCCTCTGCTACTTTTCTTTTGGTGACAGTCCAGAGGTTTTGAGAGCTTTGACCACTCACCAGAAGGAATTCTTGGATTTATGAAAACATCTTGGGGGGCACTGGGAATCTTCATAGATGAGCAAGTCTGCATTCATTATTGCGCTGTTGTATTTTCCTATAATTGGTTCTTCTCTTTAGAGGGATGGTAGTAAGATATGTGCGAGGATGGGGCCAGCCTGTCATTGTTGACTTCATCACTCCTATGACAATTCTCATAGCAGCGTTCAATTGCATGTCAACAAATTTCATATATTCATTACCTGATCATAGTGGGGTGCAGTGTTCAGCTGCTGAGAAGATAAGGGCTGGGGGAGCTGTCTGCAAGGTGTGAACATCTGCTCTCCAACTGGTCCTAGTTAATTTGGGGATTATATAATTCCTAGCCTTTATCTTGGTGGTCTTCATCAGATGTTGGTGGTATGTGAGGCTACAATCCAGAACCACTCAGATATTTTGGGAAATCCTCATGCCTGACATTGATACTTAATGGTATGAGACCGTAGGAAGAAAGGCTCCATCTAGACAGGTCTAGAAATTGAGTTAAGGAGCTCATGTTTAAACACAGTCTCAGCTAGTTTATAACATTGTTTGGCTAATCAGTTTGGTGTGAAACTGTATATTGCCATAGTTTGGTCACACCCCCATTAGACTGCAAAACCATGTTAGAAGCACGTTACCTGGGAATGTATTAAAAACAGAGTTTAACTACAGTTCCCTAACTCAGTTTCTAAGGTATGGTTAGGAGTAAGTCTAGAGTCTAGTCTAATCAAGGACAGTTACAACACTGAGTTTTAGAGGTGGGGATTCATCCACCGAGGCCTAAAGTTCTGGAAATGCTTTTTATGCTGCTTGTCTGGAGTTCAGTTCCTGCAAGGTATAGGTGACTTTAAAACTTGTGTGTGTAGAAGCAGCCCCTCATGCTTCTGAGCCATGTAGAATTGTTACATTTTTGATGCATTCAATTTTTTTAGCCTGGTGAATTGTCTGCAATTTGTTTTCTACTTTCCCCCACATCTTTTTCTTCACTTTTTTTTGTCTCTTAAGAACTAATATGCCTATGTCTTAAGAAAGGGATAAAAAGTTTCATATGAAGGATACATGGAATATGGCTGATCCTTCAAGTCCTTAAAAATAGCAGAAGTTCACTCTTGCTGTTTCCTTGCTCAAAGATCCATATATATACACTGTTAAACACAGAGCGATCAAATATGTGTAGGGAGTCATTTGCCTTTGCCATTTTTCATTTCTGTACATAATACTCAATAAAATACTTGCGTATCCTCAAGTTTGTACCATGATAGACTTGTCTGAGATTAAAAGTTCTATTACTTCTTTTGAATCAAGTTAACAAAATACTTCCAAATAATAAACACAAAAGCTTATGGAAAAATCTTAGAATAAAAATTCTTGCTAAACCAAGTACAATTATGCATTCAGGTATCATGGACAAGCAGCATTCCACATCTTCTAATGATCCTGGACATATTTTACATTTTAAAAATGGCCTCCGAAATTGGCCTACACATTTTGTATTTGCAACTGAGCACTTATTTACCTGCAAGATGGGAAAATGCACATCTATATATTGCATACAAGTGTTCTTGATTCTAAATGCACAAATATGTTGAAGCACAAGATTTGAAAATATGGCCCTCAACTAAGTAGAGCTGGTTTTGTCTTGTTTTGTTTTCACCTGCAGAAGTTTTAGACAAAAATGAAAAAAAAAAGTCTAAGTTTTCCATGGAAAATTTCAAATTTTTCTTAGAAATTCAAATTCTGAAATTGAAACTAAATTGAAATGCTGCCTGGTGCCTCATGCCATGTTCCCATTCTCGTTTATAGGACAGGCTCCTTCACTGAACTACATCTACTGTGATAGTCACCTTTCTTGGACTGGAAAAAAAGAGACAAGAGAGGCAGTTTGGCTGGGAAGCCTGGCCCATAGAGGGACATGAGGAAACCAAACTACAACTCCTATAAGGTACTGCAGTAGCATTCCAAATAAAAATATTTTTATTTTCACAGTAATTTTTGTGGGGTTTTTTTTGACAAAACCCAAAATTGCAGAAGCAGATACTTTTTCCTAAAACTGTCATTACCTCAAAACCCCAATTTTCTGTTGAGAAATATATGCAATGGAAAATTTTGTCCAGCCCTAAATGGCAGTGATGTCTTTCCTTGGATACTTCCATACTTATCAAGGGTCTGATTCTGCTATTCTTATTCATATTCAGTGGTCCTGTTCATTTCCCTAGAACTACTTGTTGAATAGGGTATTATTTGATGTAAGGGGAAAGAATTTGGTCCCAAGGGAGCAGTGATCTTTATTATACTGTACTGTATTTGAATTGTTATAGTATGTTTACAAACTTTCAATTTATCTTTTATTGCAGCATTGTTTCAGATAAACAAATAGGACCACCTGTTCCACTTTGATAGGGGTAAGCAGATGATATGACATCTTTGAGTGTGAAAGATGTCTCCATACCCCTTTCAGTTTGTTTGTGTATAGGAATGGTTGGGCACTCTACACATTGCAACTAAATAAGACCTGATGCAGCAAGTGAGCATAACAAACGATTGGTTATTGTAAAGAGTAATGCTTCCAATCAGAAGGGAACCACATGACAAATCAATCTCTGAGAATTTAAATTATTCAGACAAGGCCAATATGTCTGAAACCTGAATGTTTTTCTAAATAAATCTGTTTATATGATATAGCATGAATTTTTTTTTAAATATCTCTGTTACAATTTACACCTGTTAGCTGAACAAATCCCCAGTGTTAGATCCCTGGCTTTCAAGGGTACATGATGAATCCTAACAATGAGTAATAAGTGTACAGAAATTACATCCAATTCAAATGTCTAAAATAACACTTGTTTTATAAAAATACAATAGCTCATTATAGCTGAAGCATGGAAATTATGTTAAAGTCAGTCTAGGGACCCACTGGATACAGAACTGTGTGGGGGGAGATCTCACACACACACTCTGGAGGAACGAGGACCCAGGTAGTGACTCCCCCCCTGCCTGTCATGTGAAATCTTGGGTGAAATCTACTGAATGGAGCCAGCCAGAGACTCCAGCCTGTAGGACCAGAAGCATCCAAAGCAGGGACCTCTGGACATTTGGAGAACTTACTATAGTTTTGACTGGACTTTCTTTGCCCTGTGTTGATTGACTGTTTGCTCCAACCATCTCCTTTGACCTCCCTCACAGTATCTTCACCTCAGCTTCTCTTCAAACCTGCCCCTCTTCACCCTCTTTCCTTCAATGTCTCCTCTTTCTTTCCATTTAGCTTACCCCCTCTGAACCAAACGCATCCAAAACAAATAAATACAATTTAAAAAAATCATGGACCTAACATGACATTTGCTGTCATCACATTGTTCACTTTGCTTGTGTGTATACCTCTTTCTGCACCCTGTGTCTATCTTGTCTAGTTAGATTGTAAGCTGTTTGGGGCAGGGACTGTCTACGTTTCGTGGAGCCCCGTTCTTGGTTGGTCTTTAGGCACTACCATAACAAATGTGATTAATAACAACAAATGCTCGCAGATGAATGTGACATAGATAGGTTCTGAAGTTATAAAAATAAATTAAAAAGGAAAGGTGACTGGATGATTTTAGTCCCGGTCTTGCTTTCCCATACACTACATGAATATTCATTATGGGTAGACAGAATATAGGCCAGCCCACTAAATCTCTTGCTGCTAGCTAATTTATCTTGTTTTTCACCAAAATCTCAAAGATCCACTTGTCACAGGATGACAATTTATGTTAGAACTCGCTCTCCCCTCCCATGTATAAATCTGAAGAAACTTCACCAAAGTGAGTAGAATTATACTGGTGTAGAACTGGCTTCAACGAAAAGAGAGTTAGGTCCACTTAATCTCTGCTTAGGATCTGTTCAATATAGTGCATAACACAGGATCCAGTTCTCACCCTGCAGGATTTGCATGACACTTATTAGCTTTAATGGGAGTTTCTGCCCACCACAAAGAATAAATATCACACCCCTAATGAGGACCATCTCAACTATTACCTGCAGCTGAGGTGCAACTCTCTCAGATTTCACTGCTTCACTCTGGGCCAGATTCTGCAACCCTTACTCAAACTGACAAGTACACATAACTACATGAGTAGTCCTATTGGTTTCAACAGAATTACTCATGGAGTAAGTTAATCTTTAATATGTGGAAGGGTGGCAGAATCTGGCCTTCGGTGGTTACTAATAGCTACCTAAGGCTAGCTTATGACTGTGATTATGGAGAAAGGACATGTCCCCCTAGCTGATACAATTGCACACACATAGTTACATCCTTAATGGTCTCCCTGGACCTTGGGTCTGAGAACACAGGTGTATGGAGGTGTGATGTTTCTGTTACTTCCTGACCAGACCACTAGAGTGATGCAGCTGAGGTAGTGCAGGGGTGTCGCAATTTGCTTCTCATGTATACCTGCAAGTTACTACCCTTCCCCTACCAAAAGCAAGGGATAAATGGTGAGGGAATTGTGTCAGAGAGTGGTGTCAGGGCACAGTGCCATCTGGGGCTACTCCTGGGGTGTTATTGCCTACACCACCCCTCGCTTGGGCCTGTTCCTAAAAGCACAATCTATCCCATAGCTGCTAAATAAGGCTGTTTGCTGATCTCAGACTATAAGTCTAGACATAAAGCTAAGAAACACCTTTAAAGAGTACTTTAAACACCATCCAAACTATCAGTAATTTAGTTCATCACACAATTTATTAAGCCAAGACATTCTTCTAAGGGATTGGCCCAAAGCAGGTGTTTCAGTGACAGATGTCCAAATTTTTTTTTTTTTTTTGCTTTCTTTAGACTGAATGAAGCCTGTTTTCTGCCTCTGAGAATTGTTCAGATTTTTCTGAGTATTTTAGCCAACTAAATAAAGCACCTATGTGAATGAATCTTGCTGAAAAGCCTCTAATTCTGGCAAATACAATGTGGTCACTGCATTTCCCAAGTGATTCAAATATATCATAAGAACTGCCATCTTCTGAAAGAGAGGGTGAATTTGTGAAAGATTTTTTGTTGTTGTTCCTTTTTTATAATATTTTTCTTCGATCTCAGTTTCTTTTCCCAATGCAAGGCTGGCACCAGCACGGCCTTTGAATGAAGCAGACATTCCTAAGGATGTACAGCCAAAAATAATGGAAAGCTTGATACAACGGAATGGTATAAAATAGTACCTGAAATGCTTAGAAAACCAGAAAGTTTAATGTTGCACAGATCTCATGGCCAATGCCAACTACTGCAGCTGCTAAGATGTACTTGAAGAATGTAAGGGGAATTTTTCTTTTTTTGTGGAGTCCATGGACATCTGTCTTTAAGTATCTCTTGTTTATAGTATCAACAGTTACAGTCTATGAGATGTGCCAAAAAAAGTCTTCTAATCATTCACAGAAGAGCAAAGATGATGACAAAGTCCCTCTCATAAATTATGTCACAGGAATTAATTGTGGAATGAAGCATAACATTTTTAATGTTCTATAGTAATGCTGCCAACTATAATTTGTAATTCTGACTGACAATTTTTTTTTTCACAATTTTGCAGTTGTTAGAGACAACTGGATCTCAGATCTGCCCTGTTATATTGATATAGCTCATTCTCTCTCCCCTTTCATTTCAAGAGCTTTTTAATCCTACTCTTTTGAAGGTAGCATTTTAAAATAATTAAAAAGGAATTTTAAAATAATTTATGAACCACATAATTTTTTCATCAACCTGAGGACATTGTGGGTGGAGAGTCTGCCTAAATTAATGCTGACCATGTTAGCATCGTCTTAGATCAGGAATCCAGATGGGATTGAACGTGTGATGGTGGTACATAGAGTTGTCCCAGCCCCACCCCAGCTCCTTCCTTCCAAAGCTGCAGATCCTGATTCACATGGAGGATCTGTGGACAGCTTCTAGGGATCTGGGAAAAGTCGGGAATGAGACAGCAAAAGCCCTGTTTCCTCCTTCCATGCCACCCCACTTCAAAAGAAAGAAAAAAAAGGAGACAAATTATAATGAAAAATAAATACACTGGGCCAAATTACCCCCTCTCCCACAAATAGGGCCAGCCATATGTTGGTGCCTTAGATTAAAAAAAAAAAAATCCATTGCTGCCTTCATTTCCCTCCCCTGAGACTAGGAAGAGGTGATTGAGGCCTGGTCTACACCTAAAATTTAGGCCAATCTAGTTGGTCTCTCAAGGATGTGAAAAATTCCTGAGAGACATAGTTAAGCCAAACTAAGCTCTGATATAGACCCCTCTAGGTCAATAGAAGAATTCTTTCATCAACCTAGCTACTGCCTCTGGGGGGGATGGATTTACTAGCAATGGAAACACCCTTTCTATCACAGTAGCAAGTGTCTTCTCTACAGCAGTGTAGCATTGCAGCTACGCTGTGTAGCACTTGTAATGTAAACACACCCTGAGGCAGCCATACTATTCCTCTTGCCATGTGCTTCTGGAATGAGCTTAGTACTAGAGACAGGAGAAAATTTTCAGAGAACATTTTTCCCCTACAAATGTGGGTTGATTTCAGTGCATTGTTTCAGTCTAAATGACAAAACAACTTCAACATTTCCAAAACAAAATGTTTCCATTTTGGGCTTAGAGCTACAAAGTGATTGAGATGCCATTTGCAAAAAGGGGGTGGTGATGTCCTCGCCCCTTACATCCAAAAGCCCCATAGATAGGGCACTCAGCTGGGATGTGAGAGATGAAGGTTCAAATCCCCACTTTGGAGCAGGGACTTGAACCTGCATCTCCCCCATCTCAGGTGAGTGCCCTAGCCACTAGCGTATTCAGGAAAAGACTTTTTGTCAAAACTGTTCCACTTTGTATAAAATTCTTGAATACTCATCAGGGGTTAAGTGGGAAGAGAATGACTCTACAGCCTGGTAGTTAGGGAACTCATGTGGAAAGAGAAAAAACAGGGTTTCAGTCCTGCTCTGGGGAGTAGGTTAATTTTGGGCAGCACATTGGACACTTGGCTAGGCTCCCCACCCTCTGCCCACAGACATTTTGTTCTCTATTTGTACCCACAAATCGTATCATTGAGTACAAATGCATAAATCATGAATGGTACATTTTGGAATAAGCAGGGGTAAGAAACCCATGAAAGGGGGTCATAAGAAACTGAAAAGTCCACAAAGCTCACCCTGTGGGTTCCTCAGCCATAGTTTAGAGGAATGTAGATTCATCATTGAGCAAGACTTCCCAGCCTGGAGGGTCCATATGATCCAAGGGGAAAAGGCACCTCCAAATCTGCAGGGCTCCTATGGTAACAGAAGTAGCAAACAGAAGGAATATAGGAAGTCTTGTCTCTAAACCAGAGAAAACGTATTTATCAGGGTTCCAACCTTGGTGGTACAATTGTAACAATGTGTTCTCAAGTACTATCTTAAGAATGTTGATCAATGCTGATAAATTGTTCAAAATTTCAGCTATGAGTACATAACTTAAAAAAAAAGCTTGATCACTCTTTGTAATAAGATACGGGCTTAAACTAAAGCAAGAACTGTTTACCAACTCAAACTAACTTTGGGGACTCAAAATGCTATAGTTCCAGACATTTGGAGAATCTCACACTCCAGGAAGTTTGGCCATACCTAATATTTGTCTGATAGATGACCTCAGTTCTAAACGGCAATCCAAGTCCTGAGCATCATTTTCTTATGTAAGGGAACATTTTATATAGTGTATGAACTGTGTTTTTCAAGAAGAGTTTAAGGAGTTTCTTTAAACTCTTAGAAAAAGCTAAAATCTATTCCAAGTGTGTTATTGTGCATGTGTTGTTTATCTTTTTTTTATTGGTTAGTGGGAAGTTATGAATCTTTATATATATATAAAATGTCCATGTTTTAAAAATATCTAAAATGTATTCTACTACTGACATCCTTGCATGAGTGCATTATGAAGTATGCTTGATAATAAGTGATGTTAATGTTTTTTGTTGTTGTTGACTAAACAGACGGTATGTTGCTATCAAATATGCAGGAAATAACAAACAGCCAAGCTCCTCATGTTTGAAGGGTACTTTCCAAAAAACTAAAAACTCCCTAAGGCCTTTTGTGTATAAATTAGCACAGTTGAGCTCATGAGGTGAGTTAAGGGAACTCTTAACAGAAAGCTTATTCTTTGGCTACACATGACTGTTTTAGGAAATAAAAGCTAAGGCTTTGCAGAGATGTGTGTATATACACATTATAGGTTCATATGATAATACTGCATATAAAATTATCAGATATTGTACAAGACTCAAACTGGGGGATGGGATAATGTGTCCAGGTATACAGGTCTCCTTCCTCCCAGGTGAGCATCCTAATCAAAAGACTAGAGGCCATTCCACTGTGCGTCACTCTCTCCTGTTGACATTGTCCACACTGTGTCAAGACTCAAATATCCATTGGACCAGAGAGAGAGAGAGAGAGAAACAGACAGACACTCAATAGCCTGCTGATTAAGGCATGCACCTGGGAGATGTGGATTCAAACCCCTGCTCTGAATTAGGCACAGAAGATTTGACTCCACCTCTCCTACCTCCCAGGTGAGTACCTTAGTTACCAGGCTAGAGTCATTTTCACAGCATTCCCTCGCCCTGCCCCATGAATATTTAAGTATTTATACAAAGTGGAACAACTTTAATAGGAGAGGTTGAGAGTAAACCACACTGGAATAGCCTCAACTTTCATGGTTAGGATGATCACCTGGGAGGAAGGAGACCTGAAATCAAGCCTCTGCTCCAGAGAAGGGATTCAAACCTGCGTCTCCAATATCCCAGGAAAGTGCCCTAATCACTGGGCTAAAGGTTATAAAGGGAGAGAACACATACAAGCTGACCATGGAAAATGTTTCCTCAGATGAAACTGTGGGTCTACTTCACCAATATTTTTGGGTGAACGAAAAATGAATTTTTCGGGGAATAAACTATTTGTCCATTTTTTTTGTCCTATTACACTCTCAAGTTCCATTCCAGTAAATTTAACCATACTGACCTTTTCTCTCTAGAAATTAAAAATAAACTAAACTCATTTTTATAATGATTATTGTATTGTATCTGATATTTACATAGCTAGAATTTGTAAATGTGTTATAACTATAAATGTTTCTTTAGAGAGATTTTTTCCCTACTCCTTCACAACAAGCAATCCTGAATGGTGGGGGGGAAAAAATGAGGTGTAAGACTAGTCTGTACAAAGCCCATGAAGTTGTTGCATAAAGTAGAGCGCAGAAAGAAGATAATGTATGGTAACGCATTTTGGCAGTATCACTATAGTAAATGCCATTCATAATTTTTCCTCTTGAAAGGAATTTTATATTGCCTTTAGCAGGACAATTAAGCAGTAAAATTAAAGGTAGCATGATCTGAGCAAGATTATTTAGACTCAACCGAATATGTTGAG
The DNA here is from genome assembly GCF_002925995.2 of Terrapene triunguis. Lineage (NCBI taxonomy): Eukaryota > Metazoa > Chordata > Testudines > Emydidae > Terrapene > Terrapene triunguis. The sequence continues at coordinate 27,989,542 of NW_020664464.1, read as the reverse complement.
AAGTTATTATAAAATAAATTAATCAAGAGAGCAAATTAAAAAAAAATAATAATTATCCTGGACATCTCTGAACTCTAACACAAATGAATCTGAATTGCTCCCTTTAGAAGATGGAGATTCACCTTTTGATTAATTCTTTTGCAGTTTACTTTGCTCCATTAAATTCTAAAGGGCATATCCTCAGCTGCTGTGAATTGTCATAGCTCCATTGACTTCATTCCACCAGTGCCCAAATACTAAGCAGCACCTTATTTACATGCAGAATTTCTTCTGTTCAGCAAGAAGTTGTTGTCCCTCACTTGTTTTGTGAAACATTCAGAAATGCAAAATGAGAGAAAAATCATGGAACATATAATTTATAGAATATGTAATATATAACAAAGGTACTGAACCCATATAATGTAAAGCTTCCCATATCATTATTGCTCTTGTCTCTCTCGCTTGGGATCATTGGCACCTTTTTGTTGATTCATCACCCTAATTCCTGTAGCACTATAATGCTACTCCATGGCGGACTTTTGCGCCCCCATTGACCTCTGCAATGACAAATTCTGGTGGCAGATGAAGTAGACTCTATGTTGAATTTAACCTGTGAATAGACATTGGATTTTTTGATTTCAGATTTAATGCTTTAAGTTCAATAGTAATATATAATTGTGGGTTTTTGAGCTAATAAATAGAAGGGGGAGATTTCTAAAAGCACCTACTGGATTTCAGAGCATTAGCTTTCAAAGGAGGTGGTACTCCTAGAGCCTGCTCCTCACCTTGAGTATATTTTAAAATCTCCCCGCCAGGTCGCACAAACTTTACTCATCTGAACTCCTGTTTCTATTCCAATTTTTGGCTTCCTCTTTTTGGGGGTTAACTCATCTACACAAATGCTTACATTTCATCAGAAAATACTTGAGTAGAGCAGGTATGTGAAGGGGAAAATTAAAGAGATCAACTCAATTTTCAGTTTAAATCATATAACTTGAAAGTTAATATGTCATTTTCATTAAACTCCCTCATACCTCTGGGTTTGGCATCTGTGACTGGATAAGTTTTTTTTTTTAAATACACAAACTGGTTTCTCAATCAAAGAACCTGTAATACTGCACTGAATCATGAGATCAAAGCTACACTTATGGATGCTAACATCAACAGTCCAGAGGACAAAAGTGTACAACCCTTTCAAAATTATAACATAAACAAGGCAATAGCACATTGAGTCAAAACAGCGGAGAACCACTTTTAGTCTATTAAACACTGATGACTGTCCCATTGAAAGGCATAGTCACCAGAGGACAATAAGTATTTAGTATGTGCTTTATGAATATAAATGAGGACCTGATGTGCCAGAAGTGCTGAGCTCTGAACTCCAGTTAAGGTTAATGAGTTGCAGATGCTAAGCATCTCTGAAAAATCATGCTTTAAATAATTAATCCTTATCTTATTTACCTATAAGTAATAAAGAGGGAGTTTGTACCCTCCCTCTATCACAGACTTCAAGTTCACTGCCCAGATTGTGACACTCATTCAGTGCCTGGTAAGGGAATCAAGGCACGCTCTGTAGTCTGAGTTCCTAGGGGCCCTAACTCCAGCAGCCAAGGTCTGTACTAGCAGAAATCTTCCTGCGACTCCCTTGGACTACTTCATACCTTAACTATCCCAGGCCCGCATTCTCCACCAATCTAGCTAACCCCATCACCTGGGTCTGCTAGACAAACCCTTCCACTTGGGTCCAAATCCCTTCCTCTCCCTTTCCCAGGAAGAGTGACTGCAACCCTCCTCTCTACAGCCTCCTTTCTGCTACCAACTCCCTGGTTTTATAGAAGCCCAGCTGTTCCTGCACAGGTGAGCTTCTCCTAATTAGGACTTTCCTCTCAGCCTAAATATCCCCCAGCTTGCTGCCTAATAGATTAATGGACCCATCTGGCCTACATTAACCCTTTCAGGGAAAGTGTGGGGAGCACACCCCTTCACAGTAACCTATCACTTAAATTTGCTCTTTTCCAGTCATCTGGTATAGAGGCTAACATAACACAAATTTTTCAAAAAAGCTCCAGCGGCGATCCTGGCAATTAAAGGCTGGTAAGCACCAGGCACGTTAGCTGAAACTATAGTAAAGACCAGAATTATCAGACACAGATGAAAACAGTAAGTTGCTGAAGAGTCAACACAGCTGTTGTAAAGGATAATCATGCTTTACAGCTCTATTAGAATTCTTTGAGGAGGTCATCAAACATGTCTATAAGGGTAAGCCAGTAGTGTACTTGGACTTTCAGAAAGCCTTTGATAAGGTCCCTCACCAAAGGCTCTTAAACAAAGTAAGCAGTCATAGGATAAGAGGGATGGTCTTCTCATGGATCAGTAACTGGTTAAAAGACAGGAAACAAAGGGTAGGAATAAATGGTCAGTTTTCACAGTTGGAGAGAGGTAAATAGTGGTATCCCCCAGTGATTTGTACTGGGATCACTGCTGTTCAACATATTTATAAATGATCTGGAAAAAGGTGTAATTATTGTGGTGTCAAAGTTTACGGATGATACAAAATTACTCAAGATTAGTTAAATCCAGAGTAGACTGCAAAGAATTACAAAAGATCTCACAAAACTGGGCGAATGGGCAACAAAATGGCAAATGAAGTTCAATGTTGATAAATGCAAAGTAATGCATATTGAAAAACATAATCCCAACTATCCATACAAAATGATGGGGTTTAAATTAGCTGTTACCACTGAGGAAAGAGATCTTGGAGACATTGTGGATGGTTCTCTGAAAACATCCACTCACTGTGCAGCAGCATTCAAAAAAGCTAACAGAATGTTAGGAACCATTAGGAAAGAGATCGATAAGACAACAGTAAATACCATAATGCCACTATCAAACTCACACCTTGAATATTGCATACAGTTCTGGTTGCCCCATGTCAATAAAGATATATTAGAATTGGAAAAGGTACAGAATAGGGGAACACAAATGATTAGGGGTGTGGAACATCTTCCATGAGGAGAGATTAAAAAGACTAGGACTGTTCAGCTTGATGACTGAGGAGAGATACGACAGAAGCCCTTAAAATTATGAATGGTGTGGAGAAAGTGTTATTTAGCCCTTCACATAACACAAGAACCAGGTGTCACCCAATGAAATTAATAGGCAGCAGGTTTAAAACAAATATAAGGAAGTACTTCTTCACATAATGCACAGTCAACCTGTGGAACTCATTGCCAGGGGATGTTGTGAAGGCCAAAAGTATAACTAGGCTCAAAAAAAGAATTAGATAAATTCATGAAGGATAGGTCCATCAATGGCTATTACCAAGATGGTCAGGGATGCAACCCCACACTCTACGTGTCCCTAAACCTCTGAATGCCAGATGCTGGGACTAGACAACAGGGGATAGATCACTCAATATTTGCCCTGTTACATTCATTCCCTCTGAAGCTTCTGGCATTGGCTACTGTTGGAAGACAGGATATTGGGCTAGATGACCCATTGGTTTTTTATGTTCTTAACTCCAAGTATTCAGAAATCTTGAGTGAGGACACAAAACTCACAAAATTATCTTAAAACATAAAATTTAGAAAATAAAAATAAAAGAACCCTAAATTTATTAGTCCTCTGGTTTCTGAGACTTTAGGGTGCAGCATCTTCACATTTTCAAGCTTTTTTCTCTGTAACCATGAGGACAGAAACGTCTTTTAAAAAAAAAAAAAAAAAAGAAAGTTGCAATTTTAATGCAATCTCTTGATTCCAGCAGCTGGAGCTTTAAGAAAAACATTAAATATTGTGAAACGTGATAAAATTATGGGAGCTGGCAAAACTGTAAACTCCTACTTCCTGTTGCCTTACTCTTTTCTCTTTGTAACAGTTTCTTAAAGCCCTGTTTCTTCACTTTTTTTCTTCATTCAGCTGCCTCATGTAATGTTTCTTGCTATCTTTCATATCAGTGCTTATTCACATCAATTTCCTGTACCACATAGTTTTCTTATCAAAACCCGTTTTGTACTATAAAAATTCAAGACTAACACTAAGTTATTTTAAGACTTTTTTTAAAAAAGGGTATTACTCAGACATGAAATGTTATTGTTGATAAGGGGATGTGTGTTTTGGGGGTTCATTAGGTTCACTAAATACATGTTTCAGAGTAGCAGCCGTGTTAGTCTGTATCCGCAAAAAGAACAGGAGTACTTGTGGCACCTTAGAGACTAACAAATTTATTAGAGCATAAGCTTTCGTGGGCTACAACCCACTTCTTCGGATGCATATAATTACATGTTGTAGCTGATGAAGTGTTCAGGTAGGGATACATTTGTATTTGAATTAAAAAAAAAATTCTAAAAAAATACAGGCAGTCCTCGATTTTATGACATTCAGCTTACAACAAACGGCACTTACAACGTTTTTGAATTGACATCCTGATTCAACTTACAATGTTGGTTTTGACTTTACAATGCTCAGTCCTGCAATGGAGTGGATTGCGGTTTTGAGTTACAACGTAATTTTCAGGAACCAATTGTGTCGTAAGTCCGAGGACTGCCTGTACTTATGTGCACTGTAGAAAATGTGAAAAGGAAAAATATGCCTACAACTAAAATACATAAGAAAATGTATTTAACCAGTAATTTTCTGTATTGTTTACTATTATTTCAGATATTAGATTTTGAATAAAAGCTTGCACCCTAACAATCCAACTGCCTTTTCTACTAGATCATATACAGACTGAGTGAAGGTATCATATTCCAACTTTTGTGATATCAGAGTATGCCACAGAAGTTATTACAATTACACAAATTCTTTATTAGGAGTTCTCCTTCAGATCAGCATTATGGGCCAAATTCTGTTCTCATATACAGTGTAAATCTAGAGCAACTGAAATTAGGTCAATGTTGTTCTTGATTTATGCCAGTGTAACTGGGATCAGAATCAGGTGCTAGGATTTCATAGCAGGACAAGCGCCGCTCCTTACCCCCCCGCCCCCTCCCAAAAATGTGATTTCTCCATCATAAACCTAAGTCTAAACGTGAACTAGAACATTAAAATACTGTTTATGATGGCCTTAATTTTTTTCTGCACAAAAGTTATCTCCTTTTCTTTTTCACATTAGAAAAAACAGGAATATCAGATCCTGATTTTCTTTCATTCTTGGTGGGCTGTCGGATAGATAAGCATGTGGTGGTGATATATCAAAATAGGCTGACACCTGAGCTGCAGTATTCCCAGCTCCCAATGGGCCAGATGTTATGATGGGATCATAAAATGGGCTAAAACATGTAATAACATCTCTTTAAAGGCTGGGAGAGCAGCTGGTATACTGCACTGAGGAAAGTGCAAAATAAGACCAGTGCTCCAGCTACAGTGGGTGAACGGGTCAGAACAATGATTGACAAGTTAGCAGTGTTGCACAGTCCATTTTGAAAATGGGGTTTTTTTTGGTATAAAGTACAGCAGTGGCACTTTTGTACCTACCAAAACTTCAGATAAAATACAATAGAAAACTATGTATTTTGGGAACAACTGAGGAAAATGGAGAGAATTTGTCTAAAGCTTGTTAATTGGAGTCATTGCTTAAGTAAATTTCATATATGGCAAAGTTGAATTTATTGTTTCAGAATGTATGCTGAACTGAGCGAGGCAAACTATTCATAGAAAAACTAACCCTTTTTTTCATAAATCAGACTGATTTTTACAAATTGAAATAATTCAGTGCATTTATTATGAAAATTTCAGCACAGAGTTTCTTTGTAATATTCTCTGAAAATCTGCAGTTCACAATTTGTAATTTGCCCTGTGTTATGTATTTGCTATATAATGTTTCTGCTCCCTGACTAGATGGCTGAGACTTATAAACAAAAGTGATTGAATAAGTCTCTTGGCACAAACCTTTGCATCAACACATATATATTTGTGAAAATTTTGTTTTCCTGAACATTCTTGTAGTCAAAATTACTCTGGTGAATGTTTGGTGAAAGGTTTGTGAATAATATCAAGGAATATTTGGAATGTCTACAAGTACTTTTATGCAGTATTCACCCAGTTCTGATCCTGAGGGTAGTTCTACTTTATTATTCTAGGGATCTGGGGTTAGTTCTTAGGTATTGTCCTTTTTAATTAATAATTAATTAGCTATTTACCGGAAGACTCTGATGGGACTTATGTGTTAAAAACTGAAGAACATTGTTTGTATTAGTTTTATCCCAGAACTCACCCACAAATTGTAGATTTTAATGGGGGGCAACAGACATTTCATTTTATTTTTCTTTTAGGTAAATGTTTTTTTCCTTTTTTTAATATTACAATATCAGAGTTTAGCAATTGAGACATATTTTAAAACTTTGGTATTTCACATTTATATTATCAACACACACACACACACACAAAAACCCCACCTCTATCTATACCATGAAACTTAATTTGAAGCAGATTTCTGAAATAATTTGTTATGAGAACTACCCTTGAGCTATTTGGTCTCATCATGACATCATAAAAATATCATATCTGAATTTTTTATACATAGGCATTTGAGATGCTACAAGGGAAACCATAAATTACATACAGAAAAAACAACAGTATGGTACATTGTTCATTCTGTGGTCTGCTGCTGAAGTCTTATTTCATATATAGTTACAACAGGTCTGAATTCTTGCAATTAAATATCAGAGGTCAAGCAATGTCTGAAATCATGTTGCTTAGGAGCAGAACTGGTAAAACTTCCAGTTCTTGCTCCACTAAATTGTTATAGTTAAAGAACAAAATTACTAACTTACAAGCTTTCTCGTTGCATAAGCAGCATCATTTTGCTAAGACAGTTACTTTGAGAGTCAGCGCCTACCATTCACCCCCTATCTACAAGCTCAGAAAGCCCTAAAAGCAGTAGGACTAGCATGATTCCACTCAACAGGATGGGGGAAAGCTTCTGAGGAGATATGCTTGGAGATTCCATATCCTTGCATGCTGCAAAACACTGCTTTCTGGGAGCTGTCTGTACAGCAACAGAAGGAAGAAGGGCTGGGTGTGGGTCAAAGCAAAGGGTAGAGTGTAACTAGTGGATGTGAAACTATGTGGATTCACTGAACAAATACAGGATGAGGTGAAGGGAATTTGAGCAAGCTAACCTGGTGCTCTGAGGTCAGGAGAAGATATCTCCAATTCTGACAACAGATTCCCAATGCAGAGTCTGTTTATTCACTTTGGGCTGGAGTCTCTTGTCCAGTCCAGCCCTCTTGAATCACTCAGAACAAAGGGGCCAGAAACTGGCCAGGTCCCCATAGCTGTAGATTCCTCCAGGGAGACCCTGTCAGCATGGAGATAACACAATCAGCCCCTAAACATTCATGGCATAACAAGGAGGGGACGGAGCATGGCTGGAGTGCTGCTGCTGTGCTCTGGAAATCCCTAGCTGGCAGGTGGCTCCTGGAAAACTAAACAGCTGTTCTCAGACTGTGACAACTATTCCAGGAGGCAGGGATGGCATAGATCCCCTAGAGAAGCAGAATACTATAACTGGCTTCCTGAATGTCTGTCCCACATTCTTGTGTGATCACCAGAAACTGGCTACAGCAGACAATCTGGGGCTTCATCTTTGTCTCTTCCCCATCGCTCACCAGATTACATTCTTTCCATATTAATTTCCTTCTAAAATATTTACTAGACTAGTGACTGAATTTCATCTCACCTAGCATGTCTTGATAAGGAAGTAAACTATGGTATTCAAATTACTCAAACAATCCAGTTCTGAGGATTTGCGGAGTCAGCAATGTGCACTTCAAAAAAGTTTTTAGCAGATAGTGGTTTTTAGTACTTTCTAAGTATTCTAAGCATACTTTGAAAAAAAGTCTAACTGGTTTGCTTCCTGTTACGTCTATGCTGGACCATCAATGGTAGCTGGTATACTGGAATTGATTTCACGGCATATTACCAGAATTGACTCCACACCTACAATTTCCAGCAGAATCAATGGCCAAGTCACCTACCATTAAACATTCTGAATTTTTTGGCCTCCATATAGCGCCAATGGGGATACATTATTTAAACCTCTCTCTTTCCCTGCCTCCTGTGTTTTGACAAATGGATTACCTAATTCACTGCTGAAATACTTTCCAAAAACTAGTAAAAATGTCTATGTATGAAACAGAAAAACCTCAATGTGAAAATAATACTAAGAGTTTTACATACAAAACCCACACACATACAGAATAAATTCTGAGCCCTGGTCTATACTATGAGTTTAGGTCAAATTTAGCAGCGTTAGATCGATTTAACCCTGCACCTGTCCACACGACGAAGCCATTTTTGTCGACTTAAAGGGCTCTTAAAATCGATTTCTGTACTCCTCCCTGACGAGGGGATTAGCGCTGAAATTAACATTGCCGGGTCGAATTTGGGATGGTGTGGACACAATTAAACAGTATTGGCCTCCGGGAGCTATCCCAGAGTGCTCCATTGTGACCGCTCTGGACAGCGCTCTCAACTCAGATGCACTGGCCAGGTAGACAGGAAAAGCCCCTGGAACTTTTGAATGTCATTTCCTCTTTGGCCAGCATGGCGAGCTGATCAGCACAGGTAACCATGGAGTCCCAGAATTGCAAAAGAGCTCCAGCATGGACCGAACGGGAGGTAATGGATCTGATCACTGTATGGGGAGAAGAATCCATGCAGCAGGCAAGCACACAGCAGGCAAGCAGAGAATCCCTTCTCCCCGGCAGCCAGGAACTGTGCATCACCCTGGAGCCAATACCCTCCCAATCCTCCCAAGGTGAGCTCCCGGACCATGAAGCTGGAGAAGGCACCTCTAGTGAGTGTACCTTTGTAAATATAATACAGGGTTTAAAAGCAAGCGTGTTTAATGTTTAATTTGCACTGAAGACTTGGGATGCATTCACGGCCAGTATAGCTACTGGAAAAGTCTGTTAATGTGTCTGGGGATGGACCAGAAATCCTCCAGGGACATTTCCATGAAGCTCTCCTGCAGGTACTCTAAAAGCCTTTGCCATGCGATGGGTGGAGGCCCGTTCATGCTGAGCTGTTCGCGTTTGGCGGAAAGGGATCTTTCCTGATACTAGCCATGCGGTGGGGGCGGGAGGGGGGGAAGCACATGTGC